>NW_020664440.1:28574324-28589256 GCF_002925995.2 Terrapene triunguis
TGGCTGGAGGGGTGTTGAAAGGAGGGAGGGGGAGGGAGATGGATGGATGGAGGGCAGGGAGGTGGAGGAGGATGGATGGGTGGGTCATAGACATGGAGGGCTGTGTTTGGGGATGACTCACAGGTATGGTGCTGACTTTCCCCAGCCGGTGTGGGGTCCTTAATGAAACCCAATTCTGTGGCCTTGGCCCAAGTGAGCTCGGCCAGGCGGGGGGGAGGGAGGGGAAGGAGCCTGGCAGACGGGCGGGGATTAGATTGCAAAACTGCAGGGCTAGGGGAGAGACTCAGACTGGGGTGTCAAAGAAGGCTCAGGAATGCAGGTGCCCAGATCAGTGGGTTTGAGGCATTAAGGGTCTGCACATCCCAGCCTGAAGCTGATGGGCTGATTCCCAAAAAGCCGATGGGCGTCCCCTGCAGCACTCATAGGTTTCAAGGCCAGAAGTGCCCTTTGCCCATCTCGTCTGATCTGTATAACCCAGGATCTCCCACAGCCATTCCTGCCTCCAGCCCAGATCTGCTGGTCGAGCTACAGCACAGCTTTGGAACGTCCGATCTTGATACAGACTCCAGTGAAGGAGAATGTGCATGGGAATCAAGTCTTTGTCCCAGACACGAATGATTGTGGTTTTCTCTAGACAAGGGAAGACAGAGCTACAAACACCGAGCTAGACAAAGTGTGCTCCTGTACAATAAGATTCCAGGATTGTCACCTGTCTGAGTGTCACTCGGAGGCCTAGACTGTCTGTGGAGTCAGTGTGAAGGGATGGAAGCAGCTACAAGCATGGCTGAGAGCTCTTCTGGTTCAGAATATCACCAGGTTCAATGATCACCGGGCTTTGCAGCCTGCTACCATCCAGTTTTTAAGTTCTCAGCCATTCTGATGTGACAAATGTGGTGTAACAGCCACAATAAGGCATGTATCCATGCCATACTAAGAGTTCTAGACCACTGTGAGATCAGAGGTAACTCAACCAATCACCACCCTTGCTCTACAGCTAATTTGCATGCAACAATTTCACTGATTGAAGGAGGGAGATTGCCCAGCTGGTGAATTACTTGGCCCAGCTACCACAACGGTGTGATGGCCTGGGCTTTCAGCTACTAGTATAATAACAATCCCTCGCTCTTTTCATCCCTAGATCGCCAAGCGCTTTACAAAGGAGGTCAGAATCATCATTCTCATTGAACAGGTGGGAAAACTGAGGCACGGAGAGGGAATGTGACTTGCTCAGTGCCACCCAGCAGGCCAGTGGTTGAGTCAGGAGAACTCAGGTCTCCTGAGTCTCAATCCAGTAGACTAACCACAAGGCAGTGCTGCCATCATCAGTTTCCCTGTCCCAGACGCTCCAAAAATCATCAGGCTGAGAGAAATCACAAGATTGTCTTACCAAACATGTGACATTATTAAAAATCCATCCAGGTTCTGTTTACATTCTGGGCTTCTTAGCTTCTAGTGGGAGACGGTCCCCTAGTTATTAGTGTTATGCCTGGCCTAATACTTCAGTATATAAATAAATAAAATGAATTAAAAGGGACTAGAGGATGCTGATTAGCAACATGGACCCTTCTGGAGACGGAAAACTGGTGGCTGAAACCACTCAGCCAGCAATCAAAAACCACAGTCCATTTGCCATTGTGATCATGTCTCTGTTTCGGGGCTACTTCCTGCTTTGGGACACTGGATGATTTCTAGGTCTGTCCAAGGAGATGGGTAAATGTAGCTACCGGCTTCTATTTAACACCCTAGCTCTGTGCAAAATAAGTCAGCAAACTTGAAAATCACTTCATTGGCGAGGGGCTGTAAACTGGAAACTCCGTGAGCGAACAGCCCCACATTTGTACCACAGACTCCACCCCAGCCCCCGGTCCTGCATGGCAATTTGCAGGGGTATCAGACCTTGTGTGGAGATCTCAAGGTGTTTCAAAACCCTGCCCTTTCGTCAGACAGCCCGCAAGCTGGTTTCCCACAGGGACGGGTCTCAAGGTGGAGATGCTCCCCAGCCTCAGGTTCCCCATTGTTCATGTCATTCCTTTCTCCACTCCCGCTGCGCACCCTGCTACACAGTCCCCTCCTTGGAGTTTGCATCCAGCCCATCCACTTCAGAGATTCACAGACTTTAAGTCCAGAAGGGCCCCTCAGACCATCTAAGCTGAAGTCCTGCATGGCCCAGGCCAGAGATTGTCACCCAGTTATCCCTGCATGGAGCCCCATAACTTGGGTTTGACTAAAGCATCTCCCACTTGGGGTTTGAAGCCATCAAGATGGAGAATCCACCCCTTCCCTGGGGATTTTGTTCCAATGGATCTTCACCCGCACTGTGAAACACGGGGGCGTTATTCCTCAGTGGAAGGTCTCTGGCTTTATCCTCTAGCCATTGGTTCATGTTCGGCCTCTGTCCGTTAGATTAAAGAGTGTTAAGTGTTTAGACACCATAATCAAGCCGCCTCTTGAGCTTTATTACAAGAAGTTAAACAGATTTAAGTGTAGGCCAACTCCAAGTTAGATCAGTGTAGCCATGTTGGCCGGGTGGGAAAAAACCATGCCTCTGACCCACAGCGGTGGTGACAAAACCCCCAGGGCAGACACAGCGGGGGCCACGGAAAAGTGCTTCAGGGATGCGGGGCTCCTTCTGTCGACGGACGCTGTGTCTGCACTAGGGGGCTCTGCCAGTATCGGCTCGGCAGCGGCCTCAGTCTCTCACTGGCAGGCTTTTTTTCCAGCCCTCGAATAATTTTTGTGGCTCTTTTCTGCCCCCTCTCCTATTGTTCAACACCCTTTCTAACACCTGGCCCCCAGAAGTGGCTGCTCCCCCGTGCCATATGCAGAGGTAAAATCCCCTCCCTGCTCCTACTCCCTATTCCTCTGGCTACTCAGCCAAGGGTCGCACGCGGAGCTCACGGTCAGTAGCTCATCCTCTATGACCCCTGAACTCTGTCCGGAGACACTGCTCTCCGGGATAGTCCCTGTTCTATAGGCACGGCTTGCGTCCCTTCGATATCTGACCTTGTTGCCTTTGGCAGCATTAAAGCGCATGGTGTTTCAAATGGCCGAGCAGCCCAGAGAGCCCTGGAGAACTGCCCTGTCCTCCGCGTTATTTATTGCGGCGATGTGCCACCCACCAATCTGATCAGCAGCAGTTTTACTCTGACCTCCAGATCACCGATAAAGTCATTGAACAACATGGGGCAGAGAATAGGTTCTAGCAGAATCTGGAGTCGCCGGACGCTCAGTGTCCTTACAAATCAGCCCCCACACCCTGCTCCTCTCCCTTCCCAGCCCTGCAGGGATAAGCCAGATGCCAATGGATCTCTCTCAACCGAAGGCTGCGTGGAAGGGACTGATGTCCCACTGAGACCCACTAACAGGCTGCAGCATGGATCAATAATGCAGCACCACAGCAGCGTGGGGACAAGCCATGGTTGGCACAGCATGCCAGTCTCATCAAAATCCATTCGGGGTCACTGGGAGTGCAAAGTCCCTGCCTGGCAGGCAGGCTTGGGGGGGATGGGGTGGCGCAGAGGTGAACAGGGCTCTGCACATTGAGGACGTCAAGATGCCCCCACTTGTGGGAATGGCGGAGAAGGGGCATGTGCCATGCCTAGCTGTGGTGCCCAGCAAGAGGGAATGCTGGAAATGGCGCTGGATGGGGAATCCTGGATTCTATTCCTGGCTCGGGGAGGAGGAGAGTGGGATCTATTGGTTAGAGCAGTGGGGAGAGGGGTTAGAGTCAGGACTCCTGGGTTCTATTCCTGGCAAGCAGGGGCAGGTTCAGTGCCCACACCTGCTGGGTGACCCGGGGCAAGTCGCTTCCCTTCTTTGGGTCTCTGTTCCCCACCCGCCCCTTGATTAGCCCATGGCAGCTCTTTGGGGCAACAGAAAGCGGAGCATTGTAAGCCATCACCACACACAGACGGGGGAGGGCTCCTGGACAATTGCATTTTAACCCGCATAAGTTTGTAACATGCTGTCCCAGTCCTGGGCTCCCACCCCCCAGCTCTGCCAGTGCCCCTCAATCCCAACCCACAGCCTCCTGCTATCCCAGTCTGGGCTCCCTGCTCAGTCCTACTGATGCCCCTCAATCTTGACCTGCAGTCCCCTGCTATCCCAGCCCTGGGATCCCCCCTGCAGCTCTGCTGGTGCCCCTCAGTCCCGACCCACAGCCCCCAGCTAGCTCAGCTCCACTGGAGCGGTTTTCTGCTACGTGTACACACTCGCTTTGGCTCATGCATCGCTAGCACAGATCAGCAGCAGGGAACAAGGTCTTGGAGCCCCGTGGGCTGTGGATAAACTCAGAGGAATTGCAGCTGCGTGTGGCAGCATCTGGAGTGAATTGTGCTGGGGTCACATGGGGAGAACTGTGCCAGGCCTAAACAAACTACAGGTCCCTCAATCCCAACCCGCACCCCCCTGCCACTCAAACCCTGTCCCCCCTCCCCGATTTGCCAATGCCCCTCAAGCTCAGCCTGCAGTCCCTGCTATCCCAGCCTGGGCTCCCTTGGCCCACTCCACAGCTCTGCCGGTGTCCCTCAATCCTGATCCGCAGCCCCTGGCTATTCAAGCCCGGGGCTCCCCCCACATGTTTAAAAATAGCCTCATCTGTCAAGACACTACACAGATCCTCACCTGAGCTTCTGTCCTCAAAATACACAGCCAGCCTCCTCGGGGAGGGGGTACTCAGGAGTGGGGTCTAGTGGTTGGTACAGGGGGAGCTGGGAGCCTGGATTCCTGGGTGCTCATCTGTGCCTCAGTTTCCCCCAGGTGGTTGTGACGTGTGAGATGTAGTTACGATTCCCTGGGCCCTGCCTCATGACAGGCTCCTGCTGTCTGACTCCACTGGCACCAGGACAGGATAGGCGAGAGAGCTGGCTGAGCTTTGCGGGGTGTGAGGGGATGGGATCCCAGCCAGCCCATTGATACTGTGGGCTCAGCTATCCTCCTCCCCTCACTCTGCAACCCCAGTGGGAGGGCCTGCAGCATGGTGCCCTGCAGGGGGCACTCCCGCCTTTTTGCCCTGCCAAGCAGAGCTTGGCAAGATCTAGCCAGGGCATTGCCGCCTCAGTAGTACTGCTGCTCCCTCTCCAGCCTGTCAGCACCATGGACGGGTCCCATGAATGGCAGTAGTCTGCTCTGTGCCTCTCTGAGCTCTAATACAAAGGGGAAACTGAGGCACACAGCTGGGGTGGGACTTGACCAAGATCACCCACCAGGCCAGATCTGGGGATAGAACACACGAGTCTTGACTCCCAGCGCCCTACAACCCACCATCTCTAACCACTAGCCCCACTCCTCTCTCTGAGCTAGGATAGAACCCAGGAGTCCTGAATCTCAGCTCCCTCTGCTCTACCCACACTGCCTCTCCAGCTTGAGTCACTGATTTCAAGGCCAGAAAGGACCGTTCTGTGACTCTGGAAGGAGAGTGGTGGCTAGTGATTACAGCAGGGAGGCTGGAAGCCAGGACTCCTGGGTTCTACCCCCAGCTCTAAGAGGGGAGTGGTGTCTAGTGGTTAGAGTAGCATTTGAGGATTCTGATCATCCAGCCAGCTCAACCTCTGGGATATCCTAGCCCTGAGACTCACCCCCAGCCATTCCTCCATGTCACTCAGTGACTTTTGCTTATATCAACTCTTTCAACTCCAAGAACAGCACGGCGCCTCAGTTCACCCCTCGGGTGGCGGGGCTGGGAACCCCAAATCGGCCATGCCTAGGAGCTGATCCCAAAATCCTTTGGGGCTGGAGAGGCGCCAGCCCTACCCCCTTCTTCACTCCCAGCTCTGCAGTGCCTTGGCTAGCTGTCCCTCCAGGCCCAATTAGCCCACTCTAATGAAGCACCCTGGCTAAGCCCTCCCGCCCATGGCATGGTTTAATGAGGTGGTCTTTGGGAAAGGCTGGGTTTTAATTAACTCCGCTGCCGGACAGTTCAGCCCCTCCCCCACTGCCCCCAGGGAAGAGGTTGCTCTTGGGGGTCAAGGAGGGTTGGATTTGATTCACTGCCAGTTTGGGTCTGTAAGGTGGCTCCTCAGGAATAAGGGATGGATATTGAAAGGGGGAGAAAAGCTGCCTATAGTGCTTAGACAGCTGGGACAATGTGTACACCAACCATCAGACCCCACTTCCCTCCCACAGCTGGGGACAGACCCCAGGAGACCTGATGCCCAGCCCCCTGCTCTAACGACTAGACCCCACTTCCCCCCCAGAGCTGGGGACAGAACCCAGGAGTCCTTGCTCACAGACCTCTCCCTGCCTACTCTAACTACTGGACCCCTCCCCTCCCCTCCCCTCCCAAAACCAAGAACAGAGCCCAGCAATCCTGATTTCCAGCCCTTCTTGCTCTAACCCCTAGACACAACTCTCAGCACAGATATAACCCAGAAGTCCTGGCTCCCAGTCCCTTCCGACTCAGAAGATCAGACCCCACGCCCCTCCCAGAATCATAGCTAGAACCCAGGAGCCCTGACTTCAGCCCCTCTAGCCACTAGACCACACTTCCCTGCCAGAACTGGGGATAGAACTAGGGTTGGGCACAGAAACTGTTTACCCAAGAATCCCTCGCCCAGAGCTGAGATGCAGCCACCTCTGGGGTGGGGCATGGAGGCTGTTCATACAGGGATCCCTTGCCTGGTCTGAGATGCAGCTGCCTCTGGGGTGGGCTGAAAGTCTGTTTTATTGTGACACTTGTTACACTGCACAATAATTTAGCCTAGGAAGTGAAGCAGAGTCCTTTGTCCAGTTGAAAATGCACTGGGGATTTAGGGAAGACAGCGTGGGATCTTCAGAGTGGGAATTTGGCTTGGACACCTGGGTTTACAGCCCAAACACTGTGAAAAATCCTGAAGGATCATTAATAACCACAACTGGGCAAAACTTCAATGTATATCTTATCTGAAATGCAGCCCAGCGCCCCCTAGCTTTACCCTGAGGCATCAGGGTCAGCACTCACTGCAAGGGGAGAGCGCCCCCTACTGAGCCCCCACCCTGCTCCCTGCAGCACAGCGCCCCCTACTGAGCCCCCACCCTGCTCCCTGCAGCACAGTGCCCCCTGGTGCCACACTAGGGCAGTGGGGAGAGCACTGACTGTGATGGGAGAGCGCCTCCTACTGATCTGTTCACACCCTGCTCCCTTGGCAAATCCTCCCTGCAGGACTAATTCCCAGCTGTGTGGATCTGGGTTAGAACTTCACTAGCCATTCACTCCGAGGTGCCCAATCAATTTGCCTTCCCCCTCTGCTGCCCAGCCCAGGACCAATCAGGAAGAATTATTAACACCCAGCCCTGGCTGATGTGGCTGATAATATCTGAGGCCAAACTGCCCACTCCCTAAAGTCCCCTCACTCCCCCGGCCTGGGGAATAACTCTCTGTCCCATTTGCTCCCTGGGAGAAAGGAAACACCTTAGTGATAACTAACTGCAGAATAAAGAGGAGGAAGGAAGTACCACATAATCCACCA
The DNA here is from genome assembly GCF_002925995.2 of Terrapene triunguis. Classification (NCBI taxonomy): domain Eukaryota; kingdom Metazoa; phylum Chordata; order Testudines; family Emydidae; genus Terrapene; species Terrapene triunguis. The sequence goes on from NW_020664440.1 coordinate 28,581,770, forward strand.
GGATCAGCCACAGCTGATATAATAATCTAATCTAATCTAGAATTACTCAGCCAGAAAGGCTATGTATGAGAGAAGGAGTGCGATCTAGTAGATAGAGCATTAGACTGGGAGTCAGGACACCTGGGTTCTATTCCCAGCTCTGCCACCGACCTTGGGCAAGTCACTTCCCCTGTCAGTGCCTCAGTTTCCTTTCCCACCAGTTGTCTATTTAGACTGTGAGCTCTTTGAAGCAGGGACTATTTCGCACGGTGTACCTGTATGGTACCTGGCAGAACAGGAGCCCGGTCTTGGTTGGGGCCTTTAGGTGCCACTGGAATAATCATCCAAGCAGCATGCTGTGTGCCTAGTGTTCCAGGACAAGCATATACAATCCCCAAAGTACTGTCAGGATCGAGAGTGAAGCAGACTCTTAAACTGGAAGATGAGACATGAAGGGACTCAGAATGACGTGATCTTAATACACGATGCCTCAGGCATTTACTAGAGCTCCATGCTGCTGGGATCTCCACCCCCATTTGCTTCTAGCTCCAATGTTTTCCAAGTTACACTGGGCCCTGGGGTGGTCTCAGGTGGCTGAAATGAGCATGTGTGTGTGTGTGTTTGCATGCATGCCTGTGCCAGGGAAAAGAGCCCAGAAGGGAGCTGGAATGGGGTGGAGCTGCTTTCTCGGTGGAGGACGGGGACTGAAGGGAACATGGTAAACTCTCCTTATCTTGTATCTCGGTTACTGCAACACCCTTGCTGTTCCCAACTTGCCTTGCTCGTGTCCATTCAGCAGGTGGCTGCAAAGCTCATCCTCCCAGCCAATCGCTTTGAGCCTGTCCCCCCTCTTCCTGCATCCCTCCACTGCTCCCCCTTCTCCATCACACCAAACATAACCCACTCCTCTTCCCTTTCAAGGCGCCAATCTCCACCCAACCCATCAGCTCTCATTCACTCCTGAGATGTCAGCTCCCACCTCCGATCAGCCCGAGGTGCCGGCCTCCAGCGCCCACTTGATTTACAATCAAGCCCCTTTGTGCTTTTGCCCAGGCTGCTGTGCACACTTGGGAGGAGTTGCAAACAGCCTCACTGGCCTCCTTCATACTCTCCTGTGCCGTGAAGCCTACAATCAATTAGCGGTTAGGCTGCTGGTGTGCAGAGACCACTGCCCATCCTGCTGCCCAGTGCTGGGCCATTGTTTCCTTGGGCTCCCCCGTCTGTCTGTATCCACCGGTCGTCTCTTGTCTTTGCCTTAGATTGGAAGCTCATTAGGGCAGGGGCCGTCTTTCTGTTCTGTGTTTGTACAGCGCCTGGCACAAGGGGGCCCTGATTCATGTCACGTCCGCAATGCAAACGATACCTCAGGATCACAATAAACTCTCTGTATAGGGCAATCCCAGCTAGATCTGACACGTGACTGGAATCCCCCTGCAACTGACGCTGCTGGCAGGTGCCTCAGGTGAATTATGGGCTGGAAATACGATGCGCCAGCAACCCGTGGACGTAATTCATGGCTGATCATGTGGTGTCAGGAACTGGGATCCCCTCCGCAGGCCATCAATGCCATGGGTTGTATATCTACAGGGGAAGTGACTGCAGGTTGTAGGCAGCCTGACAGTAGCTGTCAGATTCAATAGCTGAGATCCCCTTATGGCTTCAGAGCACTCCGTGGCTTTGAAGGAGAGGGGGAGACAGGCAGAAATAGAGGCAGAGGGTAAGAGAGCTGTGATGTTAAGTGGGGACAGGAAATGGGCTATGGGGCCTTCCCCCTCTAGGGGGCATTGGCTCCGTTCCAACCCCAGGGCAGGGGAACTGGCTGGCTCAGGTGCCTCTCCCCTCTAGAGGGTGCTCCCTCCTATCTGGATCCAGGTCAGGGGACCAGATGGCTCAGAGATATAGTGACTAAAAATCAATTCCATCCACTCCATGTGGGTCTCAGCCCAGTTTCCCATCACCAAACCTCTCTCATAAATGCTTGCCCTGAGCTACATCATGTTCCAATTTTCCACCTTGCTTTGCATGGTCATCTGATTGGGGGGAGGTAAAACAGGGGGCTCTTCTGAGCTTGTAGACAGCATGGGGCGGCCATTAGTCAGGAGTGGACTCAGATCTGTGCAGTGCCTGGCATAATGGGGCTCTGATCCTTGCTTCCATCAAAACGTAGAGAAATACCAGCAATCATCTCGCACCCCCACGGCCAAGCAGTAGCAGATTTAGAGGATCTGCAGGTCAGTTTCACATCGAAGGAGCAATCAGTGAAGTCTGGGGAAACACGGTTAGTGTTGCTAGTTTATTTAGACTATACACAGCAGTCCTGGGACAGAAGTGGTTGCACATGGCATGCACGATCCCTTCTCTCAGATATCTCTGCCTACACACCAGTGCCTGACTCCCAGGGATCGATTGAGTCTCATTAAGGAGATTCAAGCAGGGAGCAACTCTCCAACTGCTTGCAATAGCTCCCCACAAGAAGGAAAAGCACCATCAAACTAACAACGTGGCATTTGTTCAAAGACTGGACCCCGCTGGCATGCTGGGAACTTGTGAGACAATGTGCAACAGCACCACCTGCTGACTGCCTCAGAACACTAGCTGTCAGGACTCCAGCCTGCAAACTCAACAGGGGCTATGAAGGAGCAGAGTGAGTCAGTAGGTTGGGCCCTAGGAATTGAGCAATAGACCTGAGTTCTAGTCCTAGCTCTGCCATTGACCTTGTGCCTCCGTTTCTTCTCCTGCCCCTTGTCTGTCTAGAATGTACATTCTTGGGGGCAGTGACTGTGTCCATGGGGGTCCATGTGCAGCATGGGGGCCTCAGTCTCAGTCAGGGTCTGTGCAGCACCTGGGACTCCTGATCTCAGTGGGAGCCTCTAGGAGCTACCATAATCATCAAGTGGTGGGAAAAATGCCCCGGTATGTTTTTTATGACCACAGGGGGTCAAGGGCTGCATGTCTCTGGTCATCTGCAATGAGCCTCTGGCCAAGTGCTGTACAGACCTCGACCGAGCTTGAGGCCCTCGCTGTGCTAGGTGCTGCACAGACACATAGTGAAAGGCAATCCCTGTCCTGAATAGCTAAACAAAGTTTAGGAAGGGAAACTGAGGCACAGAGTGGGGACGGGACTTAGCCAAGGTCTCACAGGTCAGGCAGCACCAGGAATGGAACCTTGGAATCCCGACTCCCACTGGACCATGCTACCCACTAGACCACAGGACCTTTCACACAACCCATCCCCAAGCCTGATTCCTGTTCCCTTATGGAAGTCTAGTTCCTAAGCTAGAAAGGTTCAGGAGATACAAGAAAGCCAGGGGTGGGCTTTAATGGGTACAGAGAGGAGTCTGTCTCCCCAGTTGCCAGTGCCAGCCTATGTACCCACCTGGGCAAAGCAGTCACTACAGCCCGGCGAGATTGCGAACTGCCTGCAAAGTGAGACAGTGAGAAATCACTGGGCGCACAGGACGGGACGGCCCCGAACTAAACATATTGGTATACGAGGAGGGGTAATTTAGTGCTAACAGGCCAGATGGTGCCAGCCAACCGCGCCGTGACCAAGACGGATCGGGGGACGCGCCAGCGCGTGGACTGAACAAACAATACAAACGGCACGGGCTGTCGGCGAGAGGAGAAGGGTGAGTTATGGAGCAGAGGGAGGGGAGGTGTGAGCAATCCCTAGCAAGGTGGATGTGCGTATCTTAGAGATCTCACTACCAGGGGGTGTGTGTGTCTGTGTTCTCTAGCAAGGTGTCTGTGGCAGGGGGGCCGGGTGGGTGTCCTGGCTCTCGATCATACTTTTAAAGCAGGCAGTGTGGGCTAGTAGATAGAGCAGCACACCAAGACTCAGGGCACCTGGGAGCTATTCTGGGCTCTCCCACTGACCTTGGGCAAGTTTCTGTCCCTCTTGGTGCCTGTTTCCCCTCCCACCCGAATCAATCAATCAGCCAACCTACCCTAATCTATCTATCCATTGTCCTTATCCAGCCCCATCATTACAGTATCTGGACACCTTGTAACCACAATGTATTTATTGTCACAACACCCCTGGGAGGTTGGTATTACCCCCAGTATAAAGACTGGGAAACTGAGGCCCTGCTAGGCTAAATAACTTAACCCCCCACCAATTACTAGATGACAATCCTCTCCCAGAGCTGAAGAGAACCCAGGAATCCTGATCCCGGCCCCCTGGTTTAGCCCACTAGACCCCACTCCCCTCCCAGAGCTAGGAAGAGAACCTGGGGTGTGCAGCAGTCTAGCCCAGCCCCCAATCCATTAGCCAATCCTGCCTCCCAATTAAGATTGTCAAGGTGACCCAGGGCTGCTTGCTTGGGCCCTGTCCTGCCTTAAGAGTGGGATACATGGGGTTAAGGGCTCTGAGATGCCAGAAGAAACCTGCGGCAGCCTAGTCCCCATGCCCACGGCTCAGCAAAGCTGCCAGCCGTGCCCAGCTCCCTGAGCCCCACTCTCCTGCCTTTATTGCTGTCTAGATCAATAGCAGAGGCTGGCACGCAGAGCACATTTCAGCTGATGCTCTCCCGCCCCTCCCCGCCCCCTAACTCTTTTGCCTGGAAGCCACGGGAGCTGGGCCAGGCTATTGACCCCTGTGCCATTTGGGCCCCTGCCAGGGCCTGGGAAATGTGTGTCACGGCAGTGGAGGCCATGCTCTGGAGGCACCAGGCCCAGGGGAGGAGGGGAGGGCTGTTCTGAGGAGCCCACTGCTGCCACGGCTTGCGGAGGGGGAGTGGGGAGCCGGGCAGCGCTGCCAAGTTTGCCCAGCTGTGTGCAGAAGATGGGGCAAGTTCCTTCTGGCATCTCAGACCTCTTAACCCCACGGGGGAGGGGGATGTGGGAATCCTGAGCTGGTGACTTAGGGAGGGGACATGGTAATTGAGGCTGGAGGCACAGAAGCCCTGGGTGCAGCGTAACCTCTTCCTCCCTATCCTATCCTGCCAGTGACGGATCCCCCTGCCCACGTGATAGCGACACGGCCTGGGGGCACAGGCGGGTGCTATCAGCTTGTCAGGGAACTGACGCAGAGTCTGGATCCCTCCTTATCCAGAGCCAGGCTGCAGGTTGCCTTCTGCTAGTTACAAACTGAGCCCACTGACCCCCAGGGGTTCAAAGGTCAGATAGATGCGCCGGGGCAGCTTGGGGGAAGTGCGGTCTAGTGATCAGAAGTCAGGACATGGGGGTTCTATTCCCAGCTTTGGGAAGGGAGTGGGGGCTAGTGGTTAGAGCAGGGGGAGGGCTGGGAGCCAGGGCTCCTGGGTTCCATTCCCAAGTATGGGAGGGATGTGAGCTTTGATACGTTAGCGCAGGGGGACGTTGTCAGGACTCCTGGGTTCTATTCTTGGGGAGGGGAGTGGGGGGGTCTAATGGTTACAGCACAGGTGGCGCACAATGGAGGTTCAGATATCTGGGTTCTAGCCCCAGCTCTGGGAGGGGAGTGAGATCTAGTGGGTTAGAGTAGGGAGAACTGTCAGGACTCCTGGGTCCCATTCTTAGCTCTGGGAGGGGTGTGAAGTCTAGTGGCTCTCTCTCCTCCTGCAGCTGAGAATAGAACCCAGGGGGTCCTGAGCCCCAGTCCGGTCCCTACACGCTAGGACCTCAATGCCTCACAGCCTGACGCAGCCTAAGAAACCCAGGAGGACTCTGGGCCCTTTGCAGAGGGAAAAGAACTGTATTCCACAAAGCGGAAAGCACCTGCCATTTCCTCTGGAACAGTAGGGTCAGCTGCAGGAGGTGTGGGCGGGGGACCTAGAACGGCACCTCTCTAGCTGGGGGGAAGGGAAAAGGCTGATTTCTCAGGGGATCGTTTTCGCTAAGGATTTATCCAAAGCCGAAATGGGTGCTGAATATTCACGAGGTGTCCCCAGTCATGCTAGAATCCTAAGCAGATGCGACCAGGCAAGAGGGAGAAATTAACAAGCTGTCAGAGCGGCATGTGTAAATACAGCGCCTTGCCACAAAGCATCAACACAACCTTCCTGGCTCGGAACAGCCCCCAGAGTCCCCTGAGCAGGTCAGGCACATGGGACAACATGATCTCTCTTACGACAATTATCTTAATAGCATCTAGAGATCCTGCCTGAGATCAGGTGCTGCACGGATCCCCACCAACATTGGGGCTCTCATTGTACTGGGCACTGCCCAGACACACAGTGTGAGGCAGTCTCTGCCCCAAAGAGCTCACAGTCTGAACAGACAAATGGGGGGGGGGGGGGTACGGAGGTACAGGGGGGGAAGGGACTTGCCCAAGGTGACACAGCAGGTCAGTGGTACAGCCAGGAGGCCTGATTCCTGGCCCTTCTCAGCTCAAACCACCAGACCACTCTCCTGGTGCTGGGAATAGAACCCAGGAGTTCTGACTTCCCACCCCACTGCACTAACCACCACTCCCCTTCCAGTGGCAGGAATAGAACCCAGGACTCCTGACTCCCACACTCCTGCCCTAACCTACGCTGCCTCCCCAAGTCCTCCTTCAAGCCGGCTAGCCCCACGTCTGGAACATTTAGCTCCCTTTTCACTTCCCAAGCCCGTGATTTCTCTCAGTCTCTCGAGACCCCCATCCACCACTTGGGGACAGCAAAATAACCCTTTGCCCAATCCAGGCTCTTCTCGTGCCAGCCTTTTCTTTGATTTATCTGTGGATCATTTCCATGCAGCGAAAATCCTGCTCCATTTTCCTTTACAGGCCCCTGGAATCTCGTTCCCCCAGCTGAGTCAAGGGCATATAATTAAGATCAAATCCCCCCCGACTGACCCCATCGTGCCGGCTGTGGTGCAATATATTCTCAGCTCATATGCAGACAGAGAGACTTATTAAGCCAAGCTCCTATAAAAACTGAATTCCCAGAACTGAGAGATATGGCAGTGGAACACCAAGGAGTCGTTTATTTAAAGGCCCTGCTGCACGGCAAAATAAATGAACAGGAATGCAACCGAGCGGTTAAAATCCTACCTGAATCCTGAAACGTTGCTACAAATGCTAGACCAGATACTAGGGTGATGGGCAACAGTATAAAACCCGTTGGCAATGTGTTAGTTAAGATCCTGTTTGGATGATCTCACAGATCTCTGGCTTCCATTATTAGGGCACTGCCTGGGTCCCAGCCTGGAGCCCCCCCAGGCCTGGCGTCATACACACACCGGCCCAAGAGACAGGCCCTGTCCCAGAGCGCTCACAACGAGAGGAAAGTGAGGTGCAGGGATTTCCTCAAGGGCAGGGCCAGGGCCAGAACCTGGTGACAGAGCTGCAGGGATGCTTTCCATATCTTGACTGCACATGCATTTTTCCCTCCTCTCCTCCCTCCCTCCCTCCCTCCCAGTTGCCCATCAAGGAGCAGTGCCAGTGGGCACTGGGCGGCTGGGGGCTTGGCACTGGGAGGGGGCTGACTGAAGGAGGGATTTTGTCACAGGGGTGGGGCAGAGTCATGGCACAGGGCCATGGAAGAAGGGCGGGGTCATGGCAAAGGAGATGGAAGGGCAGGGCTGGGAGGTGGGGTCATGGCCTA
>NW_020664440.1:28589266-28595960 GCF_002925995.2 Terrapene triunguis
GGGAGCCCCGAGCTAGGCCCCGCTCCCTCCGTAAACTAGGAATAGAACCCAGGAGTCCTAGCTCCCAGTCCCCCCTTCTCTAACCCACTAGATGTCTCTGTGAAGAACAGAAAAAGTATGGGAGGGGAAACTGGAGCACAGAGAGTTGAAGGGACCTGCCCAGGACCTGCCTGAATCAGTGGCAGAACTGGGAATAGGACCAGGTTCCTGTCCTGTCTCAGGGTTTCCCATTCCTTGGCTTGTTCTTGTGGCTCTTTCTCTGTGATGATTTGAAGTGCGCACCCCAGAGCTGGATGCAGCATCTCAGGCACTGATGCTGCATACAGACGTGATGCCACCTCCCTGCCGATTTGCCCCAGGATTGTGTCCAACCTCAGCGCCACACCACACTGGGAGCATCACAACTGGGTCAGCTGCGTTCCACCAGGACCACTTTCTGGAGCCTCTGCTCCCAGCATTCATAGACCAGCAGGCCAGAAGGGACGACTGTGATCATCTGATCTCCTGCCTAACACAGGCCACACGCCTGCCCTGAATTAATTCCTGGCTGAACTACAGCCCATCTTGATTTAAACACTGCCAGCGATGGCAAATCCACCCCAGCCCTTGGGAAGTTGTTCTCCTGGTGAATTCCCCTCAGGGGTGAAAATTTGGGCCTTAGTTCCAGTCTGAATTTGTCCAGCTTCAACTTCCAGCCACTGGCTCTTGTTAGACCTTCGGCTGCCAGACTGAAGAGCCCAGTATCAAATATTTGTTCCCCATGCAGACTGGGATCAAGTCACCCCTTAACCTTCTCTTTGTTAAGCCAAACAGATGAAGTCTCCCACTCTAAGGGACGTTTTCCAACCCTTTAATCATTCTCGCTCTTCTCTGACCCCTCTCTAATTTATCAACCTCCTTGTTGAATTGTGGGCACCAGAACTGGACGCAGGATTCCAGCAGCAGTCGCACCACTGCCACATACAGAGGTAATAATACCTCCCTAATGCTACTTGAGAGTCCCCTGTTAATACATCAACAGGTACAGTCCCCCATCCCCCCAACATGCTTCATTCACTCAAACTGACACAATCATTTTGTGCCTCTCTGATACATTGGGTTGGATTCTGCTCTCCTCCCGGCACCAATCTGGAGTGACCCACTGGGTTCTCTACAGAGGCTATATTCCCTCCCTGGTCCCAGTTGGTATCCCCCTGCTCACCCCCCCCATCCCAGCATCCTATTAGATTTCTTAGCCACTGTGTTGCACTGGGAGCTCATGTGCAGCGGGTGGTGTGCATACACCCCACAGGAGTGGATGGCTCTCCCACCAGACCCCTGCTCTGATATAGCAGGGATCCCAAGGAGCAAAGAGGTTCTTTAGAGAGCATGCAAGGGAATGGATCCTCCAGCAATGCAAAGGAGCAATCAGACTGGACATTCCCACTGAGATGGCTTGTTTGCGCTCAGTTCTCCATCCCCACCCCCCACCTTCCAGCCCTTGGGTCCAAACATCATTGAAAGAACAGGGCTGTTGCCCTAAATACCCAGGACTAATGCTCTCCAGCCACAAGGGGCAGGAGACAGCAATGAGGTAACTGACCAAGGGGGAGGCACCTTTATTCACCCCCCTATTAGATGCCCCATAAACAGGAAGAGAGCCCCACACCAACACCTGAATAAAACCATACTCAAAGAGGGCTGATCCCCCACCATTCTGGGGTCCCAATGCCTCTCCAGAGGGTGGGGTCAGGATCCAAATACAGGATCAGGCCCAAAGGTCAGAGTTAATTCAGCCCCCTCTCCTTGGGGATGATGGAGATGGGGTGAGGGCCGCTGGCTTTTCTGTAGGTAATGCCAACCTGTTGACAGCCTAAGCTAATAAGGACGTCCCCCCAGGGACACCACCACTGTAATCACAGCAAACCTCCGGCTCTGCAGTGGTGCCCTGCCCCTCCAACCGATACCTGAGCAATGCCCCTCTTCCTCTGCACACCGAACATAAGGCCACCAGCTGGCTCTCCTGAACGCCACCATGACCAGCACCATATGTTGCTATCCTATCAGAACAAGCAGCGCTGGAACTAGCCCACACCAAGCCCAAGGGAGGGATTGTCTGACTGACAGGCAGTGCAGGGTCGCCTCTGACCCACCACTAATATCACAGTTGATGTGTGTGTGTGTGGGGGGGGGGGGGGAGAGCTTGAAAGTGCAGTGCTTCCTACTGCCACTGGGGGCTGCATTGTTTGGCTGGAATGCAGGGTGCAGAACCTCTTGCCAGCATTGGGGACCTTGTCCGCCTCTACCCCCCAGAGGTTGCTTTATACCCAGAGGCCACCAGGGGAGATTCTGAAGCACATGGTCTGCATGCAGCAGAGGGAAGAGGATTGGGCCAGGGAACACAGGCAGGGATGGGGCTGATTCAGCTCTGCCCCACTCTACTGCAGCGTGTAATACCTCCGGCTACAATCAGGGGATGCAGGGTGTAGTACCTCTGGCTACCACCGGGGGGAGGCAGGGTGTACTACCTCCTGCCACCACTGGGGGATGCATTGACCACTGCAAAGTGCAACAGAGGGTCCTGTGGCACCTTTAAGACTAACAGAAGTATTGGGAGCATAAGCTTTCGTGGGTAAGAACCTCACTTACTTCCTGCCAGAACTTGGGGGTTGATTAAGCACTGCAGGGTGTACTACTTCCTGCTACCATCAGGAGTTGCATTGACCACTGCTGGGTGCAGTACCATCTGCCACCACTGGGGGATGCATTATATATAAGGACTTCAGATTTTAGGTTTAAATCAATAAAACACCACAATACAAAAGAAAAAAAAAAGAGGGAGAGAAATCAGTGTTTATTCAATAAACACTGGAAAATCACCAGAAATGGTTACTTGTATCTAAGGGCTTGTCTACACAGAGCAGTTAATGCAGACTACGGGGAGGTAATTTCAAAAAGAACTATTGTCTGGCGCATTAATTGGTCCGTGTAGACCCTGCTGGTGTGCACGAAAGGTTCCCAAGTGTGCTTTAAAGTAGCGCAGTTTGAAACAGTACTACCTTAAAGAGCACTAGGGAATATTACATGGCGATTACCCATCATTGTATATTCTACTGTAATGAGTAGTTTATACAATATACATTACTCATCACAGTATATCCATAGAGGAAGCCCTGAAAATTTTTTTGGACAGCTGCATAAAACTCAAAAATTGATAAAAATAAATCCTGAAAATGAAATTAATACATCCCCAAAACCAGAAGCACTAATTGCACACCACAGGGTGTAGTACCTCTGGCTACCACCAGAGGACGCAGCCCACACGGCAGGCTGCAGAACCCCCTCCAGTCCCCACCCTGCCCCTCCACCACACCAGAACACTCCCTACTGGCTACTGCCCACAGTCCCCAGCAGAGGCCCCTGCAAAATGCATCAGGGCTCGCTCAGCCTCTCCTACCTTGACGCCTCGGATGCGGAACTCGGCCAGGGCTCGGCTCATCTTGGAGGCAGCCGTGGGGTGGTCCTTCCCATGGGCAATCACCTTGACCAGCAGGGAATCATAGTGAGGGGAGATGACAGCCCCCTGGAAGGCGGAAGCGCTGTCCAGACGGATACCCATGCCCTCCCCGCTTCGGAAAACCTGCATGAGGGATACAGGAGAAAAGAAGCTTGAGGTTATGATTCTGCTCTCTCATTACAAATGCTATGGTAGCAACAATTCAGATGGGGCAGTGCTGTGATGGGGTAGAACAGACCCCACTGAAATTGGGATCCCAATGTGCTAGGTACTGCACAGACCCCAACTGAGATCAGGGCCCCCCCGAGCCAGGCACTGCACAGACCCTGACTGAGATGAGGGTCCCCATTGTGCGGGCGCTGCACGGACCCCGACTGAGATCAGTGCCCCCATTATGCCAGGCATTCAGTTGGGTCCTCCAGGTGCTACAGCAATATAAACAATCAGAACAAATGATCTTTCCCTTGTCAATGCTACTTGTTGCCTTTTTTGATGCTCAGTTGGGGCAGCTGCAACCAGACCGGTCAGTTTCAATTTGTATTTCTAGTCAGTTTCATTTTTTAGTCTGAAGCCCTGGTCTGAGGCTGGGAGATTCAGTCTGAAAATTCCCCTGGGGAACTCTAAAGAAAACACTGTTTACAGCGGGAGGATGAAAAAACCCCCACCACAGATCTATATGCACGGTGACGTTTCAATCATGCTTAGGCTCAGGGGGAAGCTAAGCCGACCTGACAGTGCCCCTTTAGACACACACAGCACAGCCACAGCATTTGCCAGCCTGGATCACATCACTGGACCTTCAAACCTAGTCTCCAGAAGCAGTTGCTCATGAAAGCTTATGGAGAACAGGGAAGTGCCCCCCCATCCCCCAAAGCATGTCACTGCTGGCTTGTGCCCTAGATTGGGGAAACTGGCTGGCTCAGGGGGGTAAGAGAGCTGGGATGCTAAATGGGGTCTGCATCAGACAGGGGTGGGGTGAGGGGGGATATAATATGGGGCCTTTCCCTTCTAGGGGGCACTGACTCCGATGTGGCCCCAGTATGCAGGGTCTGGCTAGCTCAGGGATGTGGGGAATCGGACACTGGGTCTTTCACCTCCACGGGGCGCTGGCTCCAATCTGGTCCCAGGGCGGGGGATGCAGGGAAGTGGGGAATTGTGATACAGGGTCTTTCCTTTTTAGCAGTGATTTTAAGAGAGGTTAGAAGGGACAATTATTAAAGCTGCAGATATTATTCCCACAAGAAATTTTCTTCTTGGGAAATGTAGCTTGGTTGAAATGGCCGTTTTGCTGCAGGAAAGCTCGGGCTTGGACAACATTTTCCAGCCGCCCTGACTTAATATTATCATTTGTATTGCAGAGATGTCACGGACCAGGCCCCCACTGTGCTAGGTGCGGTACAGACACAGGACAAAGATGATCCCTGCCCCAAGGAGCTTCCAATCTAAGTAAAACAGGAGTTCACTCCCCTTTTTAATTTGCCCCTCATTGTAAAAAAGAAGAAAAATGATTTTTAATAAGTGTGAAGGGGGAAGGAAAAAATGAGCATTTCTCATATTGAGATTCCTGCAGAAAATCCAAATTTTTTCTCAGTGAAATATTTCAGAAGGTTAGGTGTTCTCCAGGAAATGTTTCCCACCAGTGCCCTGTTATGCCAGGCCCTGCACAGACCCTGACTGAGATCAGGGCCCCACTGTGCCTGGCGCTGCCCAGACCCTGACCGAGATCAGGGCCCCATTGTGCCAGGCCCTGCACAGACCCCGACCGAGATCAGGGCCCCATTGTGCCAGGCCCTGCACAGACCCCGACCGAGATCAAGGCCCCATTGTGCCAGGCGCTGCACAGACCCCAACTGAGATCAGGGCCCCTGTTGTGCAGGGTGAGTTGTGGTGATGTGAGATGACTTGTTGGGTCTTTGGGATTTCTCCTTTTGAAAGCAAGGGAAGGATTTTTCATAGGAACTCCTTGGATTTCGGGGCAGCATGTCTAGCAGCTGGAATAATTCATGCCCCAGCAACCTCCAGCCTCTCCCTTTTGCTGCTAATGAAGCTAATAAATCAGAACAATAAACAAGGACAAAGCTGGGGGGTTTGCTTACAAATGCTCCTTAATTGGGCTCCTTGTCAGAGGACGATTAAAGCTGTTTGCTTGTTTCTACAGTGGAGGAGCCTTTCCACACGTTACTGGAGGGGGACTGGCTGGGTCAGGGGCGCGCAGAAAGGGATCCAAGGTCTTTCCCTGGATCCAGTCCAACCTCACGTCTATTGTACTAATTTAGCTCCACTGTTAGCAGGACTCCCAGCCCCCCTTGCTCTAACCGCTAGATCTCAGAGATGGGGCTAGAACACAGGAGTCCTGGAACTGCGATCCCTCCCTCCCGTCCTCCCACCCGATTCTAAAACTGAGGCAATAACCCAAGGTGAGATGCCTGCAGAGTCCGCTGGCAGCCAAGGGGTTAAAGTGCAAGCCAGACTTCAGACAGGCTCCTGTTATTCCCTGCCTGTGATTGACAGCTGTCAGGTTGCCATCATAACAGCCTGACATGGGATGACATAGGGTGAAAGTTAAATCAGATGCAGCGCAAACGTCTAGCTCCCGGGGGCTTCTGGCTCTGACTGCAGCAGCTTGTGAGAGATCTTCCCAACTCTCCCCAGTGGGCTGCAGCATGGGGCCGTGTGCAAGGCTGGCCTGAGCAAAGAGTGCCAGCTCCTGGAGTGACGTAACTGTGGCAGATCGCAGCTTCCATTGAAAAATAAAATGAGTTTCTAACCCTTTCGGTTGGACACAAAAGCTGGAACTCATGACTGACGCCTGCCTGAGTCTTCAGAGAGCCTGAGCCAATCGCTCCAAGCAGGTGAGCTGCCCTGGGAACAGAATGCAGGAGTCCTGACACCCTACTCCACTTGCTTTATCCACTAGACCCCACGCCACTGCCAGCGTTGGGGATAGAATCCAGGAGTTCTGGCTCCCATCCCTGCTCTGACAAAGTGAGTAAGAGACCTTTTACTGCACTGGCTAAGGGTCACTTTCGGTTCAAGTGGCTGTGGAGCTAACAGACAAAGGGTCTAGGCCTTGCTCTCTCCGTTGGTGGCTTATGGGTTCTAGGCCCCACTCTCCCCGTGCGTGGGTTCTAGTCCCTGTTCTCTCCGTGCATGGGTCATGGGTTCTAGTCCCTGCTCTCTCCGTTGGTGGGTTGTGGG
>NW_020664440.1:28595970-28600433 GCF_002925995.2 Terrapene triunguis
TGGGTCATGGGTTCTAGTCCCTGCTCTCTCCGTTGGTGGGTTGTGGGTTCTAGTCCCTGCTCTCTCCTTCTAGGCCCCGCTCTCTCTGTGTGTGGATCGACGGTTCTAGTCCCCGTGGTGTTCAAGCCCCAGTTGGCTGTGTGGTGAATAAGCAATTCACTGAGATATGGGTTCTATCCCAGCTCTGGCAGGGGCGTGGTGTCTAGCAGTTAGAGCAGAGGGGCTGGGAGCCAGGACTCCTGGGTTCTATCCCCCAGCTCTGGGAGGGGAGTGGGGTCTAGAGCACAGGGGCTGTCTCTTCCCTGCATGTCAGCAATTCCCCTCCCCTCAATGGCACTGTCTCTGTGCAGATATATTCACAGCGTCGATGCTTATTAAAACCCACTCCCTGTGGGGAACCAGCCCTTTGACTGACACGCATGAGGATGCATGGGGGTGGGAGTTGAGCCAAAAAGAGGGCTCCCACCCCCAGCCCCCGTAGCCAACCCGTCCTGGCTCGCTTTCCTTCGTGGCTTCCTGACGGCATCTGAGTCGTACACGCCTGCCACAATACTGACGCATCCCACGTGCCCGGCAGGGTCCGGCTGGGAGACCGGGGCTGTGGGAGGTTCAGTAGGGGGCGCTGTGGTGCAAGGAGTGGGGCATAGAATGCTCACCCACTCCAGCTGGGCTGGCCCTTGGGCTAGCTAATCCCATGTGAGCAGGAGGGATTCTACCCACTGGAATTCCGGGGCCATATGTTCCTGGGGAGCCAGCTGCGGTCTCAGCCCTCACACAGCTGCCCTGGGGCTCTCTGCAGCTCAGGAGAGCACCTGAGACTCAGAGCCATCCTCTCCCCTTGCCTGATGCAGCGTGCCTCCTCCCAAAGGGTCTGGACTGCAAGACCCCTACGTGGCTTTGGACATACGGCACCGAGAGCCAGCTAGAGTCTCTCTCTGCTACTCTGGTGCAGCTGAGACAGGCAGCCAGTGCGGGAGGTCAAAGGAGAGACTGAGAGATCCAGGTTAGGACACTGGAGAAGGAGTCAAGACTCCTGGGTTCTGCCCCAGCTCTGGGAGGAGAGTGGAGTGTAGTGGTTAGAGCAGGGGGGGCTGGGATGCCAAACAATTGGGTTCTGTTCCCAGCTCTGCTGCTGACCTGCTGTGTGACCTTAGATACTTCACTTCCCCTCTCTGTGGCAGTCTCCCCTCCCAGCCACAGAGCTGGGCACTCAAGACAACTGGGATCCCTTCCCAGCTCCACAGCTGACTCACCATGTGACCTTGGGCAAGTCCTTTCACTTCTCTGTGCCTGTTTCCCCTTCCACCCTCTGTCTATTCCCACTGTGTGCTCCTGTCTCTCACTGTGTGTCTATGCAGCGCCCAGCACAATGGGGCACTAATCTTGGCCAGGGTCTGGTAGCATCCTTTTAAGACACATGCATAACCTCAACTCTGCCCTCTGGTGCATAGGCACAATCAAGGCTAAAACTGAAGAGGGTCAGAAACCTATTCTCCAGCACTGCAGCTTCCATTCTAAAGAAGTTAGTGTTTTATGCTAAAGTTTGGGGAGAAAAGCTAGAAAATGGGACCTGACTGTACCCAATGAGGAGATGCCTGCCTGAGTCTGCAGAGAGCCTGAGCCCATCGGTCCGAGAGGGGGGAGCTGCCCCAAACCTAATTGACACAGCGACACTGCCTGAGGCTGCAGAGGGCCTGAGCCCATAGCTCCGAGAAGGGGAACTGCTCTGGGTATCTCAATAGGGTGTGAACTCCCAGCCCTGTTGCTCAGGGGGTCCTTGGGAGCCCCACCCCAGCAGGGCAGCTCTGTGTGTGAGGCAGCCTTCCCCAACCCAAGCAGAGACATACAGCTTGTGGGGAAGTGAATTTCAAAGGGAAGGGATTGCTGCAGCTGTGGGGCTGAGGGGACCCCGGCAGGAGTGGGCCATGGCCACAGCACAGGGAGGTGGCAAGGGAGTAGGAGTCACAGGGGATCCATGTGTCTCAATGCCCGGAGTGACTCTTGGGGACCCCCTGCTGCTGTGGGTGGGCGGAGAGAGGAGACCCCTTTCCCCCCCAGGTGTGAAGCATGGCTACGGGGGTCCTCCATGTCTCTTTGCTGCACTCTCTCCTGGCATGGGAGGTGGAGGGGAGGACTGATTAAAGCTACCAGCCAGGCCTAGTGTCCCTCGCTCATCAGCTAACAGGCTGGGATGTATCACCCTCATGCCTAGGAGCAGCTGGGCTGGGGAGTGGGGGGGGAGACAGATGCACAAGGATGGTGCTCAGTTCACACTCCTCCGAGGGAGCCGGGAGGGCTGGGCGCTGGGGCAGGAGGGTGCCCCCGGATGTGAACAGAAGGCTGGGATGATGGCATGAGACAGCCCCGCTCCCGCAGTTCAGCAGGGGTGGGGGCAGGAAAGGTTACAGTGTGTTTGTGGGGTAGACAGCGGCTCTGGCTTAACCTGCTGGGAGGCTGTGGCCAGTGTAGTCTGGGGGCACTGCAGTGGGTTGCAGGATGCCTGGGTTCTATCCCTGGCTCTGCCACTGGCTTATTGTTATCCAGGATATTGGCAGGTCCCTTCCCAGGTGTCCTGCGCCCCAACATACTAGATCAGCGGCACAGCCAGGAATGGAACCCAGGCATCCTGCGCCCCAATACAATAGATCAGTGGCACAGCCAGGAACGGAACCCAGGCATCCTGAGCCCCAATACAATAGATCAGCGGCACAGCCAGGAATGGAACCCAGGCATCCTGCGCCTCAATACAATAGATCAGTGGCACAGCCAGGAACGGAACCCAGGCATCCTGCGCCCCAATACAATAGATCAGCGGCACAGCCAGGAATGGAACCCAGGCATCCTGCGCCCCAATACAATAGATCAGTGGCACAGCCAGGAATGGAACCCAGGCATCCTGCGCCCCAATACAATAGATCAGCGGCACAGCCAGGAATACAGCTCAGGCGTCCTGGCACCCTGCCCAGCGCCCAACCCACTAGAACACACTGTCTGCCCTGCAGCGCTCCAGTGATGGTGTTCCCAAGTAATGGATATTTATTAACACCCCTCCTTACCTTAACCTAGCTGTGTGTGTGCGAATTACAAATGTGCCTTAATGATTAATGGTCAATTGGCCAGGAACTCTCTCTGCATAGGTTAGTTACTGGGCTATAAATACAGCTGCTCCAGCCTGGGATCCATCACCTGAAACCTCAGCTAAGAGCTTGGCTTCGTCTCTTGATAAACCTGTTTTTTTTAATCAAAATTAGATGCTTATAATAGCTACTATTAAAAGCCACAGCCATGAGTTCATGGGGAAAATGTGCCCTGCTGCTATTAGATGTATTACAGTAGTGCTTTGAGGCCGCCACCGAGATCAGGGACCCACTGTGCTGCGCATTGCATAGACGCCAACAGAGATCAGGACCCCCTTTGTGCCGGGTGTTACACAGACCTCAACTGAGATTGGGGCCTCCCTTGTTCTGGGTGCTGCACAGACCCCAACAGAGATCAGGGCCCCCTTTGTGACGGCTCTACATAGACCCCAACAGAGACTGGGGGGCCCCCCTTGGGCTGGGTGCTGAACAGACCCTGATTGAGAGGAAGTTTTTCCAGCCTAAATCCTCCCTTGACTCAATTTTATCCCCTCACTCCCAGTTAAATCCCCTGGACCCACCATCTGTGTATGAAAGTTGACTTTGAAGTAACTCCAGGAGAAGATCCCAAACATTCTCATAGGCAGTTTGACCTTCTGCATACCACCGGCCTGAGAATCACGCTCTAGCCTGTCCTGCCTCCAGCCCAGATCTGGTGGTCGAGCTAGAGTGCAGCTTTTAGACAGATGACTGGTCTTGCTTTAGAAATTTCACGGGATGGAGAATCCACCTGTCACGATGTCCCACAATGAAACACACACACCAGGAGAGCCACCATGAAACACATCCGCTTCTCTCTCTAAAGGAATTTGCTGAGATTTCCCTCTGGCAGCTACTGCCTCAGATCCCAGAAAGTGATTTCACCCCTGTCTACGCCCGCTGGGAGACCATGACTGGGATACTGCATCTCGTTCTGGTGTCAACACATTGCAGAGGGGGTCTGACAAAAAGCCACTAGAATGACGAGGTCTAGAAAAAGTCTGCTGTGACTGCTACTGGAATCCTGTGTCCAGTTCTGGTGTCTCCAGTTCAAGAAGGAGATTGCTAAACCGAGAGGGGTCTGATTGGGAAGAGCCATGAGAATGATTCCAGGACTGGAAAACATGCCTTATAGCAAGAGACTCCAGGAGCTCACTCTATTTAAGGTTGAGGGTGACTTGATCCCAGTCTGTAAGCAGTGTTCCCTCTAATTTTATACATCCATGTGCAGAATGAATTTTATTATGTGCACCAATATGGAGGTGATGTGTGGCAGGGGTGGGGCGAGGGGTTTGGAGTGTGGGAGGGGGCTCAGGGCTGGGGCAGAGGGTTGGGATGCGGCGGGGG
>NW_020664440.1:28600443-28610113 GCF_002925995.2 Terrapene triunguis
TGGGAGGGGGCTCAGGGCTGGGGCAGAGGGTTGGGATGCGGCGGGGGGTGAGGGCTCTGGCTGGGGGTACAGGCTCCGGGGTGGGGCCGGGGATGAGGAGTTTGGGGTGCAGGCTGCTCCGGGGCTGTGGCGGGGAGAGAGGACTCCCCCCAGCCCTCTCCCGCCGCAGCAGCCTGTGGCTGGAAGAGAGCGCCTCTCCCCACCATGGCAGCCCCGGGGCTGGGGGAGAGGTGCCTCTCCAGTCCAGGCCCCTGTGGCTGCACACCTGCATGGCCCTCGGTAGGGAACTTAGACTGTAAGTACATACACGGGGAACAGAAACGTGATAATAGGGGGCTCTTCAGTCTGGCAGCCAAAGGTCTAACAAAGTCCAGTGGCTGGAAATTGAAGCTGGACAAATTCAGACTGGAAAAAAGATGTACATTTTTACCCATGAGGGTAACTGACGATTGGAACAACTGACCAAGGACTGAGATGGATTCTTCAAGGTTGGATTTTTTTCTAAAATATCTGCTCTGGTTCAACCAGGAATGAATCCAGGGCTGTCCTATGGGCTGTGTCATACAGGAGATCAGACTAAATGATCACCATGGGCCCTTCTGGCCTGAGAACCTACACAAATCTGAGGTTTGGGGAGCTCGATCTGTTTAGCTATTGACCTCAGCCCATAAGCACCTCCACAGGGAGATCTGGGAGAGCAGAGGGCTCTTCAATGCGGCAGACAAAGGCAGAAATGAGGCTCAACGGCTGGGAGCTGAAGCTGGACAAATTGCGACCAGACAGAAGGTGCAGATTTTTAACAGCTGACCTAGGGACTGGGTAGATTCTCCATCAGCCGGAGTTTTCAAATCAAGACTTGACTTCTCTCTGTCAGACAGAGTCTGGCCCAACCACCTGATCTGGGGCGGAGGCAGAAACGACTGGGGGAAATTCTCAGGCCTGTGTTACACAGAACATCAGACTGGATGACAATAGTCCCTGCTGGCCTTGAAATCTATGGATCTATGGCGAGCGCAGAGAAAAGCCACAGAAACAATCTGAGGGCTGGGAAATGTGTCGTACAGTCAGAGACTTAAGGAGCTCAATCAGTTTAGCTTCTCAAAAGGATCAAGGGGTGACTTGGTTCCGGTGCATAAGGACCTTCCTGGGGAGAAAACACCAGGTACAAAAGGGCGCTTTAATAGAGCAGCGAGAGGCAGAACAAGACTCTGGCTGGGAGTTAAAGCCAGGCATGCGCCACTGAGAAACAAGGCATCAAGCACCAGTGATGGTGATTATTGGAACAAGCTCCCAAGAGAACTGGTGGATTCTCCATCTCTCGGCGTCTTCAAATCCAGCCTGGCTGCCTTTCCGGCAGGCGCTTGAGTCAAACACAAGTGACTGGGCTCAGTCCTGGGGGGCCGGAGGGACCCTCTCGTGCCTGTGTTGCACAGGAGGTTAGACTGGATGATCTTAACGGTCACTTCTGGCCTCAGACTCTATGAACACACTGCAGCTTCTTCTCCGAGCTGAAGACAAAGTTGTCTTCCCCTTGTGGTGTGGTCTCAGGTGCTTACAAGGCAACTATTTTTCCTTGGCTGTCTCCAAAAATCTCAGTGATTTAAAGGAAGTTGACAAAGGGATATTATTTATGAGACTGACAAGGGAAGACGGGAGGCAGCTAATTAAGTGAGACAGGAGGAAGGACTCATCGGCAAGGGACTCAGCTCCCTTAACCTGCTGGATAATTAAAGAGCTGAGATGCTTTGGCTCTTTATATCCCAGATGGAAAAAAAAGACCTGTGTTTGCTTGGACCTGAGAGCTGGCTTTATGCACAGGGATAACTTACATGCAAACTGAAGGGAATGTGTTGTAATAATATAACAATACTGACTTCATTGATAGCATTTTTCATTGGTAGATCTCAAAGCACTCTACTAAAGAGGTCAGGATCATTATCCTCATTTTACAGATGGGGAAACTGAGGCACAGAGAGGGAAAGGAACTTGTCACACATCAGAACAGAGCCAGACACGGAACCCAGGAGTACATCTAACCATCAGCCCCCACTTCCTTCCCAGAGCTGTGAACTGAACCCTGGAGTCCTGACTAGTGCTGGCCAGACAAAAAGAATCCGTTTTGCAAAAAATGGTGAGATTTCACCGTTTGTTTCCATTCCGATGTGGAATGAAACCAAGACCTGTTGAAAATGTTCCTTGAAAAATGAGAGAGCAGCAGGCGGGGAGCTCCACACACAGAGCCCAAGTGGCTGCCGAGCTCCCGCTGTGGAGCTGGGAACTGAGAGCCCGGGAGGCAGCCACGTTCCGGGTCGGGAGCCTTGGTGCAGTTTGGAGGGGGAAGCCCAGGCAGCAACCTGGCTGGGAGCAGGGAGCCAGGATCTCAGGGGCAGCCTGGCTCTGAGCAGGGAGCCTGGGCTGCAGCCCGGCTGGAAGCAGGGAGCCAGGAGCCCGGGAGGCAGCCGGCTCTAGCTGGAGCGCCGCACCCATTCCAGGGAGACGGTCCAAGCTGTGAGTAGCTTTCATGGTTCCAGCATGGAGCTGGGAAATTGACAAGAATGAGAGCCAACAGCTGATATAAGTAACCAGCAGTGTCTACAGCAGAGGTGGGCAAATTATGGCCCGCGGGCCACATCCAGCCTGCGGGACCCTCCTGCCCGGCCCCTGAGCTCCTGCCCCAGGAGGCTAGCCCCCGGCCCCTCCCCCGCAGCCTCAGCTCGCCCAGCCGCCAGCGCAATGCTCTGGGCAGAGGGCTGCGAGCTCCTGGGGCAGCACAGCTGCAGAGCCAGGGCCTGCGGGGCCGGCTCCAGGGTTTTTGCCGCCCCAAGCAGCAAAAAGAAAAAAAAAAAAAAAAAAAAAGACACAATCTACTACCCGCCGCTTCAGTCTTCAGCGGCAATTCGGCCGCTGGTCCTTCGCTCTGAGAGGGAGTGAGGGACCCACCGCCGAATTGCCGGACGTGCTGCCCCTCTCCGTTGGCCGCCCCAAGCACCTGCTTGCTGGGCTGGTGCCTGGAGCTGGCCCTGAGGGCCTGACCCAGTACTCTGTGCTGTGCGGTGGCTGTAGCGCCACCAGCCACCAGTGCTCCAGGCAGCGCGGTAAGGGAGCAGGGGGGGTTGGATAGAGGGCAGGGGAGTTTGGGGTGGTGGTCGGGGTCGGGGGGGGGATAGGGGTCGGGGTGGTCAGGGGACAGGGAGAAGGGGTGGTTGGATGGGGCAGGGGTCCCAGGGAGGCAGTCAGGAAGGACGGGGGGATTGGATGGGGTGGTGGGGGGCAGTCAGGGACAGAGGTTCCTGGGGCTGTCAGGGGACAGGGAATGGGGGGGTTGGATGGGACAGGAGTCCCGGGGGGGCTGTCAGGGGGCGAGAAGCAGGAGGGGTCGGATGGGGGCGGGGGCGGGCCAAGCCTGGCTGTTTGGGGAGGCACAGCCTCCCCTAACCGGCCCTCCATACAATTTTGGAAACCCGATGCGGCCCTCAGGCCAAAAAGTTTGCCTGCCCCTGCTCTACAGGGACATCACGTCACCCTAACTGCACCGACATAAGCCCTACGCCTCTCGTGGAGGTGGAGTTATTATGTCGGAGTGGTAGGGCACTTACATCAGCAGGAGCAAGGCTGTAGCGTGTACACTGACTGACTGACACAACTAGATCGACATAAGCTGCCTTATGTCGACCTAACTGTGTAGGCCAGGCCTAAGACACTTGCCTGGCACAGTTTTGGTTGAAAGTGACCCTGTATCATGAAAAGTTTTAGTTTTGATAAACTGGTATTTTCTCATAAAAAAATATTTTGTGAAAAAGTTCCCTACCAGCTTCTGGCACAGTGGGAGCTCCAATCTTGGTCAGGGTCTTTGCAGCTCCTGACACAAAGGGGCCCTGATTTCAGTTGAGGTCTGTGCAGTGGTGGAAAATAGGAGCCCCCAATCTCAACTGAGCCTTCTCTGTGCTACAATAATACATCTAATTGTTGTTATTATTATAATGGTAGCTCGTAGAGTTCCCACTCAAGATAAATTCAGGCTAGAAATACGGCACAAATTTTTAACAGAGGTGGATTAACCACTGGAACAACTGACGCGGGATCAGGATGGATTCTCCATCACTTGGAGGCTTTAAATCAAGAGCAAATGTTTCTCTAAAAGCTGTAGCTCGACCACCAGACGGGGCAGAAGGCAAGAGTGGCTGGGGGGGATTCTCAGGCCTGGGTTATGCAGGGGGTCAGACTGGAGGATCTCATGCTCTCTTCTGGCCTTGAAATCGATGGATTTCTGAATGATCCCTTGGAAGAGGATAGGCACTGGGCTATACCTGCCACAGAAAGGAAATCTAAATAAGATCAAGCTTTAAAATTAAAGTTCTCCCCCAGGAGCTTGTGAACAGATCACTGAGCCCAGAATTAACTAAAGACAGATGAGTCTCACAATGAGGGGATTTCATAACAGGTTCAGGAAGCCAATATAACTGGAGTGCTGCCCTGGACAAGACATGCATGAGCAAT
The DNA here is from genome assembly GCF_002925995.2 of Terrapene triunguis. NCBI lineage: Eukaryota > Metazoa > Chordata > Testudines > Emydidae > Terrapene > Terrapene triunguis. The sequence continues at coordinate 28,604,941 of NW_020664440.1, forward strand.
GCAGGGCCTTGCAAATGGGGTGGGGAGAGAGGAGCGGGACATGGGAATGGAGCGGGCATAGCCTTTTTAAAAGAATGAGGAGGGTTCACATCTGGGATTCCTGGGCTCTACCTCTAGCTCTGGGAGAGGAGTGATGTTTAATGGTTAGAGCAGGAGCAAGGGCTGAGAGTCAGAACTCCTTGGTTCTAGCCCCAGCTCTGGGAGGCAGTGTTACCTTGTGGTCAGAGCAGGAGGAGGGGCTGGGAGTCAGAACTCCTGGCTTCTATTCTAGGCCATGGGAAGGCAGTACGGTCCACTGATTACAGCCTGAGTGCCTGGAAGTCAGGACTCCTGGAGTCTATTCCCAACCCTGAGAGGAAATCAAGGTCTATTGGTTAGAGCAGGGGTGGCTGGGAGTCAGGTGGGTTCTAGCCTCTACTCTGGAAAGGGAGAGGGGGCTAGTGGCTAAAGTAAGCAAGTGACTGGGATCGTTCAGTAAAACACCACTGCAGCAGCCAGTAGATACAGAGCCTATATTTTGCAAAGCGCCGATTTTTTCTATTGCCAGGAGCTTGAGAGAACAGTAAGTGGGGTTGGGCTGGGGTTTCTCATCTCCATGAAGCAGGCAGGGCTAGAGATTGGTTCGGAGTTTACAGATCAGCGCTAATTAACCTCAATTGTGCTGAGGCAGTGGTTCCTGCCAAGAGTTATTGCGTCTCTCCCCGAATTCATCGACAAACAAATCCCCGCAGTGGGTAAATAATGCAATTAGCAGTTACTCTGTTGAGTCACATTGCTAGGTCACGGGACAGCTCCCAGCATTTTTCCATTCACAGTTACTTCCAACAGCATTTTATTGGGGATGGAAGGCAGCCCGGTCTAGTGGTTAGGGGACTACACTGGGAGTCAGGGCTCCTGGGCTCTGTTCCCCACTCTGGGAGCGGAGAGAGGCCTAGTGGCGAGAGGCCTAGTGGCAGAGAGGACTGGAAAGCAGAACTCCTGGGTTCTGATAACCACACAGAACTTCCCAATGACAGTGAAGCTGTGATTCACAACCCCCCAAAGCACAGAGGTCCTTGGCAGTACAGAGTTTATGACACACAGGTCAGCGTCAGAGATTCCGTTGCTCACACTAGCTGCCTTCTGTGCCTTCCGCTTGACAGCATGCTGCAGGCACCTGGGCTGCTTGGCTTTCTATTAGCAAGCTAAATGAGGCAGAGAATGAAACCTAAAAGTAAGAGCTAATGGAAAACATTAACCGCTACTATGATCACCTGTTCTGGGGTCCACAAGGGATGGTGGAAAATCAGATACACATTTTTGAAACCACATTCAAGCGAAACTCTCCTCCCTTTGAGTGATGCCTCAACACTCCAGTAACACACATGCTGGTCCCCCACCCTCACAGATGGCACAGTGCACACGAGCACTGTGGGACAAAGTCTAATACTTGTTCTCTGCTCTGGCAAAACTCGGGTTTAGATCCAGCGTAGCAACAGGAGCTACTTACACTGGCTGTGCTTAAACACAGGCCTAAACCATCACAGTGGTCCTTCGAATGGCCCCTTCCGGCCTTAGAGGCTAGGAATCTATTAATCTCCTCCCTGAGTAGGTGCTTATAGACAGGGACCAAGTCACCCCTTAACCTTCTCGTGGAGAAACTACATAGATGAACATCGTAAAGTCCCGCCTGGAAACAGACTCACTTTAAGGCCGCTCTGATCATCAAGTCTGAGCTCTCGTATAATCCAGACCATAGAATCTCCCCCGAGCTGTTTCTGTGTCCAGCCCAGATATAGAGATTGAGCCAGAGCACAGCTTTTAGACAGATGTCTCGTCTTGATTACAAACGCCAAGTTATTCTTAGATTCTAAGGCCAGAAGGAACCACTGTGCTCATCTAGTCTGATCTCCTGTCTAATGCAGGGCACAGGACTGCCCTGAAATAATTCCTGGATGAACTAGAGCAGATTTCTTAGAAAAACATCCAACCTTAGTTTAAGAATCACCAGTGATGGAGAATCCATCAGAGCCCTTGGTCAGTTGTTTCAATGGTTAATTATCCTCATGGGTAAAAATTTGCACCTTATTTCCAGTCTGAATTTGTCTTGCTTCAACTTCCGGCCATTGGGTCTTGTTAGACCTTTGTCTGCTAGACTGAACAGCCCATTATCAAATTTCTATCCCCTGCGTAGGTACTTATAGACTGGGATCAAGTCACTCCTTAACTCTCTTTGTTAAGCAAACCAGATTGAGCTTCTGGTGGCTCTCACTACAAGGCATGTTTTCCAGCCCTTTAATCATTCTCGTGGCTCTTAAAGAATGAAGAATGTGTGCCAGCCTGGTATCCCACGTGAAACATACACCCCAAGGGCAAAGAATGTCTCTCACTGGTTCCCACATGCAGCCCATATCTGGTGGTCGAGCTGGAGTGTAATAATAATAATCCCTAGCTCTCATGTAGCACATTTCTTTAGTAGATCTTAAAGTGCTTTGCAAAGGAAGTTGGTGACATTATCTCCATTTCACAGATGGACAAACTGAAGCACAGGGAGGGGATTTGCCACCAGGCCAGCCAGCAGCTCAGAGATGGGACTAAAAGGCAGGTGTCCTGATTCCCAGCCCCCTCTGCTCTAACCCACTAGACCTCACTCCCCTCCCAGAGCAGAGTTTAGTAGTTATGGGTGGGGTGCTGGGGGGGAGGGGCAGGGGGAGGAAGGGAAGAGGACTCCTGGGTTATATTCCCAGCTCTGCCACTGACTTCTTATATGATCTGGGGCTAGTCACTTACTTTCTCAATGCCTCAGTTTCTGCTTCTGCAAAGTGGGTGTAATAATAACTGAAAGGCAGTGTGGTCTAGCAGACAGTACATGGCCTCAGAACACCTGGGTTCTATGTCCACCATTGACCTACCGTATAACCATGGGCAAGTGTGGAGGTAGCAAGAGTCACTAGACAAAAGTCTCTGGCCAGGGTTACGCAGGAGGTCAGGCTGGATGATCAGAATGGTCCCTTCTGACCTTGAAGTCTGTTCATCTTGTTTCCACCAGCTCTGATGCAGCTGCCCCCACCCACTCCCAGATCAGAATCCCTGTCACTGACACGTGCTTCGTAAATGTCGCCCAGCTGCCTCTCTCCCAGCTGTCCGAGGGGGAAAGAAGAACCAACCTGCATTTGCGTTTCCACAGCCTGACACCTCACCCCCGCACAGCACGGCCTGGAAATGTCAAGGCAGCATGGAAGGGATTGGGGCGCTGGCAGGGGAAAGCTCAACACACGTGGCGTTAGCTACAGGGACTTTTAAGGGCCTTGTCGATTCTATGTAGATTTCCCCCACAAATACACCTCTCTTTGCGGTATCTTTCAGGAGAATCTCCATCCACTGAGCGTCTCCTACAAGCACTGAATTTCCTTTTCCAGTGGAACATATATCATCTATATTACAGTAGCGCCTGGAGGCCACAACTGACATCAGGCCGATTTTGGTATGTGTATTATTAGTAGCATTATGGTAGCAGGTAGAGTCCCCCATTATGGTGTGTACATTCTTAACAGTGTTACGGTCACACCTGATATACTCCAAATGAGACCAACAATCCATTATGGTGTGTGTATTAGTAGTATTACGGTAGCTACTAGGGTGCCCGCTGCTGCCCAGACACAGTCAGCTAGACTGTGAGCTCTTCAGGGCAGAGACTAAATAGACAAAGGGTAGAGGAGAAACTGAGGCACAGTGAGAAAAAGGGACCTACCTGGGGACATGCAGCAAGTCAGGGACGCCATCCCTCCTGCTCTAACCACTAGAGACCACTTCCCTCCCACAGGTGGGGATAGGACCCAGGAGCCCTGACACTCACTGCAGTGCCCTCGCCACTACACCACACTCACGTGGGCAGCTCATGCCCACTGGTGCAAATGACGTCAGGAGCTAAAGGCCAACAGAGAATCAAGCACTCTGTCTAATCCATGCTGGCGTTTCTAGTGGGCCCATCCCTGGGGGATCTGGGCTCTGCTCTTCATGGGCTCTCGGCACCTTGGGGGTAGGAGCTTGGAAGCTCAGAGCTCATGGTGTTCAGCTCCCAGGGACAAAACAATAATCCCATGAAGATCAGGAGCAGAAGCACCAAGTTTTGAGGGTGTGTTTGACCCCAGCTGCCTGTGCCTCTCTCTCTCTCTCTCTCTCTCTCACACACACACACACAGGCCCCTCAGCGAGGGGATGGCAGCCTCCCATACACAATCACAGCTAGCTTTTCATTGTGCTTTCCACAATCAAGCTCAGGCACCACATGAGACACGTTAATTACAGTGGCGCCTGTGTGTTCAGCACAGTCCTTGGGCCTGATGAGTTTCGATCCACCCCTGGGGAGGAGGACGGAAGACGCACAGAGAGAGGATCAGAGACACGACCAGTGCGTGAGCCCTACAAAAACAAAGTGCTGGACCTCACTTCTTTTGGAACCCTGCTGACACCATCCTGGGTCATCTTGCTCATGGGCAGCAAAAGGGGGGCAGGGGTGTCACTATACACCTGCCAGGATCCTTCGGCCTGTGCAGTGGTAAAGGGCTTCCCTCTGCCCCACCTTTGGGAGGGAAGGGAATGCCAGCAGCACTGACCACGGGGGAGGCAGGGACAAGGACGTAATGAAGGAGGGGGCCCAGGTCTCCCACCTCCAGGCCGGCTCTGAGCAGAGACCCAGCTGCCACTGCCTCACCTTCCAGTCATGGCCAAGGCCGCAGCGTGGGTTAGCCCTGAGGCCGGGGACCCACCACCGATACAGGAAGTAACGGGCTGGGGCGTCCACATCCCCAGCACCAGGGGACCCCTGCCAGACTTCCAGCAGTGTGGGCTGGGCGGGGAGGCCCTGGCACTTCCCTGAGCCCCTTGCCCTGGGGGGAGAGGGGGCGAGTTGCAGCCTGAATGCCAGGGCTTTCCAAGGGGAGCAGGGGCCTGTAGGTCTGCACGGTGCCTCCCTCTGTGCCCTGCCTGGCCCCCGGGACTCAGGGAAGGAAGCACTGGGATGTGCTGAGCCTGGGCTCCCTTGGCATGGCTGGGCCCAGCCTAGAGAGCACCGAGGGAGGTACCATGCAGCCTCACAGGCCCCCAGCACCTCTGCTCCACTTGCAAAGCCCTGGCATCCAGCCCCCACTCCCACAGTTACCCCTGGGGCAGGGGGCTCAGGGAAATGCTGGGG
>NW_020664440.1:28625113-28666477 GCF_002925995.2 Terrapene triunguis
GGCTTTTTGGCAATTCCCCCCGGACGGGGGTTTGAGTGTCGAAAAGCCGGACATGTCTGGGAAAAAGAGGACGTATGGTAACCCTAATTCCCATAGACAGAGCGTTCTGGTGTTTCCGAAACAAACTACGCTGCTGGGGAGCTCACTAGGCCCCAGCTTCCAAGCTCCCTGCCAGGCAGGCCACCAAGGAGCCGGGGGAGCCAAGAGAAAAACAGCAGGTTTCTAGCAAAAGCTTTGTTGAAACTGACCCGCTCCCCTGAAATGTGGCCATTTTGACTCATCAGCCTTTTCAATATTGCAGCCAACTTATTGGCTGGTCCAATTATCACAGAAGACAGTGCAGATGAGTAACCATTGGAACAAACTGTTAAGGGCTGGGGTGGATTCTCCAGCTCTTGGTGTCTCCAAATCCGGACTGGTGCCTTTCTGGAAGATGGTTTAGTCCAACACAACTGACTGGGCTCAATACAAGGGGAGCTGGGTGAATTTTGCGGGCCTGTGTCCTACAGGAGGTCAGACAAGATGGCCAAGGGTCTCTCCTGGCCTTAAAAATCTATGAGCAACCTGGCTGCAGGGTACTTAATTATTTGTGTTACTGTTTACCAGTCACAGATTGGTTTAAACCTTGGAGTATGAGTTTTGCCTCCAAAATTAGCTACTGCCGTTAACTGCTGTAACACTGAATATTATTATACAGACTTTAAACATGTCCCCTCGAATTCATCTCCTCTCTACAGTGAGCAAACCCCATCTAGTCAATCTTTCTTCGCAGGAGTTTTACTAGGTCTCTAATTATTCTAGTTGCCACTTTGTGAACCCCCTGTGATTGTGTAGTATGGATCGACAAAGCGTGTACACCACCCGGAGAGCCAAGCTATCCCCTTGCTGCCCCTTCCCCAAGGGAAATCCAAGGGTCCCCAGCAACACACACACAGCCCTACCCATCCAACCCTGGGGTAAGGGCCTATGCCACTCCTACAAAACAAATTCCCGGCACCCACCATGCCCCTACTGACACTCCCACCATTCCCAGCACATCTGAATGCACACACATGCTCAGGCAAGGATCCTAGCCCCCCACCTTTCTAGTCCCCAGCCCAGTCAAGAGAGCAGAATCGGTGGGGGCTCTCACAGCCCCTCCTCTCTTGCTGCCAGCTGGCAGGGGAGCTGGGGGGTGTATCCGTGCCAGACTCTTTTGCAGCGATCCCCAGTTGTTAGTTTGAGTGGCAAGAGCTGTCGCGTCGTTAGGAAGGGAACGGGGAGTCTGAACAGCTGAACGCCCACGCCCGGGGTTTGAATGGAGCAGCCTGTCATGCAGACGGAATACAAGTGCTTCTGTTTATCGCCAGCGCCCCAGAGAATCTAGCACAATGCCAGGGAATGCGAACCGCCAAGAAGGAAACTAGCAGGTTGATCTTCACATGCTGAAGCCTCCAACAGCCAGGGATAGAACCCAGGAATCCTGACTCTCAGCCCCCCGACCCCCAACTCTAACCCACTAACTCCCACTCCCATTCCCATCCCAGAGCTGGCTCTCACCACTAGATCCCATTGCTAGCTTCCATGGATCAGACACAGATGTGGACTTTAACACATGCTTGCCAGTGGATTAAAATCGGTCTCCAGACTGAGTTTCACGCACAGTACTGAGGATAACACCCCCTTCTACCGCTAACACACACACAGCCTCCTCACTTTCTCCTCTTCTCACATACACCCCCATGCTGCTGGCAGCATCCGTCACTCGGGGAGAATATTTCCCCCATAGCTTTTTTAGGAAGGAAAATGAGGTTTCCCACATACAGAGAATTCCCACGGAAAGTTTCCACCAGCCTCAGAATTGTAGATTTTTTCATTAAAAACTGAAAATTGACCAGTGTGGGGCCAGACGCCTTCCAGAGTTTGGAAGTTCCTAGCTGGAAACGTTACAGTTCTGGGGAAAGCGTGCTGGATTTTCAGCAGTTTTCAGCCAGAAGTCTCCCCGTTTGGGGCCAAATTGTTTCTTTCCAAATCGTCCAGGTTTGGGCTGAAAATTTTCGCTTTTCAATGTCAAGTCAAACTGTTCTCCAACCAAGAGCAGATCCGCACTCTGCCCTTCCCCAGCAAGGCGCCAAACTGAACCTGGTCGGCCCCCACACAGAAGCGGGGTGGTGTCCTACCTCAATGCGGCCGGTGTCGGGCTGGAAGCCACGGGAGGGGTCCTCGGTGGTGACGCGGCACTGGATGGCACAGCCATTGATGCGTATGCTGTCCTGCCGCAGGCCCAACTCTGGCAGGCTCTTCCCCTCCGCGATGTGGATCTGGGCATGCACCAGGTCCACGCTGCCAAGAGAGCGGAGGAGGAGAGCTCGTGTTAACCTTCAACTGACCACAGCAGCACCAGTGTCCACCAGAACCTAACCTCCTCCATAGAGCCCAAGTGTCCCCAAATAACCCCCAAATGGGGCCTCTGATCCCCATAGTCTGTTACCTCACATGGGGCCCCCATAATGTCCCACATCACTCCTCCAGTGTCCCCCACTGTCCCCACAGAGCTGGGGATCTGCGGGTGCATTGATTCTATTGCCCTTTGGGATCACACAGGGTTTTCTAGCCACCAGTTTCAAAGTCATTGGCAAACACAGGCCAGGATTGGCACCCCCATTATTATACAAAAAGGGGAAACTGAGGCACAGAGTGGCAGGACAGTCCCCTCCCTGCTCAGTGCCTCAGTTTCCTCTCCCATCCTTTGTCTATTGCTCTTCAGGGCAAGGACTGTCTCTCACTGCGTGCCCATGCATTGCACTGCATGACGGGGCCCCGGGTTTGTGCAGTGCCCAGCACGATGCCCCTCTCCCGTGATCTTAGGGCCTCCGGATGCTACAGAAATACTACCTACAATCATAAGTTAAGCCTGTATTTAAATGCTGTGTTGAACAGCAAAGGGATTACTCAAGCAGGTACTTAACTACAAGCTCTTATGGGACCTTTTTAAAAAGGCTGTTAGGAGCCTAAATCCTATTGACTTTCAATAGGGCAAGTAACTCCCATTTAGGCCTTTGAAAGCTGCCCTCGATGTGCTTTGCTGAACCGGGGCCACAAAGCTGGGATTTTAGCCAGTGATGGAGCTTGTGTGATGCACAAGCCAGGCCCAAATCCAGCTTGCAGGCCCCAGCCAGTCCAATTCTGAACATGCCTGAGTGGGAGCGCTCTGAAGAGAGGGAGCTGTTTTTACATAGTCCCATAGAGCCAAGTTCAAGCATTCAAAGTCATAAATTGGGCCTCCCTCCCCCCACCCCGGGGGGTGGGTGGGGAAAATCACATTTGGTTTAATTATCAAGCGATCTTAAAATAAAAAAAATAAAAAAAAAATGTGGAGGGTTTATTTGCCTCTTGATTTTGAGCCTTTAGAAACTCGTAACTGAAGGTGGAGCTAATACTCACAATCTTAAAGCATTTAATATGTAGAGTCCTGCACAGATACAAAATTTGTATCCGCATCCAATCTGCAAAAATGATCCGCGGATATAAAGCAGAGATCCGCGAGTGGATATCTGCGGATTTGCAGGGCTCTATAAATATGCCAAGTTTAGCTCAATGGCCACTGAGGGAGAAATTTGGGGTGGCTGCAAGATCCCAAAGAGGGACAAAGGAAAACTGAAGGAACAATCATTCCTAAGAACAAGATCTACCAGCTACACTGTAGCCTCAGGACAGACAACACAACAAAGAGTAAACCAAAGAAACAGAGAACGGCTAACATCAAGGCATCCTCAAGTCCCCGATCCTCTCTAGCTTGGCGAGTTGGGTAAAAAAAACACCACACAGATTTTCCAGTGCATTGGCTAGTTTGAAATAGCAAAATAAAAATTCAGTCTGAACTGATTGTTTGGTAAATCAAGATGGAGAAGAAATCTGTTTGGGGTTGAACTAAAACTTTCACTTCAATTTTGTCGAAACAATGTTCTGTTCAACCAAAATCATTTCCTCTCCTTACCCCCCCACTTCGCCCTCCTGAGTTTTATTTCAATTGAACTTTTTAAAAATGTTAAAGTCAAATTAAAGGAAAATCTGAGACGAAAAGCTGTTCTGAATGTAAAGAATTCCCCTTCTCCCTCCAAAATTGGCCTTTTCAACATTTTTTAATTTGGGGGATTTCTTTCCAGAAATGAACAATTCTGCAAAAATCGACAGAAATTCATGAAATGTTTTAGTGTTGTTATCGAATGTACATTGTTTGCTGAAAAGCGTTTCACATGACGAATTCCACCCATCAAGGCCAGGATGGTGAATAGATTTTAATAACCTTCTTATCATCCTGTCTGATCTCTTGCATTGGAATTAAGGAGGGTTCCCAATATTCTGCTGAGCTCCACCAACAAAATACACTCCCCTCACTGCCAGGGTGTCTGCCTACAACATAAGCTCTGGCCTGGCATGGTAAATTCTATAGAGGTTTGATTGATGAGAGGGAGGCGTTATCTGGATTACCATGATGCTCTGGTGCTAGGCACTGTACAAACAGAACAAAGATCAACCCTGCCCCTAACAGCTGACAAAATGTGTCAGTTCTGTTGGGCTCCGCTCCTTCTGGGTTTCAAAACTGTACAGGACCATCCAGTTCACCCAATTTGACCTTCAGGAGAACCTACCCCAGTCACTCCTGCCTCCAGCGCAGAGCTGATGGGCGAGCTAGAGCTCAGCTTTTGGGTTTCAATGAGTTTTAGGCCACAAAGGACCAATAGATCATCCAATCTGACATCCTGTCCAGCACAGGCAATTCTATCTCAGCCAGTTCCCCGTGAATTGAGCAGAAAGACTTTAGTTAGACCAAAGCATTTCGATCCTCAGGAGCCCTGCCTGTTGAGAGTCCCAGGCAGAGAACAGGGGAGCTGAGGGGCCTCCAATACCCCAGGCCCCTGCACTTGCAGGGAATTGCTGAGGTGAGTCATGCCCAGCGGATCCCAGCAGGCAACCCCTGCCCCATGCTGCAGAGGGAGATGAAAACCCCCAAGGTCCCTGCCAATCTTGACCAGGGGAAAATTCCTTCCCAGCCCCCAATCTGGTGATCAGCTGGACCCTGAGGATCTGGGCAAGACCCACCAGCCAGGCAGCTAGAGAGGAGTCGCTGAACCACCTCAGCGCACGGGCCCTGTTTCCAGCTGTGGCCGATCCCCGAAGCTTCAGAGAAACACAGCCAGTCTCGATTTAAAGGCTCCACATGACAGAGAATCCACCCCATCCCTGGGTCAGGTGTTTCAATGGTGAATCCCCTTTCCACTTAAAAACATCTGGCCTCACTTCTAACCTGAATTGGTCCAGCTTCACTTACCAGCCAAGGGATCTCATTCTGCTTCGAAGAGCTCTCTGCTCTCCAGAACCTGCTCCCCGCGGATTAGAGACCAGGACCAAAATACCCTCCTATGGACCGTTAGGAGATAGAATGGGGCAAATCCCCCACCCCCCATTACTGCTTGGTTTGGAGCTGGACAAACAGGCTGGAAATCAGGTGCAGATATTTAAGAAGGAGGGGGATTAACCATTGAACAGCTGACCCAGGGACATAGATTCTCCAGCATATGGTGTCTTCAGGTCAAGATCAGAGGTCTCACTTTAGAAGATTAGCCCTAGTTCAACAACACTGGCCTGGGAGTCAGGACTCTGGGTTCCACTCCTGGCTCTGCTACTGCCCTTGGGCTAATCCCTTCGTCTCTCCGTGCCTCTGTTTCCCCTCCCGCCCTTTGTCTATTCAGACAGTGAGCCTTGGGGGCAGGATCCGTCTCTCACCATGTGTCTGAGCAGGGCCCAGATCGCAGCTAGGGTCTGAACAGCCTCCAGCATGGCACGGTCCTGGTGTGTGACCAATAACAGAATCATAACGATAAGGATTGAGGTTTTTACAGCGCCATCAAAGTGACAAGCGAGCCTTCAACGCTCAGTCAATAGGACAAACGCCTGACGAAGGCTCTAACAGACCATCAGCCCCTGCAACATGCACACGTTATGGGGTGATCGATATTTTATGATCCATGAACTCAAAGCTGGGTTATAAACGCAGCTGCTTTAAATGCACCTGCCTGTGACCTAACCCCAGGCAGCTCAGATCTTGCCTTCACATAGACAGAGAGATTCTGAGTGGGGCCTAGTAAGGGGAGGGGAAATGGGAGACAGGACTCCTGGGTTCTCTTCCCAGCTCTGTGATTAAGGGGTTAGCGCATGGGGCTGAGAGTCATGTTTCCCACTCTAACCCACTAGACCCCACTGTCCTCCCAGAGTCAGGGCTAGAACTAGGGCACCCTGTCTCCCAGCTCTAACCACAGGCTGGGACTGAGGCACATGGCTATAATAAAGGGGCTATTTTAAAACAGAGCCAGAAACTCCCAGAGTTAAGGCCAGAGGGGACTAGGAGACAATCTAGGCTGCCCTCCTGTGTAGCACAGGCAGACTGTCACACAGTTCCCCTGTATTGAGTCCAACCACTTGGGTTGCCTAAGCATCTCCCAGCAAGGCCGCCAGTCTGGAGAATCCACCACTTCCCTTGGGAGTTTGCTCCAACGTTTAATCACCCACACTGCTAAAAACTGGTGCCTTATTTCCAGGGCCGGCTCTAGGCACCAGCAAAACAAGCTGGTGCTTGGGGCGGCACATTTTTAGGGGCGGCATGGCCAGCGCCAGAATGCCGCCCCTGCCGCCCCTAAAAATGTGCCCCGGCTGCCCTAGCTCACCTCCGCTGCTGCTGCCACTCGCGCGCCGCTACTCGCCCTCCCTCCCAGGCTTTCAAACCTGGAAGGGAGGGGGAGCAGCGGCGTGCGAATCAGCTGTTTTGCACGCTGCGGCCGCTCGGGAGGGGGAGACTCCGAGCGGCCGCGGCGCACGAAACAGCTGATTCGTGCGCCGCTTCTCCCCCTCCCTCCCTCCTAGGCTTGAGAGCCTGGGGGGAGGAGGCAGGGCTGGGGATTTGGGGAAGGGGCGGAGTTGAGGCGGGGCAGGGGTGGGGTAAGAAAAAAAACGGGGGGGGGGGGGGGCGGCCAAAATTGTTTTTGCTTGGGGCGGCAAAAATCCTAGAGCCGGCCCTGCTTATTTCTAATCTGAACATGTCAGACGCCCTGAACTCAGGCAGAAATTTTAAATGCTTTCGCTCAGCGGAGAGCCAACTTCATTATTAGTGTTAAGAATTGTACCCGGAAACCCCCAACCAATCACAGCCTCATTGTTCCTGGTGCTCCACAGACCTACAGCGAGAGACAGTCCTTGGCCCAAAGAGCTCGCAATCTAAACAAGGAGTGGGAGGGGAAACTGAGGCAGAAAGTGACAAAGGGACTTGCCCAAGTTCAGTGGCAGGACTATACAGCACCCACAAGTCCCAAGACCTAGCCCAAGGCCACCCTCTACTATATCACACTGTGTCTGCTGAGTCAGAGGGGGTTATCCCAGCAGGCTGGGACCCCAAGGGGCTGCAGGTTGGGATTGAGGGGCACCGGCAGAGCTGTGGGGGAGCCTAGGGTTAGCATAGCAGGGGGCTGTTGGGCGGGATTGAGGGGCACCGGCAGAGCTGTGGGGGAGCCTAGGGCTGGCATAGCAGGGGGCTGTTGCAGGGCCGCCCAGGGGGGCGGGGCAAGTGGGGCAATTTGCCCCAGGCCCCGCAGGGGCCCTGCGAGCCCTGGCCCGGCAGCGGTCCGGGTCTTCGGCAGCATGGGATTCTTCAGTGCTGCCGAAGACGCGGAGCGACTGAAGGGCCCCCCGCTGCCGAAATGCCCCGCGAGCCCTGGCCCGGCGGTGGTCCGGGTCTTCGGCGGCATTTCGGCAGCGGGGGGCCCTTCAGTCACTCCAGGTCTGCGGAGGCATTTCGGCGGTGGGTTCTTCAGTGTTGCTGAAGACGCGGAGCGACTGAAGGGCCCCCCGCCGCCGAAATCCCACACCGCCGCCGGGTGAGTACAAGCGCCGCAGCTCCCCCGCTTTGCCCCAGGCCCCCTGAATCCTCTGGGCGGCCCTGGGCTGTTGGTCAGGATTGAGGGGCACCGGCAGAGCTGTGGGGGAGCCTAGGGCTAGCATAGCAGGGGGCTGTTGGTCGGGATTGAGGGGCACCGGCAGAGCTGGGGTGTGTGAGTAAGTGAGTTTGTATGGCAATGGCAGCTCAGTGATGTAGCTTTGCCTGTTACCTGCCCCTCTCCAATCACGTCCCTCATTTTCACGGACAGTGTATCCAGTGGTGTTGCCCCCGCCCCCCTGCCAAATACAGGGTGACTGACAGCACTGTTGCTGGGGTTACCACCCCATGCAGTACAGACAGGCAGAGCAGCTGGGAAACTGATGCCAGGCTTCAAGCCATGGCATGGGGCGGGGGGAGCGTAGGAATCTGGTCTCTTTGGAGCTGGAGGCAGGCGAGCTCTGATTTAAGCAGCTCACGCTCTCAGCTCGGCCAGGTGCCTGCTCTGCCAAGGCAGGGGGCGCTCCATTCCCAGGGGAATCTGGAGAGTGACCATAGCCCCTAATTAACAGCCCCTTGGGGCAATTGCTGACTGCAGGGGAGGTGGCAGCAGTGGATATGATGTGCATGGAACGCTAGGGGACAATGTCCCCCCCATTGCACTGCAAACTCCAACTCTGGCCTCTCACCCCCCCAGCTCTGCCAGTGCCCCTCAACCCTGACCCACAGCCCCCTACTATCCCAGCCCAGGCTCCACCCCCAGCTCTGCCAGTGCCCCTCAACCCTGACCCACAGCCCCCTGCTATCCCAGCCCAGGCTCCACCCCCAGCTCTGCCAGTGCCCCTCAATCCCAATGGGGGGAGGGAGGGCTGCAGGTCAGGATTGAGGAGCATTAGCAGAGTTCATGGGGGTGGAGCCCAGGGCTGGGACCACAGAGGGCTGTGGGTGGGGATTGAGGGGCACTGGCAGAGTGGCAATCACAGCAATTAATTAACAATTCCACCCTGCTCCTCCAGTCACACAGATAGATGGTGTGAATTGCTGCTATTATGGTTTATTAATCATTTCCATTTCTCCTGGCACAGGGCAGCTGCTGTTCCCAGCCTCTGGACCCAGTGCCCACCCTTCGGTCAGGCAAAGCCTGAGGCATCTCAGGAAGATCCAACTTCAGTTCTCAAAAGGGTGTTTTTAAAATTTCGGATGGATCTATTTCTTCATCACACTAGCCTGGGGAACTCATGGCCACTGGATCCCACTGCCATTCACCCTGCTTCCAAATGTAGAAATGAGGGGACAGGGAATGTGCCAGGAAGGTGGCAAATTCAGGAACGATCAATGGGGAATGCTTAATGCTGGTGCCCCTTCAACCCAGGCTGATTGCTGGTAGCCAGGGGCTTGCCAGATTATTCCCATTTGGAGAAGAAATAGATGGTCCCAGTCCGCTATTTCTTTGGTGCCATCCTGTTCGTTTTCTAAGCATACACAGAAAGTTTTGTTCCTTGAGCACAGGAGGAACAAAGAGCTGGCAGTTGCCTTGGTCTGAAATCCCCGCACAAGTCTCCAGCCAGTCCTGTGCCCAAGAAGCCCTGTCTCTCACTTAGGGTCACTCTTGTGACTGCCTTGCTCACTATTTGGCTCTCCCATCCAGACGCTGCTGCAACCATTCAGCACCCCAGCCCCGGAACCGGCAATCAGGAAACCCCTGAGACTACACAATTTCGCTTCTGATCAACCTTGCCACGTGGAGCACCGCCTTTGACTTCTCCAGCTCTCACTTCAAAGAGGAGATTAATTGTTCTTCCTTCCATTTAGCCTGAAAGGCGCTTAGCACACCTATCAGCTGTAGCCAGGCCTATAAATCAAAGGCCTCCTGGATGGCAGCTATTATCACCTTGTAAGGACACAACACCAAACGGGCTTGGGGAACTCATCACTACAAGATCCCTCTGCCTCAAAATGCTAGAACAAGGGAAACCATGGCAGGGGCGCTGGAATAATGTGTATAGTGGGGGAGCTGAGAGCCATTGAACCAAACTGTAACCCTGAATATCATGAAAACCACTTCAAACCAGGGGGTGCTGCCACACCCCCAGTTCCCCTAGTTCTAGCACCTCTGGACCATGGCCCACTGGGCTGATCAGCACTGTCTGATCATTGCTTCGTGCTCCCCCAACTAGTGCTTCTTGTCTTATACTTAGCCCGGAAGCTCTTTGAGGCTGGGACCATCTCTCCATACTGGGTCTGTACAGCACCTAGCACCATGGCTCTGGGAGGCGTAATACAAATAAAAAGTAATTGGTTGCGCTTACACCGAACTCGACAGCACGTCTCGGTCTGTCACACCATAACTTGAACTCCGCCTCTGAGCCATTCCCATCCTTCAGGGAAGGCCCTAGGAGCAGTGGCCAGCACCCTCTGGATCCTGGGGTATGGGGGACATGTGAAGGCCCTGACAGCCCTTCAGCACAGCCCCAGGGTACAAGCCTGACCATCCCAGAGCTCCCCAGAGCCCAGCACTTCCCCCTCAGCTTCCCCATCACGCTCTTCAGACTACTTCTCCCGCAGAGGTAACCTAGCCCTGCAGCCAAGCCGCTCCGGGGAGCTCAGCCCTACATCCAGCTCTAAGACAAGAGAACCTCCAGCCCTCCTCCTTTCAGGCAGGGCCCAGCAGCAACCATCTGTCCTGCTGTCTACCCACCTGGGCTCCAACAGCCCAACAACTGGGGCCAGCTCTACCCACCTACCATTGCAGCAGCCTCAGCCAGCTCCTGGCTCTC
The DNA here is from genome assembly GCF_002925995.2 of Terrapene triunguis. NCBI lineage: Eukaryota > Metazoa > Chordata > Testudines > Emydidae > Terrapene > Terrapene triunguis. The sequence continues at coordinate 28,635,797 of NW_020664440.1, forward strand.
CCCCAGGCTCCTTACCCCAGAGAGAAGCAGCCCATCTGCTTTCCCCCCCAGTGCTGGGCTCTCCCCGGCTTCAGTCCAGCCCTCTGCACAGGTGTAGCAGGGCCAGGCTGGCTTGCCCTTAAAGGGGCAGGCCGTCCTGTTACACCCAGCTTCAAGCACCTCTGCTATTGTCTGTGGATCAAACAGCTGGTTGCTGGCACCAGTTCAGGCTTCCCAGCAGAACACTCCCCCATCTCATCTCTGCCCACCCTCCCAACAGAGTGTGACACAGTGACACCCAGAGGGGAGGGGAAGGCCACACAGCCCCTGGCATGGGGGGCAGATTGGGGGGGCCCTGCCATGGGGGAAGGAGGATTGCAGGCATGCAGAGCCCTGGCGTGGGGGGCAGATTGGGGGGGCCCTGCCATGGGGGAAGGAGGATTGTGGGCATGCAGAACCCTGGCGGGGGAGGGAATGGGGGAATGGGGTAATGCTGGGTCATTCCAAGCTCCTACCATGGGCGAAAATAGGGGACCCTGGAATGGGAGAATGGGGGGAGGGGAGGCAGACCCCAGCCATGGGGGAGGAGAATGGGGACTGTGGAATGGGGGGAGGGAAGCCTACACAGGGCCCCTCCCATGAGGAGAAGGTGGGAATGGGGGACACACAGAGCCCCTGGCAGGGGAGAGATTGGAGGAAGTTGGAGGAAACCCTTGAAATAGAGGGGGCTGGGCAGGTGGCACCCAGGGAGCAGTGTGGGGAATGGAGGGATGCCAAGGGCCCTGGTGGGGACAGAGCACTCGGCCGACAGAAGCTATGAAGCGTGTGACCCGCTAGTAGCAATTCTCATTAGTAACGGGGACAGCAAGCGAAGCGGGAAGGCAGCACGTTCCAAAGTGACCTACAGGAAACGCTTCATATGCAGCCCACCCTTAGACTGGGGTACACGCTCCCACTAGACCCAGCTGCTCATCCCCCAGTCACATGATGTAAGAACAAGGGGCAGCCAGCAAAAGGTGGCAAATTCAGAAGTGAGCAGTGTTACTCTGGGGAACTCCCCGCCACAAGACACAGTTGAGATGAAGAGCTGAGCAGGATTCCACAAGGGGACTGAACTTTTGTGTGGAGAAGGGAACTATCTGGAGTGAAACTAATAGGAATTTAAAGACCCATCAAGAGCTTTGGGTTTGGTTTAACCCCATTCTGCTCCAAAGCTTAAGGCAACTGCTTACATAGGGGTCCCTCACCCAGCACTGAGATGCAGCTGCTTCTGGGGTGGGGCATGCGGGTTGTTTACACAAGGATCCCTCATCCGGCACTCACATGAGACTGTGCAGCACTACTGTCCTCCCAACATTACCGTATGTTTTGGAACTATGACAGATGGTGAAAGTGCATGTCAGGAAGTGCATGTCATTGGTTTGAGAAGAATGTTGGGAACTGATTGGCGAGATCGTGTAACCAATGTGGAAGTGCTCTGCCACACAGTCAGCACAGTGGGGACTCAGTAATTGGACAGAGTTGGCTATGGTGGTTTGGCAGAAGCACAAGGTACGTCTTGGACTGGATTCCAGCTGTAGGAACGAGAAGGAGTGGAGGACAAGGAATGACCAGCTGCAGGACGATAGAAAAGGATGCTGCCATCATGAAGACAACTTACGATGGAGTCAAACACTTTGGTCTGGACAGACGGCTGTGGGGAAATGGGTTGTGCCAGTAGGCACAGGAGACGCTACAGGGATGTCTACACTACAGTTCGACACCGTGACTGGCCCGACCAGCTGACTCAGGCTCGCAGGGCTCAGGCTAAGGGGCTGTTTAATTGCACTGTAGACATTCAGGCTCGGGCTACAGCCTGGACTCTAGGACCCTGTGAAGTGGGAGAGTCCCGGCTATTGCCTGAGCCCAAATATCTACCCTGCAACTAAAGAGCCCTTTAGTCCAAGCCTGAGTTGGCTGGCACAGGCTAGCTGGGGGTTTTAATTGCAGTGTAGACTTACCCTCAGTCTAAGTAAGACTCAGCCACTTCTGGGGTGGAGCACAGGGGCTGTTTATACAAGGACCTGGCACTGAGATGTGACCACCTCTGGGGGTGGGGCAGCTGTTTATAGAAGAAATTTTGTAGGAAATTTTCCCTAGAGGGCAGTTATTCTATCGCTCCCCATTAGGGGGTGTCTTGCACCTTCCCCTAACAAAGCTGGTGCTAGCTGCTGTTGGAGATGGGATGCCAGGCTAGATGGGTCCCCTGAGTCACATTCCACTGATTCCCCCCCCCCCAAGGGAAACAATATCTATTGACCAGGTGGGGAAACTGAGGCAAAGAAAGACTACAGGATTTGTCCAACATCGTTGGAGAGCTGAGAAGAGACCACAGGAGTCCTTACTCCCAGCTCCCCCTGCTCTAACCACTAGAACCCACTCTCCTCCCAGAGGTAGGATACAACCCAGGCGGCCTTAATCCCAGTCCTACCAGCTTGCTGTCTGTGATGGATTTCCAACTATACTGCGGAAAGACGGATTGCTCTGATGGGGCAGGGGGCTCCGGCTGAAAGGTGCTAGAGAAATCTTAGCTTCGTGGAGGGAGCCAGGTCCATTGTCCCGCCATGAATAAATGCTCATCAAATAGCGTTATCTCCCAAAGACAGGCGGCTGCCCCGCACAATGCCAACAACAAAGCTGCCTGGCTGCTGGAGCTGAGGTGGGGCCATCTATGGGAGCATGGAGCAGACACAGGTTAATGCTGCCCCGCAATCACATAATGTACATGCCTATAATGTGTCCAGTGCAGGAAGTGGAGGGGGGGCAGATACCAAGCTATATGGGGCTTTGGGGCTGATCTGGGTGAGGGGCAAAGCGGGCTGAGATGCAGATGCCTCTGGGGTATGGCCTGAGAGCTGTTTATACATCTCAGTGCCTCTTCTGGCACTGAGATGTAGCCACTCTGAGGTGGAGCCAGGGGTGTGTGTGATTATATAGGGACCTCTTATTATTTTGGGGAAGTTCTATGGCCTGTGTTATACAGGAGGTCAGACTATGTGGAATCTATAAATCCCTCACCCAATGCTCAGATGCAGCTGCCTCTGGGGTGGGGCAGGGGGGTTGTTTATACAGAGATCCCTCACCTGGTGCTCCACCTCTGGGGTGGAATGTGGGGGCCGTTTATAAAATTACAGCTGTTGCAGGAAGAGGTGGCAGGAGATGGCTGCCAGCACTTCGTAATTCAGCAACCTATCTCAAAGTGCTTTACAGCTGCAATTAAGTCTCACAGCCCCCTAGGGAGGCGGGGAATGGCTGAGGGCCCCCCAGCAGGACACAGAGGTTAAGTGACTAGCCCAAGGTGACCTGGTAGAGCTGGAATTAAAATGAGTTAGTGCCAGCGTGCCACATCCCCCACCTCTAGCCAGGCCCCCCTGCAGAGAAAACAGGAGTGGGGAGGCCTTTGGAGGAGCAGCAGGATCTGGTGGCTAGAACTTTGAAGTGGGAGCTAGGACTCCTGGGTTCTGTACCCAGCTCTGGGATCTGGGGGCTAGAACTTTGAAGTGGGAGCTAGGACTCCTGGGTTCTGTACCTGGCTCTGGGGGCTAAAACTTCGAAGTGGGAGCTAGGACTCCTGGGTTCTGTACCTGGCTCTGGGGGCTAAAACTTCGAAGTGGGAGCCAGGACTCCTGGGTTCTGTACCTGGCTGTGGGTGGTAAGTGGGGTCTAGTGTTTTAGAGGAGTTGGAACCTAGGTTCTTTCCCCAGATTTGGGAGGGGAGTCAAGTCTACTGGCTTGGGGGAGTTGGGATGCAGGACGCCTGGGTTCTATCCTCATCTCGAGGGCAGTGGGGTCTAGTGCTCAGAGGCCTGGGAGCCAGGACTCCTGAGTTCTAGCCTAGCTCTGGGAGGGGAGTGGTATCCAGTGGTTAGAGCAGGGTGTACTTGAATGGCACAAAGGGGCTTTTATATAATGGGGAAGTCCATTGTGCGTGAATGCCATGTCTTCTCCCTGGGCCCTGCTCTCATCCCTTATCAGTGATTCCCTGACAAGGCTATTTAGCCTCTTCTCCTCTTGACAAATTGGTTCCGAGCCAGATTTATTTATTTTATGCAGGCCCAACAGTCCTTAGATTGCTGTTTGGGCCTTTTAACGCAGTGATTAATTGGGAAAGGTTGGAGTTTTTTATGTTCATTAAAGGTTACAGGATAAATATGCAAATATCTCAATTTAAAGAGCTAAGCGCGTCGTAAAAGCAGCCTGCACACTGGCCCCAGCGTGGCTATAAATCTAGCTACATATTAGCAAAATAAATATAAACTAGGTCTCCTATTAAAGAAGCCTTGAAAGGTGGGTTGTTTAAGCACTGACAGCAGGATTCAAAAGCTCTTTACAGGGTAAATCCGCTGCCATCTAGCTCGGTTTTTATCTGCACCCGTCGCTATACTATGGGAAACTTGCAACCACAAATGGATTTATTTGTATTGCAGTAATGGGTAACTGAGCTGGGGGGACCCATTGTGCTAGATCAGGGCCCCAGTTGTTTTGGGTGCTGCACATATTCCCGCTTGAGACCGGGGAGACCCTGCTGCGCCCGGTGCTGCACAGACACACAAGAAAAGACAGTCCCTATCTCAAAGACCTCAAAGTCTAAACAGACAAAGGGCTGGAGGGGAAACTGAGGCAGAGAAAAGAGAAGAGACTTACCCCAGGTCAGAGGCAGAACAAGGAATTAGAACCCAGGAGTCCTGACTCCCACTCCAGTGGCCTCACCTCTAAACCAGACCTCTTGATATAACCTCACACTGCCCCCTGAGGTGAAAGGAAATGTGATCCCCATTTTACAGATGAGGAAACCGAGGCACAGAGCGAGGAAGGTCATGCAAGGGAGCCAGGAATTGACCCCAGATCTCCAGGGTCCCAGCTGGGAGCTGTAACCCCAGCCTGAAAGTGGGCTTAGCAAACAGCCCGGAGTTTCTTGGGAGTCTCAGGTCTGGCCAGCCTGCCAGGTCTTTGCAATGGTAAATGCTCTGAAGTTATAAACTGGGCTGTGAACCTGTTCTGAGGATAATTATAGTGATCGGAGGAAACAATTACAATTGTTACAGCAGGAGACAGCAGGTGGCGCTATTTCTGGCAACATCTCAAGTTGTGTCAGTGAGAGAGAAGCAGGAGGTCTTCTAGTGGATAGCACAGGAGCAGTGGGGACTGAAGTATGATCCAAACTTGGGACAACCAGCAGAAAATCTTCCCAGCTTCCGCTCCTATCGCTTCTAGCTCTAAAAACAGACTCTTGGCAGCATCTCCTCCCTGCCAGAGGGCAAAATGGCCTTTAATGTGGATAAATACAAGGTTTCCGGTGTCAGATCTCGGGCGATCAAGGATACAAGAGGTGACATCGGCTAAGCCCAGCCAAAAGCAACATGCGCAGCTTCGAGGTTCTGCAGCAGTTTGCAACAGACAAGAGGTTTGTAGAGAACAGAGAGCCCTGTTGGGACAGTGCGAGTCAAAGGAAGAGCTGCAGTGGATGATGTGTCGTTTCAGCAAAGGACCTTGAGATTCGGCAAAGGCTTTAATATAGTGTTGCGTGTTCGTGTGATAAATATTTTATACTGCACCCGCCGGAGTGACAGCGAGGCCTGTGGTAAGAGAAATCAGACAGGCTGCCAGCAAGTCACACAAATCAAAAAGTGCTCCGACATCCTCATTGCTCGTTATGAGGAGTATTACGGTAGATTCTACAGACCCCAACCAAGGGTGGGGCCTCTGCTGTGCGGGGTGCTGCACAGACAGTGAAAGACTGCGCCAAGGAGCTTCCAAAGGCGGGGAGGGGAAACCAAGGCACAGGGAAGGGAAGGGACTTGCCCGGGGTCACCCAGCAGGTCAACAGCAGAGCTAGGAACAGAGCCCAGGAGGTTCTGATTGCCAGTGTACTCCTTGTTCTAACCACTGACGCCTACTCTCTCCCTGGCACTAGGAATAGACCCTAGATGTCCTGACTCCCAGTCCGCCCCACTCTGACCACTACACCCACATTTCCATCCCAGAGCAGAGGATAGAACCCAGGAGTCCTGGCTCCCAGCTCCACCCCCACCTGCTTTAACAAGCAAAGTACATTGCCTCTATGATGCAGCAAGGAACTGAACACAAACCACACGTTTAGAAAGAATCGTTCTAGGAAAAGGTCGTAAATATACTTACTTTTTGTGTATTTTTATGGCGTATTGATCTCAAGGGAGAGTAATTTGTCTGGCGTGTGCCAAAGCATGCAAGCAATTATACAGCTCAGACTCCTCCTCAGCCAGCTCCCTGGAGCTGAGGTGATAGTGAGGGATCTCAGTGGAAATGCCAGCGTATGTAGCTAGCTCCAGGCACTGACACACATGGGGATCATATGCAGAGTTTATTAAATGTGCATGCAGTGTATATTTAACAGGCATGCAATATATTATATTTGTATGCCGCATATTACACTTGCACAGACGACATTAAACAGGCACCCTGCATATTACATATGCTTGTAATATATATTATATTTGCATGCAGTAAATATATATAATATACTACATGCAGTATATTAAATAAGCACAAAGTATATTACATCTGCATGCAGAAAATTACCTGTGCATACAGTAAACTACTGGTGCATGTAGCATATGCATATTTGCATGCAGTAAATACCTATCTGTGTGAGGTATATTACATATACCTGCAGCATATATATGGGCGTGAAGCATACTACACATGCATGTACTGGGTTTGCATGCAGCATGTTACATATGCATACACTATATTTAACAGGCACTCAAAATATGTACACAATGTATATATCTGTATGCAATATATTGCATATGCACACAGGATATTAACTATCCAAACAGTACATTATATTTTGATGCACTATATCACTGGTTCTCAAACTTTTGTACTGGGGGACCCCTTTCACACAGCAAGCCTCTGAGTGCAACCCCCTCCCCTTATAAATGAAAAACACTTTTTTATATTTAACACTATTATAAATGCTGGAGGCGAACTGGGGTTTAGGGTGGAGGCTGACAGCTCGCGACCCCCCATGTAATAACCTCACGACCCCCTGAGGGGTCCTTACCCCCAGTTTGAGAACCCCTGCACTATATTAAATAAGCACATAGTATATTAGATCTGCATGCTGCATATATATGAGCATGCAGTATATTACAGTACGAACACAGTATACGTGTGTGTGTGTAGGTATGCAATCTATTACATTAGCACATAGTATATTACATATGCATACTGTATATTATATTTGCATGCAGTATATATATATATATCTTGGCATGTGGTAAATGACCTTTGCAGGCAGCATATTAGATTTGGAAGCTGCATATATATGCATGCAGTATATTGCAATATGCACACAGTACACCTAGAATGGCATGCCGTCGATTACATTTACACTGCAGCAGCCCCATTGATTTTCAGTGGCACCAGATCTGTTTGCTTCTGGATTTCCTGCCACCTCAAATTAGATTCCCCCCAAGAAATGAGGCAAAATTATCTCTGCTAACACTGCAGCGCCCCAGCCAGGTGCAAGGTGGCCGGCAGTTTTGGATGGCTGGGCCAGATAATGAACACAGTACATTCTGTGTGTCTGGCCCTGACCTCAGAACATAGCAGTTAAGCCTGAGCAACCTTTGCTGTTAAGGAGAGACCGATTTGTTTGCACCAGCGCTGGAGAATTAAGAAGAGCAGATGGAAACTTTCCAAGGGCACAGTTGGGAAAGGAGAGAGAGGATCCTACCGTGTGCGCCCGCAAAACCAAACGCACACAACACCTACCAGCTGCCCAATTCTCTCCAGCAGGGGGCAGACACACCAACCCCAGCCTGATTCTCTCCAGCAGGGGGCAGCGGCCCCACCCCACCCCCAGTACTATCTAAGAACGTGGGAACTGTTGTGCAGAATCAGACCAATGAGTCCATCTAACCTGGTATCTGACCCCCTCTTAACCCGATCCCTGCTGGGTTGGATCAGATCTACGGGCCATCCAGCCCAGTATCCCTCTCCCCACCCCCAGATCAGACCAATGTGCCCATCTAGCCCGGTCTTGGGTCTTTGACAAAGGCTGTCCCCAGAAGTTTCAGAAGGGTCAGAAAACCTCAGAACCTGTTGATACCAGGACCCTGACTCTGTTGGCAGCCAGCAAGGACTGGGCCTCAGACCTGAAGAGAACTGCTTTGAATTTCAAACTATGCTGACATCTAACCAAGTCTCTGCCTGGCCCCAGTTCCTGTCGTGTGCCAGCACCTTGCCATCGGGCAATGCACCAACCCTCACAATACCCTTGTGTGGTGGGGAAGCACCATTATCCTCAGTGTACAGAGGGGGAAACAGACACAGAGACTAAGTGACTTGCCTGAGGTCTGTGGCAGAGCAGGGAAGAGAGCCTAAGGGTCCTGGCTCACAGGTCCTCTGCTCTAATCCACCCCCCATCCCCCTCCCAGAGCCAGCTGACTCCCACCAATTCCTGCTCTAATCACTAGAGATCACTCCCTTCCCACAGTTGGAAATAGAATCTCAGAGTCCTGACCCCCACAGCCTTCTGCTCTAACCACTAGACCTCACTTCCCTGCCAGAGCCAGCAATAGAACCCAGGAGCCCTCACCCATGAGTGGGGTCTAGTGGGTTAGAGTAGGGGGGGCTGAGAGCCAGGACTCCTGGGTTCTCTCCCCAGCTCTGGGACAGGAGCAGAGTTTGGTGATTAGAGGAGGTGACAGGGTCCATGTAAAAAAATCACCAAGAAGCTCCCCCAGCCACCCAAGACAGATAACCTTCCTGCTCCCCCTCCCCCCCACCTCTCTCACGGACAATCGAAGCAAAGAGAAAAGCAAGGCAGGCTCTCCAGCCCAATAGATCAGCCTGGATTCTCAGAGCGGGGGCTGCCCACCCAATTCAGGAAGAAAACCAGACTGAAAAATAAAAGCAAGAAGGGGGTGGGAGTGTTTCTCTAACTGCAAGCAGCAGTGCCCACCACTGCACAATGGAGAGCCGGACGCATGCGAGGGCGGAGGAAGAGAGAGCCGATTTCAAGAGCATTACATGGCTATTTTTAGGCACAGCTCTACCGGCCTGTAATCCAGGGTGGGGTGGCTAGGGGAGCAGGAGCAGCAGTGGGGCATGATTGGGGGGTCTCTCATTATTATCTACAGCTAGATCCCCCCCCCAAAGGGCTAGGAGAGAAGTGGCTTGGACACAGCATTCACATTTATTATCATGGTGTGTACTGCAGTGACATGTAGATGCCAGGCGCTGCACAGACCCTGATCAAGACTGGGGCCCACAGTAGTGCAAACACCCAGTGAGAGACAGTCTCTGTCCCAATGAGCTTACAACCGAAATAGACAACGGGTGGGCAGGGAAACTAAGTCACAGAGAGGCAAATAGACTTCCCCAAGGGCAGTGGTAGAGCCAGGAATAGAACCCAGATTTCTGGCTCCCAGTCCGCCTCTGCTCCAATCCAGTAGACCCCACTCCCCTTCCAGAGTTAGGAACAGAACCCAGGAGTCCTGACCCCGCAGTCCACTCTCTTAGCGGTTAGAGCCCACTGCCTGACAACCATCTCATTTAAACTGATTTGCTCCCAGTGTATACAATAGGGTTGCCATCTTTCTAGTTGCACAAAATAAACACCCTTGCCCTGCCCCTTCCCTGAGGCCCCGCCCCCACTCACTCCATCCCCCCTCCCTCTGTCACTCGCTCTCCCCCACCCTCACTCACTTGCTCATTTTTACCGGGCTGGGGCTAGGAGCTGAGGTACAGGAGAGGGTGAGGGCTCCAGCTGGGAGTGCGGTTCCTGGCCAATGGGAGCTGCGGAGCCGGTGCTCAGGGCGGGGACAGCGCGCACAGCCCTTGTGGCTGCCCCTATGCCTAAGAGCCGGAAGGACATACCGGCGGCTTCCCGGAAGCCGCGCAGAGCCGGGTAGGGAGCCTGCCAACCCCGCGCCAACCGGACTTTTAACGGCCCGGTCAGTGGTGCTGACTGGAGCTGCCAGGGTCTCTTTTCGACTGGGTGTTCCAGTCGAAAACCGGACCTCTGGCAACCCTAGTATACAACAGTGCAACAGCACCTGAGCTGAGCCAAGTTACATTGACAGCCACCAAACAATGCCACAAATGCTGCAAATTCGAGCAGTTAGTGGGGGTGGTCTCTCGGAGCCAGGACTCCTGGGTTCTATCGCAGCTCTGGGAGGGAAAGAGGGTCTAGTGGTTAGAATGGGGGACTGCAAGTCAGGACTCCTGGCTCCTATATCCTCTCCAACCCTTTACCCTTCCATGCCTCCATTTCTCTGAGAGTCAAATACTTCACGGCAACACTGCGCAGGGAGTAGGTGGCTTGGCCAGGGGTGTGTGGGAAAGGGGGTTCATGCAGCACTTCAATCAAGTCTGCAGAGCTAAAACCTCATCCCAGCCCTGAAGTGTTAACAACTCCCCCTTGTAGCTGCTGGAGCCACCCAGGCTAAGCGATTTACATTCAGCCCAGCTCCCTGGGTTGGAACATCAAAGGGATTCTGCTTCCCAAGTCCAGCACAGGAATGTTCACCGCGCGGACGCCTCCGGCCTCCTCCTTGCCATGCCAGCGCCCTCAGCCATGGGGCCGTGGCCAAACACCCCTCAGCTGGAAATGAAAGACACCACCCCTCAATCCTTCCTCGTTGCTCTCCAGGCTGTGACCAGGAGCATCATCTTCAGGGGAGAGGCGCTGGAGGGAGTGGGGTGAGAGCGTTGGCTGTGAGGGCGCTGTAGGGAGCAGACGCACTGGCTGTGGGGGAGCTCCTGCTTCCTCCAGTCCCGGCCTGTCCCAGCAGGGGGCGCTTTACGGAGCAGGGCAGGAGCACGGGCTGTGGGGGAGCTTCTAGCTAATCCAGTCCCAGCCTCTCCCAGCAGGGGGCGCTCTAGGGCACTAGCTCAAACTAAGATCAACTCGGCAAACAGTGGAGGAGATGTCGTGGTTCGGAAACTGCCCTGACCATGATCTGCATGCCCTGTATGTACCTATCTCCAGGAGACCCCTGAGGCCAGACAGCCTGGGGAGAGAAATCCCCAGAGCCCCCCAGGCAGGCAGGCAGGCACACCCCGGGCCCCTCTGTAGCGAAGCGGGCTGGAAGCTATCAGCAGAACACATGGCCTGGCTGGAGCTTCCCTGGGAGCAGAGACGGCTGCTTGGGGAACTGTGAAGCCAGAGGCTGCGTCCCGCTAATTAGAGCTAATTTTTGTAATTGGAGGCATATGTCCAATGCTGACGAGGATTTATGGCATTGTTAATGCCCCTGGAAACACACAGCGCCCCCTCCCCCGCTTCCCATTCCTAATCTCCCAATTGCCAGCTAATTGATAACAACTTCACATTCATTATAGTGCCTGGCTTTGCCAAGAGACTCTCTCTCTAGACATGGCTGTGGCCCATGTGTTGTTTATAAAGGATCCCTCGCCCAGAGCTGAGATGCAGCTGCCTCTGGGGTGGGGTACATGGGCTGTTTATAGAGGATCTGTCGCCCGGGGCTGAGATGCAGCCGCCTCTGGGGTGGGACACAGGGGTTGTTTATACAGGATCCCTTGCCCAGGAGTGAGATGAGCTGTCATTACCCCTTTGTTACAAAAGCAGATGCTGAGGCCCAGGATGGGGCAATGACTTGCACACGCTCATTGGCAATGCAGGGAGTAGAACCCAGTCGCCCCAGAGCAGGCACAGTGTTCTAGCCACTCCCGCACAGCTGCAATCCAGCCCTGCCGCCCTCTTCACGTCTATGAGACTATAATAGGGTGCTTGGCCCTTTAAGGGCCAGGGGGCTTGGGCCAGTCAGAATCAGACCCAGCTAAGAAGTCTCAGAGTTTTTCAGCCCTCAGATCCCTCTTATGGCTCTTTCTCTGTGATGTTTCAATGGGTACACCCCAGAGCTGGACGCAGCATCCCAATCACTGGTGCCATGAGGTCACCACCCTGCTCCTATTCAATGCTGCCTGCTGATCCACCCCAGGATTGCATTCAATCTCGGCCCCCCGTTCACACTGGGAGCTCACAGTCACTTGGTTTTCACCAGGATCTGACTCCTTTCCAGAGTCACTGAGTCCCAGGGCACAGCTCCCCCTCCCCACCCCGTAGGTGCAGCTGACATTTCTTGTCCCTGTACACACGACCTTGCCTCTGGCTGTAGGAAAATGCACCTTCTTCGAATGAGCCCAGCTTCCCAAGCGACCCCGAGTTGGAAAAAGGTTTGGAAGGGGCATTCCTGTGCGGCCTAGATCCATAGATTGTAAGGCCCGAAGACACCTCAGAGCATCCAGTCTGACCTTCTGTCTGTTACAGGCCATTCCATTTCCCCCAGCTCCCCCTGGATTAAGTCCAGTATCTGGTGTGTGTCTAAAACATGCCCTCTAGCGCTGGGGCCTGGCAGAGACAGGCTGCTGCACTAGCTGGATGTTGGTCCTGAGCCACTCTGAGCTACATTCGCCACCGCTCAGGAAGCCACAAATTGTCCTGGCCTCATTTGCACCCATTTCGCGGGACACACAAAGGATGGTGCAGCAGTTCAGGTGCTAGCACGGGCCACTTGGGTTCCGTCACAAACCCCAGACCAGACACGAGGGGCTAGATTCATAGAGGTTCTTCTGGGTTGCAGTGTCTAAGCCTGAGAGCGCCCACGGGGCTAAGGTGACCAGACAGCAAGTGTGAAAAATCGGGACAGGGGGTGAGGGGTAATAGAAGCCCATATAAAAAAAAGCCCCAAATATCAGGACTGTCCCTATAAAATCGGGACATCTGGTCACTCTACACGGGCCTGCTGCCGAGTGGAATTCTTGGCTCCAAGTCAGGTGCCCCACGGCTTGCGTGTAAGGAAAGGATGCTCAGAAGCCAGGAGTGAAATGCAGAGGAAAGGGGCAGGGCTCAGGGTCTAGCACCTCACTCATCTGTGAGCCCTCTCCTGGAGTTAGGTGCCTAAGACAGGGCGGCCCTTTCTCATGGAGAACCAGAAAGCCCTGACCTCAGATGGCCAAGAGCTTGGCACTCAGCAGGGCTGTGGAAAGTTGTGTTCAAGTCCCTGCTTGGGCTCAGGCAGAGTGGGGATTCAAACCTGCATCTCCCACAACCCAGGTACGTGCCCAGCCCGCTGGACTGTTACCTATTCTGGGCCGGACTTACACACATGCTGTCTTTTGCACAAGGCCTAATCCTGAGCATGCTAAGAGCACACCTACAGGATCAGGGGCCGCTGGCAAGCTAGCGGGGGAACACACAGTGTGAGAATCCTGCTTCAGGGCCGCTGGGGTTTTGGCTGGTGCGAGGCTCCAAACTGCCTGTAAGCTGTGGTGTGGCATCAGGAGTCAATGGTTTTGTGCATGCTGATTGGCAGGGAATTAGGCAGCAGCTGAGCAGGGGGCTGGGAATTCTCAGTGGCACCAAGATGTTGGACTTAGGCACCTACATCCTTTTGTGGGTCTAGCCCCTAAGGAGCTTTGCGAAGCTGGCCCTTGGCTGCTCTGTGCCTCAGTTTCCCCATCTGCACAATGATGGTAATAGCCCTGCCCCACCTCCCCCGGGGGTTGTGAGGATAATGCATTAGGGAAGCGCCAGGGGCTATGGGGGGGGGGCAAGATAAGTATCTGAGATAGAAGCACACATCTGATTTGCCGAGCACGCCTGGTCGTGATCACGGCAAGATGACATGTCATCCTGGTGCGTGACCTCCAGGCCTTCATCTGCGCAGACAGTGCCCCCAAGTGGTGGGGGCTGCTGGTAGCAAGGCACCCGCTAGCTGGCAGGATCAGAAAGGATCCCGCTCTGGCTGCAGTCTGGGCTGTCTCTCACCCGCTCATGTGGCAAGGCCTTGTAATGGGGGCCAGACGTCGCTCTGCTAGGAGTGCTGATGAACTGAACAAGGTGACAATGTGCTTGCGGTTTCAATAACTGTGCAGCCATTCTTTGCTCTCGGGGTTCAATGGTGGGGGTCTATCAATGGCACTTACATGGCCCCATCGCTACACAGTCTGAGCGCCTCATGAGTAGTAATGACTCCAAGACTCCCCGGGTAGGCAGGGCAGAGCAGAGATCACTGTTGTACAATAGGTAAAACGAGGCACCCAGAGGCTAAGTGACTTGCCTGTTTGTGGTGGAGCAGGAAGTGAACCCTGGTGTCTCAAGTCCTCAGCTAGTGTCCTAACCACTGGGGCATCCTTCCTCCAGTCTGTAATTATTTATCATTCACTATTTATTTCATTATTTATGCATGGGTTTTGAGCAATTATATGTGCGGCGTTCTGGGCCCCGATTTTGGTCGGGGGGGTCTGTACAGTGCCGAGCACATGGGAGGGGGGGGATCTCAGTTGGGCCTTTGGATTGCTACCATTATATAAATAGGCTTGAAAGGATGAGATTTTTAATCCGTAAATGTCGGTAAACATCGGTTTCACCACACACACAAACCGATGCAAAAATACTTCCAAACACAACAGTCAAAATGTACAGATGCAGGGCCGGCCCACAACATTTTGGTACCTGAGGCGGGGAGCTCAAATGACGCCCCCCATGTCCCCTCACTTGGGCCAAAACTTTGAATGGTCTCAATTCTGCCTTCTTCCTGTTCTACTCCTCTCATGGTATACCTGCCACAATAAAGGAGAACTGACAACTTAAAATGCCTTGTTCAAAAATTTTAAGCAACACAACTTTCAAATGCCTGAACTGCAAATATAACTTTTCTTGTCTGCATAGCAAACACTGCCATTTTTATCTGTTCAAATAATCAAAGTGGTGCTTTCCGTGCCTTCCTGGTTGCAAAGATTTGAACTGCTTCCTGAAGGTCCACAGTCTGGGCCAACTCATGCTTTATTGAGATGGTTGCAAGACCGACCAGCCTCTCCTGTGTCATTGTGGAGTGTAGATGTGTTTTTATTAACTTCAGCTTGGAGAAGCTGCGTTCTCCACTGGCAGCTGTTACAGGAAATGTTAGAAGTATGCGCAGAGCAACAAAAGCATTTGGAAAGAGGGTGGTCATCTTATTTGTGCACATATATTCCAGAACAGCCTTTGGAATTGATCCTGCTGAAATGTATCTTGAAAGGGCTTTCAGTTCATCACCTAAATCACTCGCATCAATATCGTGCATGCCATCATGTGTCAACACTGTCTCTAGTGCCCTGCATTGCTGGTGTAGGTCTTCAGGTAAAGTGAGGGGTTTTGGAATATCATACAACATCCCAAATATACTGCTGTGCTCCTTGAGCTGCATGAAACATTCTTGAACTGACTGTATTGCACAATCTAGCACCTGGTTAAAGAATTCAACTTTGAATTGTTGTGTGGGGTCTCTTATGGGATTATCCCGTGCCTCGTAATCAAAATGTCGTCTTCTTCGATGACTCTTGTATTCTTGAATGGGTGGGAAAATAGCTTCAGTGTGAAGTTCCTCTGCCAACTTCTGTGCACTCTTCAGAACGTTTTGAAATCCCTCATCTGACCGGTAAGACTGTAGGTATGACTTTGCTTTTGTCCAGTTGTTTCATTGCTCCAGATATATCAAGGTCAACACCTTGGAGTCTCCTGCTTACAACATTTATTTCAAACAGTATGTCCTACCACAACACTAAGCCACACAGAAATTTGAAGTTATGTATGTTTCTGGTGATTCCATTTCCCTCTGCCACTGTTCTCCCACAAATAGTTCCTGTCATAGCATAATCCTCCATAATGGCAACTATGGCATCATCTATCTTCCCAATTTGGTGTTTGATAGGCTTTATCGCCTCCACTCGACTTTCCCATCGTGTGGCACTCAGTGGTTTCAGTGTCAGAGAGGATGTTCCCAGATGTTGCTTCAAAATTTGCCATCGAAGAGTTGATGCAGAGAAAAAGACATAGATGCTTTTCATTACATTAAAAAATTCAGCAGCCTCACTAGATGCTGATGCTGCATCACTGACCACCAAGTTCAATGGATGAGAACTGCATGGGACAAAAAAAGCTCGATGGTTTAACTCTCGGATCCGTGTCTGCACTCCTCTGTTCTTTCCTCTCATGTTGGCACCATTATCGTAGCCCTGGCCTCTCGTGTCAGCTATTGCAATTCCCGTATCTTCCAGCTTTTTAAGAAGCACATTTGTCATACCAGCTCCTGTAGTATCATCAATGTCAATAAATTCTAGAAAATGCTCTCTGTCAGTCACCACTGCAGGGACATTTTCACTAGGTTCTGTTGTTGTTACAAAACGCACCATTAAAGTCATTTGTTCCGTATGGCTGATGTCAGGTGTGCAGTCCAGAATAACACAGTAATATCTTGCTGACTTCAGATCTGCCACAATCTTCTGTTTGACTTTTGTTGCCAGTAACTGTATAATCTCATTTTGAATTGTTTTTCCAAGGTAGTGGTATGTGTACATTTCTTGGGTGGTGACTCTTCTTAGATGCTCCTGGAGTACAGCATCAAACTCCGCCATCAGCTCCACAATTTTAAGGAAGTTTCCATTGTTTGGCACATACAGCTGATCTGAAATGCCACGCAGTGCTAGGTTTGGGTAGCAAGCATTCTCACAATGGCAATGAGCCTTTTCAGAACATTTTGCCAGTAAAGAGACTCTGATGCAATCTTCTCTTGATGCTGATCATCTATGATGGCCTTTAACCTTAGTCTCATCTCAAGCTCTTTCCACATATGGAATGCTCTCTGGTGATTTGCTGCCTTCTCATGGCATGCCAGATTTCTAGCCAGTGTGACAAAGTTCCTCCTCTATCTTGGTGGGTTCTGCGCTTATTGGCAGATTTTCTTGCCTCAGAGATTCACCATGTGGGTTGGGGAACAGCCCAGAGACCTTCCCCTCTGGGAGAACCCACAGTCCAGGTCAATTGGGAGGTTTGGGGGAAACCCGGGCCCGCCCTCTACTCCGGGTTCCAGCCCAGGGCCCTGTGGACTGCAGCTGTCTATAGTGCCTCCTGTAACAGCTGCATGACAGCTACAACTCCTTGGGCTACTTCCCCATGGCCTCTTCCAAACACCTTCCTTATTCTCACCACGGGACCTTCCTCCTGGTGTCTGATAACGCTTGTGTTCCTCAGTCCTCCAGCAGCACACCCTCTCAGCTCCTTGCACCTCTTGCTCCCAGCTCCTCACACTCGCACCACAAACTGAAGTGAGCTCCTTTTAAAACCCAGGTGCCCTGATTAGCCTGCCTTAATTGATTCTAGCAGCTTCTTCTGAATTGGCTCCAGGTGTCCTAATTAGCCCGCCTGCCTTAACTGGTTCTAGCAGGTTCCTGATTACTCTAGTGCAGCCCCTTCTCTGGTCACTCAGGGAACAGAAAACTACTCATCCAGTGACCAGTATATTTGCCCTCTACCAAACTCCTGTACCCCACTGGTCTGGGTCTGTTACAACAGATTTTTCCAGTCCTTTGTTCCTGTAGAACCCAATGTGACTGGAACATTAGACTGGAAGAGTTTGCAACAAAAACAGTATGCAGCATTCTGGGTTTTTGAGTACATAAGCCATGGCCTCTCCACTTTGTCACCATTGGGGATTTCACACCAGTAATGTGTTGGATGGAAACTTCTATTTTCATTGTCTTTGGGGAACATGAAGTTTTTCACTTGCTATGGCCCATGCAGTACAAGGAACTCCCTTAGGCTACTGCTCAAGTGGGCCCACAGTCCTGGATCATCTAGACTTAAGGAACTAAACTCAGCAGCAGCTGTTTCTTGCGCCTCCACCACACTCTTCTCTGATCTACACTTTTCTTCAGGAATGTGCATGGCTACATCCATTTGAGATGGAGATATGGATGCTGCAGTAGCTGCCAGGTCACCTGCACTCTGACTAACTGGAAGATCAGGCATCTCCTCACCACTCACATCCTCACTGGGGCCGGAAGGCTCACCGAGAACATTTGTGTCTATGTATCTCAGGAGAGCTCCTTCCTGCTTAGATAGAAAAGCTTCCTTTGCTTTCTTTCTTTTTCTGAATGCTGCCCTAGAGGGGCGTTTTCTTCTTTCACTCATGACTGCTGTTCTGTGCCAGCTCTAGTGGCTCTCAACACTCAGTTGAAGGGGACAAATAAGCAGGCTGGTAGCAGGGCCTGAGTGAGGGAAGATATCAGTGTCTTAAAGGCCTTACTGGCTCCTACTACTTCAGTTGTCTGCCTGTTCTCCTCAAGTGGGTTCAGGGAAGCAGCAGGAAACAGGAAGCTCCCTGAGAAGCTGGTGTTAATCAGTCCAGGCTCCTGGGGGTGCTAGAGAGGTACATAAGAG
This sequence comes from Terrapene triunguis, assembly GCF_002925995.2. Classification (NCBI taxonomy): domain Eukaryota; kingdom Metazoa; phylum Chordata; order Testudines; family Emydidae; genus Terrapene; species Terrapene triunguis. The sequence continues at coordinate 28,654,029 of NW_020664440.1, forward strand.
GCTCCTCCTCCTCCCTCTCCCTGCAGCTCCTGCTGCTTTCTGTTATTCCCTCTCACATTTTCTCCTGCCTGCCTATTATGTCTCTTGTGCCCTCCTTCCTCCAGCAGAGCACTCCACCATCTTTGTGCATCTAGAGCAGAGAGAATACATATGCACCACCAGCAGACACAATTTTCTACACTCTGGGTCCTAGTGGCGCCCCCCCCCACAGTCTGGCACCTGAGGCGGCTGCCTCAGTTCGCCTCAGACGGGCAGTGTAAGAAAAATGTTGCTTGGAAACGTATTCAAGTTTGATTTAAGGAGATGTACTTTGTCTCTGTGGACATGTGATGTTGACAATTTGTGTTTTAACGGCTAGGAAGCTTTGACTTTTTAAATCTCAGCGTCTCCTGTCATTCAATAATTATTGTCTCACTCCCCCATTCTGTGACCCTCCCCATAATTTCCTGCAACTAGGAACATTTCCATCAATAAAAATTGTAAAAAGCTTTAAAATAAACATCGCTATTATCTGTCGCTATAAACAATGAAAAATTCAAATCAAATTTGGCCAAACCCTCTATATAAACAACAACAGTACGCCAGGTGAATCACAATTTCAGCACATAGCACGACTCAGGCACCCAGCATTCTTGAGCCTCATGATATTTAGTTCTTTCCTTAAAGCACCAGCTCCTGGAGTCACGAACATGTGAGAAACTCAACTTTTTTTTTCTTTTCGGAAGTAGTTTTCTAACCCTCGCAGTGGGGGAGAAAACCTGCAAAAGATTAACATTAAGGGCTCCAAAACCAGAAGGAAAACTAAAAAAACAAGATGAATGTTCAAAAATCTCATTATTTCCTAAGCTAATTTCCTGATTTTAAAGACCCTTCTTGGTGTTTTTTTTAAGCCAAGCTCATAATGTTTAAGCCGAGGTGGTGATTTTTAAAGCCAGTGCGGTGATATTTCCGGGGATCTCTGATTTTTTTCTGCACCAACCTGATGATTTTCAAGATGATCTGACTTGTGAATTTGGAACACCCAAGCCTCAGAGCCTCTGACGTTGCTGGTGGCAGCTCTGCTGAAACACCAGCCAAGCTGGGAGGAAGGATTTACTTCTTCCCCTCCCAGGCGGAGTGCGGGGAGCACGGAGTCTAAAGCTGTGTGCGTGAAAACGTGCCCCGGCTTTGGGGAGGCGAATGCTGCGAGTTCAGCCCAATGACTTGGTCTGCATCTAACTGCAAACGCGACATCCACCTTTAACAACCTGCTGAGCTGCCTGCTCATACAACAGCAACCAAGATGTGGTCTCAGCTCTCCGGAGCATATCACACAAGGCTACGAGCCACGGTGCAGGACTATTCTAGTCTATAGGTTATATGCTGATGGAATTTGGCTTGCATTAGCACTAGGAGTCCCAGTCATGGGCCACGACCCATTGTGCCAGGTGCTGTACAAACACAGAACAGAAAGACGTCCCTGTGCCAAAGTAGAAGAGACAGGTTCTGGGGCATACCTGACTGGCTGGGCCCATTAGTCTGATCTGGGACGGCAGGATGGGAGGCTGAGCTAGATGGACCTATTGGTCTGAGATGGGGCAGCAAGCAGCGTTTGGATTCAGTGCACCCTCTTCCCCGCTCCATCCCATATGTCACACACAACATTCCCACACTCCTCCATCCTTTCATCCCCTCCTCCCAATGGCTGGTCCATGCCCCTAGGCTTGGCACGCCCCCTTGCCCCTCTGCATTTGCCAGGTGCCCCTGCACCACTTCAAATCGCTCCCCAACTACCAAGCCCCTCCACAGCCCACCTTTCTCGTCCAAGGCTTTGTGTCTACCTTATTTGCAAGGATCATCAGCTGTGTGGGGCAGGAGATGGGTCTTGGCCCTGACAGTGAGCTGCTGGGTACATAGGTTGTAGTATATAAAATACTCCTGCTGCAGACGTGAGAGAGGAGGGCCAGGATGACCACCCCAGAATCACAGCTTTCGTTAAAAAAAAAAAAAAAAGTCAGCCTGGCTTATGATTCCAGAGAAAACCTTCAAAATGTGACAGTAGGGTAACTGATGCAGCAACACCAGCCTGAGTCTGCAGAGAGCCTGAGCCAATCGTTCTGAGAGGGGGGAGCTGCCCTGAGTGTCACTGATGCAGCCTGAGTCTGCAGAGAGCCTGAGATGATTGCTCCAACAGGAGGGAACTGACCCATAATTATCTCTGTTGGGTGTTACCTCTGAACCCTAATGATGCACACTTCAGTGTCTACCTATCTATCAATCCCTGTGTGACTCCACTAGATATATCCCCATTTGATGATGGTTCTCCCGCTGGAGATCAATGAGTTAGCCAGTTTTTAGTCCATTTCGCAGGTGTCAGATGATGCCATATACAGAGCTAATACTACCTCCCTGCTCCTACTCCATATCCCTCTGTTTAGACGGCTAAGAAGGTGCCCCACCACCGCAGAGTGGGGCGCAAGAGGCGTCACTTACTCTGTGATCTCTTCTGTCACTGTGTGCTCCACTTGAAGCCGGGAATTCACCTCAATGAAGTAGTGTTTGCCATGTTTATCTACCAGGAACTCCACGGTGCCGGCATTTTCATATCCTACCTGCAAGGAGATAAGGGGTTCGTGAGGGTCTGAGCATTCTAACTGTGCCTCTCAGTGGCAAATATATACAGAGCGGTCGTGGTCTGGGTTAGCGCACAGGACTGGGAAACAGCGCCGCTGTGTTCTAGTCCTGACTCTGGTCTAGTGGTTAGAGCAGAGTGACTGGGACTCCGGGCTCCAGGAATCTATCCTTGATGCTGGAAGGGGAGTGGGGTCTAGTGGTTAGAGCGGGGGGGGGGGCGCTGAAAGTAAGGACTCCTGGGTTTATTCCTGGCTCTGTGCAGGGACTGGGGTCAAGTGGACAGAGGAGGGCTGGGAGTCAGGACTCCTGGGTTCTGTTTCCCTTGCAGCTGCTTCTGGTGGGGGAAGGAGACTGCCTCTGGGGATGCAAGTGGCAAGGTCCCTCTCGGCCAAGTGGGATGAGGATCCTACCCCCAGGAGATGGGTGAGGGAGGGCATCCCAGGGACAAACAAGCAGACAGGTGAGTGGCTGTCGTGGCCTCATTCTGTCCCTGGCGGTTAGCATGTGACACCTTCTCAGGGCGGCTTGGCTGGCTGGATCGCAGCCCAATCCTGGTTGAGTGCAATCAGACATCGTTAGGATACAGCTCTTAATTAGATCCCAGCCCTCCCAACCAAAGCACTTGACTCCAGAAGATGCTGCGCAGGGAGATTTCAGATGCCGGGAGGTGACACTAATGTAGCTTGCGTGATTAGCCATAATGTAACATTCATACACTGCTGGCTGCCAGGTTTTCATCCCTGGGAACAGCTGAGCAGAGTTTGGGACAGGAGGAAAAGCTGGAACTACTCATATTAACTTGGCTGGGAATCAGGGCCTCCCCATCCAGCCTAGACCCTGTGATGAAGAGCGGGGGGAGGAGGGGCTCCTCCATCGGGCTGGATGCTGCCCAGAGACACAATCCCTACCCCAAAGAGCTTACTGTCCAAACAGGCAAAGGGTGGGCTGGAGATAGGGTTAGCAACTGTCTAATCACACAAATGCAAACACCCTTGCCCCACCCCTGCCCCACCCCTTCCCTGAGGCCCTGCCCCTGCCCCACCCCTTCTCCAAGACTCCGCCCTGCTCATTCCATCCCCCCTCCCTCTGTTGCTCACTGTCCTCCATGCTCACTCACTTTCACTGGGCTGGGGCAGGGGTTTGGGGTGCACGAGGAGATGCGGGGTGCAGGCTCTGGGAGGGAGTTTGGGTGTGGGAGGGGGCTCAGGGCTGGGGTAGGGGGTTAGGGTGCAGGAAGAGGTTTGGGGTGCAGGAGGGGGTGCTGGCTCTGGGAGGGGGCTCAGGGCTGGGGCAGTGGGCTGGGGTGCAGGAGGGGGTGAGGGGTGGCGGCGCTTACCTCGGGCGGCTCCCAGTCGACAGCGCAGCATGGCTAAGCCAGGCTCCCTGGCCCCGCACTGCTCCTGGAAGCAGCTGGCACGTCTCTGTGGCCCCTGGGGTGGGGGAGGCCAGGTGGCTCCACGTGCTGCCCCCCGCAGCTCCCATTGGCCGCAGTTCTATTGGCCACTGAGTTGGCGCTGGGGGTGGGGGCAGCATGCGGAGACCCGCTGGTTCCCCCCAGGGGCTGCAGGGACATGCTGGCCGCTTCTGGGAGCAGCATGGAGCCAGGGTAGGCAGGGAGCCTGCCTTAGCCCTGCTGTGCCGCCAGACTTTTAGTGGCCAAAAATCTCCCGGTTTGGCTTCAGTAGCCTCCGGGAGATGGAGCCCGATTCCGGGAGACTCCCGGCGAAACCAGGAGGGTTGGCAACCCTAGCTGGAGAACCGAGGCGCAGAGAGGGGAAGGTCAATAGCAGAGCTGGGATTAGAAAACACATGTGTCCTGACCCCTAGCCCAGTGCTCTATCCTCTCTGCCACAGCCTTCCTGCTGAGCGTCTTTCCTGCTGTCCATTGTCCATTAAGGGCATTTCTTGCATCTTCCTATGGAGCAGCGAGACTTGGCCCCTGCTGGAGAGGGGATACGGCCAGAGCTGGGCCCACTGACCTACTCGTGTGCAGGGGAACTATGCGGGCTACCAGGCTAGATGGGTCACTGGGCTGATCCGGGGCAGCAGAAAGTGCTAGACGGGCCCATTGGTCCGATCCGGGCTGGCAGTGGGGGCCGGATATTAAGTAGATGGGACCATTACTCTGGTATCCACTAAGCTACCCCTGGTGAGCCAAACATTGGGCACCGGGGATGTGTGTTTGCTGCAGTGAAACCACAGGCACATAGATCCCCCCCTCCTAATCTCCCCCTCCTACCTTTGATACCCCCCCCCGCCAACCCTCCCCCCATCCTCCTCACCCTCTGTCCAGTGGCCCACGCCTCCTCTAGGACGCAGCTTTCAAAGCCATTCCCGGCAACCCCTGTCCCCCACTGATCTGTGCTGTTCCTGGGCCTCTCAACCTCTTCCCAGCTCAGCTTCCCTTTGCCTTATCCGATGTGACTCAAACGCACCCTGCGGAGCGCATGTTGCTTGCATTCACGTTGGACTGAACCCAGGCTATTTGCAAGAACCGTTTCTTTCCCCGCATCTGTCCAGGAATCCCAGGTAATGAAAGATTCATGGCTGCTGCCAGGGAGAGCTCGGAATCCCTGTGGCACGACTGGGACAGGGGTTAATGTTGCTTTGCAAGCAGAGGGGGATGGAAGGAAAGACAATTTCTCTCTCTGTGTCGCTTTCCCCCTAGCACTGGTGTCTAGTGTGACTGCAGCAACTGCAGTGCTTTCTCTGCCAGCTGCTGCGTCCTCCATCCCAGCAGGCAACGTGCAGACAGAGGTACGCTCTGTTAAATCCAGGGAGGTCTGGATAAAATGTAACAGGGGAAGTCTGGAGGATTGGCACATGCCTAGCAGCTGCTGGCAGGCCATTCAAGGGGTAGGTGCTGTGCCAGGAGCCCCCTTGTGAAACGAGAGAGGGGCTCGCACCAGAAGGTCAGGAGGAGACACTTTCCACTGCATGCAATCCCACAACCCTGGGTCCCCTTGGAGAGAGATACACAGCCGTGTCTCCACCGCTTAGCCTGTGCCCAGAGGTGCTGACGATCACCCCCCTGCTTCGCACCGTTCATTACTCTGGGGGTTCCAGCCAAGGCCCTGAGCGGGATGGGGGCCAGCCAGCGGGAAGAGCTCCCTGGCCCAAAGAACCTGCAGTCTAATTAGACAAAGCGTGGGAGGGGAATCAGCTACGCGGGGGAGGCAGGCCTAGCACTCAGATCTCTTCCCTGCCAGCGCAGTGCTCCAGCCACTACGCCGCAGTGGGATCAGCTAACCTGCCTCTCCACTTCAGGTTACAAAGGGTTCTCCGGGAACGCTGACAAAGTTAGCAGGCCTGCCTCTCTGGATGAACGGTTCCTTACAGGACAGACATTAACTAGCCATAATGGAAGCAGAGCTCTCAGCCAAGGGCCCTAGGATAAGTGGGTAATTTCAGCCTGGCAATAAGCACCGCTGCAGAGTCCTCATCCCTCCCCACTTCAATCAGAAATAAACACGCCGTTCTCTGGGGAACCCAGCCACTGGAACGGAGCGAGGCTGCCACTATCTATGCCACGAGAAGGGGGTACTGAGTTCTTTGGGGCCCTCTTAGCGGTTTTACGGTAATACCTAACTGAGATCCCCATTGTGCCGGGCGCTGCACAGACCCTGGCCAAGATCAGGGCCCCATTGTGCCAGGCGCTGCCCAGACACACGAGAGCAGCCCTGCCCTGAAGCCAGCAGCGGTTCATACTCCGCTTACTCCTCTCCCTCACAAAGCTGAGGATGGAACACAGGCCCCATGACAAGGGCATCTCCCCCAGCAATGGCCGGGAAGGAGGTCCCACGCTCTGCCCTCCACATGGTTATGATCAGCAGCAGGGCAGAGGAGGTTGCAGGGGACCCAGGTGTCTGGCATAAGCTCCCCTGAGGGACTGTGGGGTAATCATCACATTGCAATACCAAGAACCCCACCCCCCAGCAATAGGTTTAAAGGTAAATCCCACTGAAGGGCAGCAGAGATAACCTCGTCTCAGCTGAGGTGCAGGGTGCCAGGTGGCAAGCGCAGACTGCTCCCTCATGGATAGAGCCCTGCCAAATTCACAATCCATTTTGGTCAATTTCATGGTTATAGGATTTTTAAAATAGTAAATTTCATGATTTCAGCTATTTAAATATGAAATTTCACGGTGATCCCTCTCCCAGAGCTGAGGACTGAACCCAGGAGTCCTGACTCCTAGCCCCTCTTTCTAACCCCTAGATTCCCTTCCCAAAGTAGAGGACAGAATCCATAAGCCCTCACTCCTGCCCACCCGCTCCAGCATCTAGACTCCCCTTCTCCTCCCAGCTGCAGGAATAGAACACAGATGTTCTGGCTCCCAGCCCCTGCTCCCCACTAGATCCCACTCCCTTCCCAGAGCAGGTGACAAAATCAAGAAGTCCTGAGCACCAGTCTAATACTCTCCCTGAGAGAGAGAGAGAGAGAGAGTGTGTGTGTGTGTGTGTGTATGTGTGTGTGAGAGAGAGAGAGAGAGAGAGAGATCCAGGTGACGCGAGGACAGAAGACGTGGCTGTTGTGTCTGCCCGTCTCTCGCAGACGCACCAGCAGCTCGGGCGACGCGTGTGAGCAGGGGACATGTCGAGGAACATGACTAACCGCAGCATCGCTGCGTCCCGCTGAACAGATGCTGCGCTGCAGTGGCAAACGCTGAGACGGCGCTTGGAAAACAAGGGAGGAGTGGCCAGCGTGCCAGACTGAGAGTCAGGACACCTGGCTTCTATCGCCAGCTCTGGGGGGCAAGAGGGGTCTAGTGGTAAGAGCAGGAGGTCAGGCTGGGCGTCAGGCCCCCAGGTTCTTTTTCTTCCATTCCCTGGACTGTTTAAGACCCAGGCGATGAATTACAGAAACAAAATCTGCCTGGCCTTGTCACAGCCCTGGGGGTGACCTTGGGCTAGACTGACAGGATCGGGACCTTCTCCTAGGACATCAGAGAGAGAGCATCTCTGATCCAACCCACGCCTGCTAATTAAACAGGGAGCCCGCAAGCTGTGGCGGCTGGGAGTTCAAGGGGAGCTTAGGGTGGGGAAAATCCTTGAACAGAGCAACCAGGGGGGGTCAGTGCAAGGCCAGGAATTAAATAACACAGACCAGAGAATATGGATTAACTGTGCACTTCAATCTTCGCAGGGCAGGGGGGAGCGGGTGCCAGACAGCCGTAAAGAGGATAATGAAGCATGGAGCTCATTAAAGATGTTTTAACTGTTCGGTGGCTCCTGAATTTTAAGAGGCATGGACAGCAATGATATTTTTCCCCCTTAAAGAGGCAGTGTGGCTGTGAAGCAGGACTCCTGGGTTCTATTCTTGGCTAGGGGAGGGGAGCGGGGTCTAGTGGGCTAGAGTGAGCAGTGTACGAGGGCAGGACACCTGGGTTCTATTTCCAGTTCTGCTACTTATTTACTGCAAGTCCCCGCCCCTCTGTGTGCCTCAGTTTACCTGCCCACCCTTTGTCAATTTAGACTGTGAGCTCTCGGGGGCAGAGACTGTCTCTCACTGTGTCTGTGCAGCACCTGGCACTATGGGAGCCCCAATCTCAGTCAGGGTCTGTGCAGTACCTGGCCCAAAGGGGACCTCTATCTCCGTCAGGGCCCCATGGCGGTACCAGAAATTTATTATAACGCTGTGAATCAGAGCTCACTCTGCTGTCTTGAGTAGGTGGGGCTTATTTTGTGGTAGGAGCATGGTCCCACGCCCCTGTGCCAGCGCAGACGGCTGGGCCAAGACACTGGTAAGTGCGGACAACGTCTGGTTTACGACCATGCTCCACAACCTGCCTCCTCCCAGTCTGAACACCGGAATCACTTCCCCCCACCGTGCGGTTATTTTCCGATGTGCCGGGGTCACACGCCAATGCTCGGGGGCCTTGCCGAGCTATCTGTTCTTACTGCCCCGAGCTACCAATGCCACTCCCACCCCCAGCGATGTAAACGCAGTGTAAAAAGAGCACCTTAATCTGCTCCCTGCTGGCACTGGCTCACATCAGACTGGGGAGGTTTTTCTACCCCTGCTGTGGCTGAAGATCAGAGAGGGAGCATCTGGGGAAGGGAGAGCCCCACATGAACATGGCTCATGCATCACAGGAGTTCCTGGCTAAGAAAGACATTGGTCTAGTGACACAGGCATTGGACTAGGAGCTGGCTTCTACTCCTGGCTCTGCCACTGACCTACTGTGTGACCTTGGGAAAGTCCCTTCCCTGCTAGGTGCCTTTGTTTTCCCACCCCCCCCCTTTTGTCTATGGTGAGACTCCGGACTCCAGAGTTCTAGACCCAGTTTTGGGACGGGAGTAGAGATTGGTAGTTATAGAAAAAGAGGCTGAGAATCAGGACTCCTGGGTTCTATGCCTGGCTCTGGGAGAGGAGTGTGACTAGAACCCAGGAGTCCTGACTCCCACCTCTGCTTCTCTAACCACTAGACCCCACTCCCCACCTACAGCTGGGAATAGAACCCAGGAGTCCTGACTCCTAGCCCAGTGCTCTAACAGTGGAGATCAGCAGCATCCTACTTCCCTCTATTTTAAACTAGCACCAGGATTTGACTTCTCCACCCCACCCCGAGACATGAGCAACACCCCAATCGTCTGTTGATTCCTATAAAGAGATGCTCCACATGGAAATGCATCTGTGTTTCCTGTAGCTTAAATTACCTGCTAACGAACTTGAGGGGAAATAATCTCTTAATTATCTATTTAAGAAAAAATGCAGTACAGGCAGCCTAATCAAATATCATTTTGATCATTAAATGAAAGCACACGACGAGGCGACTGAGTGGGTTTAAGAGTGGGATCAGCAAGGGTGGAGCTTCCTGCGCATCAGCAGCTGGAGAAAAGACAGGGGAGCTACATGCAGAATAGACATTAGATAAGGCTGCCAGGCTGGCAGTCAGAACGCCTGGGTCCTATCTCCACTTCTGAGAGGGGCGTGGGGGCTAGTGGTTAGAGCAACGGGGCAGCTAGGAGCCTGTATTCCTGGATTCTCTTCCAACTGGGCCACAAAACTTACTGGGTGAACTTGACCGAGCCCCTTTACCTCAGTTTCTGCTTCCACGCTCTCTTTACACTGTGAGCTCTGTAGGACAGGGACTGTCACTCAGGGTGTGTCTGTGTGGCACCCAGCCCAGCGGGGCCCCCAATCACACTCAGGGTCTGTGTGGCACCCACCAAGACAGGGCCACTGATTGCAGTCAGGGTCTGTGCAGCACCTGGCACGATGGGGCCCCCGATCTCAGTCAGAGCCTCTGGAAGCTTCCATAACCCCACCAATGCTGGAGTTGCAGGAGACAAGTTTAGGCCTTTGTGATGTCGGTCCTTTCCTGCCTTAGGTGGCGGGCACATGAGGCCATGCACGACCCCCCGCAGTTTGCAGCAGCACCAGGAATGCTGGGTTGCACTCCCAGAAGCCCTTGCACCTGAGACTGCATACCCAGCTGATGGGACAGCCATCCCTGCACTGCACACGCATGGATCAGACCCAGGAGCCTCCTGATTCAGGGAGCCTGCTCCCAAGCTCCCTATTATTTCAGGTAGAAAGGCTGGGGGAGGGATGTATTCAAATGAGATGATGTATATTCAAATATGCAAATCAGGGCACTGCCTTATTTGCACAGAGCACCCAGCTCTGCACCCTAATGGGGCATGGTGGCTGTGCTAGCCCGCAGTGAGGGCACAGTGAAGTGGCTGAGCAATGAAGCCAAGGAGACGTGAAAGCAGCTGGGGTTGGAAGGGGATCTGGGAACGTAAAGGAGATTGATCAATGGCCCCGCTCTGTGGCTGGCGTCTCATTTGCTCCCTCTGATGTCTCTTTCCAGAGGAATCCCCCACTGAACCTGCTGCTCTGCAAACGCTGCCAGAGACACCTCAGTGTTGGGCTGGGTTGGCTCCGGATGCAAATGTAGCAATGTAGACACTGTTCCTGGCCCGGCTTTGTATGATCGGGGCCCCCCATCGTGCTGGGTGCTGCACAGACATGACACAGATCATGGTGTCATTGGGCTGGGTGCCGCACAGATCCCTGGCTGAGGCTGAAGGAAGGGAAGTGCTATTATCCCGGTTTTACAGAGCCCCAGACAAAGTGAGTGGCCCAGGGAGTCCATGGCAGAGCCGGGAACTGAACCAATCTCCCAAGTCCTAGGTTAATAATCTAACCACTGGGCCATGCCTCCTCTCTGCGAAAGAAGGGCCATAGGAATACATAGATTCAGGCACAATGGAGACACAATCTAGACAGGTTGAATGAATGTAGCACTCAGGACTCCTGGGTTCTATTTCCCACTCTACCATTGCCCTTGGCCAAGTCCCTTCCCCTCTCTGTGCCTCAGTTCCCCACCCCTTCTTAGTTAAATTAGCCTGTAAGCAATTTGGGGCAGGGATTGTATCTGTATCTGGGGCCCATGGCTGGCGCAACCTATTAGGTGACCTAGGTGGTCGCCTAGGATGCTAACATTTGGGGGGCGGCGACCACGGCGGCCGGATCTTCGGCCGCCCTGGTCGTCGGCAGTATTTCGGGAGCGGGACCTTCCGCCGCCTAGGACGGCAAAAAAGCTGGCGGCGCTCCTGCTGGGGCCCCACTCGCGGGCGGGGTCTGCACAGCGTCAGGTGCAATGGAGGCCCTGCTCCCAGTCAGGGTCTGTGCAGCAGCAGGCACCTTGGGGATCCCAATCTTGGCCAGGACAGGCAAACACAGTTGCTTTATTGTCCGGGGGAGCAGAGAGGAAAAAGGCTGGCTCTACCGGGGAAGGAAACTTGAAATCCTTCTCGCTGACTAGCAAGGAGGGAGGAGGCTGAACTAGAAGGAACTGGCTGAAAAGCTAAATATGATGAGGAGTAAATAGAAGCCTGTTTTCAGAGCCCCGATTGTGAAGGAGTCTGAGAGGCAAAAGGAAATCAGGGCGAGCAGCCTCGAGGGCTTTAATCAAGCCGCAAAGAAGAACCCATGAGCCAGGAAAGGCAGTTCTCAGCCGATTCCGTCAAGCATGCTCTGTGCCCAGGACAATGATGCCACACAGGCCAGGGTCTGCTCAGTGCTCTGTCTGGTAGTTTCGAGGCCTCATCTGAGACTGTAGCTGTGCTGGGCACAGTGAAAGCCCTTGTAGCCTCCACTGGCTACACCCTGATCACCGTCCAGGTCTGTGCAGCGCCCAGCACAATGGGGGCCCTGATCTTGATTCATGTCTGTGCAGCACCTGGCACAATAGGGCCCCTAATTCCCCTCAGAGTCTGTGCAGAGCCCATTATTGGCAGGCGCCTTTAGAGCTCTTAGCAACCTCAATCCACCGCGTTCCAAGTGGCTCCGTTAGTTTGGTGTGGCCATAACAATCAGGAGCTCGTTTACAGAACAGGAGCATCAACTCGTAAGTCCTGATTCCCAGCCTGTTATTTTATCTTGTCATTTGCGATTCATTGTCCCTGAAGGAAAATAACCCAGCAGGGCTTTGGATGTTGCTCAGATGCATCACTCCCAGGCAGAGATGCATGGAACCCACAGACTGTGTGCATCTGCTGGGCGAACACTGCCCCCTAGTGCCAGGCATCCTGCCGAGCGACTGCGACTGCATCTGCACCTATGAGGCAGGAGTCACCCAGATAGCTATGCCAAGGAGGGAGTGGGGGCACATGCCGGGAGGCTTGGAAGCTCCAGTGGCCCACTAGGGGCATTTGCTGCCTACTTCAATTAGATGGGAGAGGGGAGAGCGCAAACAGGAAATGACACTTGGGATCTTGATGAGATGCAGAATAACAGGGAAAAATCTGCTTTTTTATGTCTTCTAGCCTGTAGACCCCACACCCCTCACCACCTGAGCTGGGAATAGACCCCATGAGTCCTGACTC
>NW_020664440.1:28666487-28667847 GCF_002925995.2 Terrapene triunguis
CTGAGCTGGGAATAGACCCCATGAGTCCTGACTCCCAGTCCCACTGCTCTAACCACTAGACCCCGCATCTGTCACAGCCTGAGCTGGGAATAGACCCCACTAGTCCTGACTCCCAGCCCCACTGCTCTAACCACTAGACCCCTCTAACCACTAGACCCCACGCCCCTCACCACCTGAGCTGGGAATAGACCCCACGAGTCCTGACTCCCAGCCTGCCGAACTCATGGCTTAAAGTGGATCATGGATTGGTTGCCACGAGGTTGCCAAGGAGTCTTGTGCAGGTCCAGATGCCAACAAAGAGCGGGCGTCTGGAGGGGGAGACAATTAAACCCAGCAGCAGCTCTGCCGCTGGCTTTGTCTTTTCATAATAAGAGATGGAGGTGGCACTGGTAATTTCAGGAGTGAGGCTTATACTTATGCTCCCTCGGTGCATTTCATGGCTGCCTGTCTTCCAAAGTCATGTGGCAGGACTGGAAATCCCGAAGGGGACATTCTGATCAGCCACGAGATCCCTCTCCCCTCCCAGACTTGGGAATAAGACCCAGGAGTCCTGACTCCCAGCCCCCCTGCTCTGACAATTAGACCCTACTCCCCTCCCAGAGATGGGGATAGAAGCCAGGAATCTTGACTCCCAGCCACCCTTGCTCTACCCACAAGATTCCATCACCCACCAGAGCTGGGATAGAAACCAGGACTCCTGGCCCCACCCCTCTATTCTAACTACTAGACCCCACTGCTTTCCCAGAGCCAGGAATAGAAGGAGTTCTGGCTGTCCATGAATGTTTCATACTGGGGGTGTCGATTTCAACAGCTGCTGCCCCAACTTGTCACGCCGTCAGCAAGTGGGAGGTGCACGGAGTTCGTTAGGAAGTCTGGTAATTACACACTTCACAGAGGAACAATGGGGACCCAGTGCAGAGGGGGAAGGGACATGCTTAGACAACAGCTGCTAATGTCACCACTCAGAGCCGGCTGTCACAACGCTCCGCAGTATCAGCACAAATCACTTTTCCCAGTGCTGGAACCCTGGGCTCCTTCTGACAGCCCACGTTCCCAAAAAACAAAGCAGAGCTAAGGGTAGAACCCAGGAGTCCTGTCTCCTGAGCCCCAACCCCCACTCTAATCATTAGCTCCCACTCCCCCGAGCCCCCCCCAGCCGAGCGGCCATGCCGCCGCCCCCAGCCGACCGCTGTCGGAACCCCCCCCAGAGCGCTGCCCCCCGCGCCGGAGCCCACCCCCCCCTGTGCCGAGCGCCGCCGGAACCCCCCCTCCAGTGCCGCGCCCGCGCCGCCCTCCCCGCTGAGCGCCGCGTGCCGGAGCCCGCCCCCGCCGATTGCCGCGCGCCGGAGCCCGCCCCCCA
>NW_020664440.1:28668247-28704860 GCF_002925995.2 Terrapene triunguis
GCGCTGCGCTCCTCCCGCCGCCCCTTACCAGGTGCCGCCCCAAGCACGTGCTTGGGTGCCTGGTGCCTGGAGCCGGCCCTGGCTAGAACCCAGGAGTCCTGACTCCCAGACTTTCTGCACACCCCTCTCCCCAGCCAGATTCTCCCGAAGTTGAGCATGTGTCACATCACTAGAGGTGGCCTGGAATTTTTCGGGAACCAGAATTTCCATTTTATGGGGAATTCCGCGATTTATTTATTTGTTTGTTCGGAGGCGAATTTTCAAAATTTCCTGCAGAACGAAAATCCTGGAACCTTTGGACTTGAGGCCATCAAATCAATCAATTTCCAGTTTATCGTTTCATTTCGTTTTTGCTCTTTAGATGATATCAAAATATGAAATAGTATATATTAGGCATTATTAAATGTAATATATATCAATCTGACATAATATAAAATATAATATGCATAAATATAATTTAAAAATTAACACTAAATTAGAATTAAATCCTAAATTAAAAATAAAAATTAAATAAATATTTTAATATAATAGCAAAGTCCAAAAAAACAGGCAGTGTTGCCTAGTGGCTAAAGCACTGGCTTGGGACTCAGGACTTGTAGGTTCTATGCCCAGCTCTGCCACGGGACTGCTGAGTGACCTTGAGCAGGTCTTGTCCCCTCCCCGTGCCTCAGTTTCCCCATCTGTAAAATGGAGATAATGCTACTGGCCTCCTTTGTAAAGCGCTTTGCGATCACGGGATTAAAAGCTGTAGTGAAGAGCTGGGGGTTGTTGTTAGTATAAACCAAATACATTGAAATATCAAAATGATAAAAATTGAACCCAAGTGCTAAGATTTCGCTGAAACTGACAGCTTGCTCCAAAACCTGTTGATTTCAGCTAAACTGTATTTTCCAATGGAAAACTGTCCCATACAAAATTTTTCAAGCAACTGGGGGAAAAGGGACCATGATTGCTTCAACAGTCCTCCTGCATTGCTATGAGCACCTGGCATCTTCTGTTCACCAGAGTGATTCGTCTGGATTTTGGTCAGGGTTTGTATAGAGCCTAGCGTCATGGGTCCTGCTCCAGGCCTTAACACTTTCCCGTTCTAGCTTTTTGACAAAACGCCAGAAGAGTTCAACAGAAACTGCCTCAGGTGCTCACTGGACCATTAATGTTGATTTTCAATAAGTCTTGGAACAGTGGGGAAGTTCCAGAAGACTGGAAGAAAGCTAATGTTGTGCCAATATATAAAAAGTGTAAATGGGATGACCCAGGTAATTATAGACCTGTCAGTCTGACATCGATCCTGGGCAAGATAATGGAGCTGATACGAGACTCGATTAATAAAGAATTAAAGGACGGGGATGTAACTAATGCCATTCAAAGGGGGGTTATAGAAAACAGATCCTGTCAAACAAATGATATCTTTTTATGATGAAATTACAAGTTTCCTTAATAAAGGTAAGAGTGTTGATGTAATACACTTAGACTTCTGTAAGGCATTTGACTTGGGACGGTACAACATTGTGATTAAAAAACTAGGAAGATATCACATGAACATGGCCCACATTAAATGGATTAATAGCTGGCTAACTGATTGGACTCAAAATGTAATTGTAAACAGGGAACTGTCATCAAACAGGAGTGTTCCTAGTGGAGTCCCACAGGGATCGGTTCTTGGCCCTACACTATTTACCATTTTTATTGATAACCTGGAAGAAAACAAAATCATCACTGACCAAGTTTGCAGATGACACAAAAATGGGGGGGAGTGGTTGTGACGAAGTGGGACTGTTCTTAATGTTTTCTCTGAATACTGTGTGGGTGCCTCAGTTTCCCCTATGCATTTCTTAAGTCTCTAGGTGGAAGGATAAAGGCCAGTGTGCATAAATCACTAACACTCTGTCTCCCTGGCAACAAATGGCCAGGGCCCTTCCCCCCCTTGCAAGGGAATAGCTAAAGGTGAACAAAGAGATCAGGTGACCTCCTGACCCGGGAAAGAGACAAAGCCCAGAGAAGGAGGGGCTGGAGGGGGTTTCAGTTGGGTGCTTGCTGGGAAAGGGGAAGGAAGTGCAGCCGGGGGTGTCTGGCTCTCTAAACCCCAGAATGGACCCGGCCGAGGGGTCCCGTTCGCCAATGTACCTATAAACTCTGTTTTAGACCGTGTTCCTGTCATCTAATAAACCTCTGTTTTACTGGCTGGCTAAGAGTCACGTCTAATTGCAAAGTGGGGGTGCAGAACCCTCTGGCTTCCCCAGGACCCCGCCTGGGCGGACTCATTGTGAAAAACGCACGGAGAGGCATATGCTAAATGCTCCAAGGTCAAACCCAGGAGGTAAAGCCGTGTAAGCTTCTTGCCCTAAAGACGGTCTGCTCAAAGGAAAAGAAGGCTCCCCAAAGTCCTGACTGGCTTTGTGGGGAGCAGTTCCAAAGCATCGCCCGGGAACTCCGTGACAGTGGTAAATAAGAAAGAATGCAGGTCACCGATACAGAGGGATCTGGATCACTTGGTAAGCCAGGCACAAGAAAACAATATGTGTTTTAATATGGCTAAATGTCAATGTATACATCTAGGAACAAAGAAAGTAGGCCATACGTACAGGATGGGGGACTCTATCCTGGGAAGCAGTGACTGCAAAAGATTTGGGGGTTGTGGTGGAGAATCAGCTGAACTCGAGCTCCCAGTGCGACACTGTGGCCATAAGAGCTAATGAGATCCTTGGATGCATAAGCAGGGCAATCTCGAGCAGGATTAGAGAGGTTATTTTGCCTCTGTATTTGGCCCTGGTGCAAAGTCTGCTGGAATCCTGTGTCCAGTTTGGGTATCCACAACTCCAGGAGGAAGTGGATAAATCGGAGAGGGCCCAGAGAAGAACCATGAGAATGATTAAAGGATTAGAGAACATGCCTCACAGTGAGAGACTCAAAGAACTCAAGCTATTTAGCTAACAAAGAGACGCTTGAGGGATGACTGGACCCCAGCCTGTAAGTACTCCCATGGGGAACAGAGATTAGATAATGGGTTTCTCAGTCTACAGCCGAAGGTCTAACGCAACCCAAAGGCTGGAAGTTGAAGCTAGACAAATTCAGACTGGAAATAAAGTGTCAATTTTTAACAGAGTCATTATTCATTAGGAAAACTTATCAAGGGCTGGGGTGGGATTTTCCATTTACTGACAATTTTTAAATCAAGATTGGATGTTTTTCCAAAAAAAAAAAAAAAAAGATCTGCTCTAGGGATTCTTTTGGGGCAGGTCTCTGGCCTGTATTCTCTACAGGAGGTCAGACTATGATCACAATGTTCCCTGATGGCCTTGGAATCTGTGACTTTATGAAATGTTCATTTTGGACAAAAAGGACATTTTGTGCTGAAAACATGTTATGATTCAAAATTTCATCCTGATCTTTTATCTCTTTTGTGATGACACCTGCCTGAGTCTGCAGAGAGCCTGAGCTGAACACCCTGAGAAGGAGAAAGTGGTTCTGGGCATCCCAAGGGGTGTTTACCCCAACCCCATTGCTCTGGATGGGACAGATCTTAACTCCCAGTTTCCCTTGCTGCAGTCTGGATGCCACCCATCACGACTGCCAGGACAGAATCTGCAAGATGCCCCTGCCTCATCTCATGCTGCTTGTTGGGACAAAAACCCCAGCCTTGCAGAAATTTGAATATGATTCACCTCCATGAAGATGAAGCCTCAACCTGCTCCTGTCTCCTCTTAGACACAAGGCACCCTCAACCTCAACACACCCTACCCAGCTGCTGAAATCTGCCCCTTGCTTTAACCCCTAGGCTTTACTCCCCTTCCTGATCCAGGAATAAAACCTGGGGGTCCGGGCTCCCTGCCCCCCATTGCTCTAACTACTAGACTCCATTCCCCTCCCAGAGCTAAGGAGATAACCCTGGATTCCTGACTCTTAGCCCCTTCTACTCTAACCCATTAGACCCCACTCCCCTCCTACAGCTGGGAATAGAACCCAGGAGTCCTGATGCTTGGATAAAGTTCACATTTAACACACACACACACACACACACACACACACACACACACACACACTGGGAAGTCCAAACTGTGCACACACACATACGTTGGTACACGCGCACAAAGGGAAATCCAAACTACACACACACTCACACAACCCTCATTATCTCCAGCAGGGGGCAACATCTCACACATGAGCACACACCACTCCGAGCTCACTGCTCTGCTGGGGGCAGTTGACAGATTCCATTACCCCAGTTCCCCGCTGCAGTTAGTCTGGCTCAGAGCTGCAGTGATGCTTTACTAAACTGCAGAGCCTAGGAGCATCCTAGTGGGGTTCTCAACGGACATTCAAGAGGTGTGTTCCCATACAGCAGAGCCAGGGGATTTAAGTTTCTACATTCCACCACCACCTCCTGCAGGAGGAAATCAGAGCTGTAGTGTTATTATATGTATTATGGTAGCATGTGGAGACAGACCCTTGACATTGGGCTAGTCCCTTCCCCACTCACTGCCTCAGTTTCCCCTCCTTATTTTACTATTTAGACTGCGAGCTCTTTGGGGCAGGAGCTGTTACTCTGCGTCTGCTCAGTGCCTGGCACTAAGGAGCCCCTGATATCAGCCAGTGTCTGTGCAGCACTCAGCACAACGGTGACCCCTATCCCAGTCGGGGTCTGTGCAGCGCCTGGCACAATGGGGTCCTGATCTCAGTCAGGTCCTCTAGACGCCACCGTAATATACCTAATAATGAAGAGGATTCCTGGCCACACACCATAGCCATGCAGGATGCAATCAGGCTGGCAAGTTGAGCCATCAAGTCCCCACAACCGAAATCAGGTGCTCTGGGAATGAACGCCAGCTAATTAAGACATACAGCAGGCCCTGGCTCTGTCAAGATCCATCATTCTTAACGCCTATCGGATTCAGCTACTCCATCTCCAGTGCATCTGCAAAGGACTCGGCTACCGAACGTGGGTGACAGAGATGGACAGATGGGCCCCACCCCACAACGTGGGCTCCCGAACTCAGAGACCTGTCAGCATGGGCCGGTTCGAGACTACTGGACAAGGGCACTGAGCTGGGGGTCAGGGTTCTTGTTATTTACCATTTGAATTGCAGTAGCGCCTAGGAGCCCTAATCATGAACCAACATCCCAGTGTGCTAAATGCACAGAACAAAAAGAGGGTTTCTGCCCCCCAGGGGCTTCCAGCCTAAGGATAAGGCAAGAGACAAGAGATGGATGGAACCAGATGGGCAACTACAAGTAAACAGACAGTCCTGGGCAGTGCGATGGGCAGTGGGTTCAGCACACCAACAGCCTAATCACTGGCACGTTTTTTGTAGGCATCACAGCAAAGGAGAGTTTTGAGGAGGGCTCTGAAGGTGGATAACGAGGTAGATTTGCAGACTCCTGGGTTCTGTTCCAGGCTGAGTGGTGTCTAGTGGGTTAACGCAGAGGGAAGGCCTAGAAGTCAGGACTCCTAGGTTCTATCCCTGGTTCTGGGAGGAGAGTGGGGTCTAGTGGTCAGAGCAAGGGGGTGGGGAATCAGGACTATCCTCAGCTCTGACAGTGACTTTGAGGGGAAACTGAGGCACAAAGAGGGGAAAAGTCATAGAATATCAGGGTTGGAAGGGACCTCAGCAGGTCATCTAGTTCAACCCCCTGCTCAAAGCAGGACCAATCCCCAGACAGATTTTTTGCCCCAGATCCCTAAATGGCCCCCTCAAGGATTGAACTCACAACCCTGGATTTAGCAGGCCAATGCTCAAACCACTGAGCTATCCCTCCCCCAAGTCCTGATGCCCAACCACTTCTGCTCTAACCCCCATGCCCCACTCCCCTCCCAGAGTTGAACCCAGAAGTGTTGGCTCCCAGCCCAATGTCCTAGTTACCGGATTACACGCCCTCCCGAAGAAAGCTAATGTTTTGAGATGGAAAGGAAACAATTCTGTACTTCAAAAAGGGTCAGTGGTGAAACAGATGATACCAGAAAATTAACATAAGATCAGCCACACTGGGTCAGATCAAAGGTCCATCTAGCCCCGTATCCTGTCTTCCGACAGTGGCCAATGCCAGATGTCCCAGAGGGAATGAACAGAAAATCATCAAGTGATCATCCCCTGTCGCCCACTTCCAGCTTCTAACACTGCAAAGGCTCCTAATAAACAATTAAACCACAACCACCCTTCCCCTAGTCCCGATCCACAGCCCCGTGCTATCCCAGCCCTGGGCTCTGCACACACACAGCTCTGCCAATACCCCTCTATCCCACCCTGCAATCCCCTGCTCTCCCAGCCCCAGGATCTCCAGGGTGGCTCGTACCTGCTTGGCCAGTCTGACGGCATCATTGGTGAGTTTGGTCCGGAGCTGGGAGTCGAGGTGAGCTGCCGGGGCAATCTCCACGACCTTTTGATGCCGCCTCTGGATGGAGCAGTCCCGCTCGTAAAGGTGCACCACATTCCCATACTTGTCCCCTGCAGAGAAGGAAAGTCAATGCTGATCCCCTTCCAGGGACTGGGGACCCTGGATCACGTGTAGAAGAGCCTCCAGGCAGGCAACACCCAGCCAGTGTCCCCCAGCCGTGGGGCTGGATCAGAGCCAGCGCCCCCTAGAGAGGAAAGACCCTGCGTCCCATTCCCTGCACCCCCTGAGTCAGCCAGTTCATCCTGGGCTGGATTGGGCAGGCAGAGGGATATTAGGGCTCACCCAGAATCTGGACCTCAATGTGTCTTGGCTTCTCGATGAACTTCTCCACAAAGAGAGCCCCGTTCCCAAAAGCAGACAGTGCCTCCGAGAACGCCCGGGTGTAATTCTCCTCCAGCTCCTGTAGGGGGCAGATAGGAGAGAGATTGACTCAGCAGTGTGGCCTAGTGAATAGAGCATTTGACTAGGACTCAGGACTCCTGGGTTCTATTCTCAGCTCTAGGAGAGGACTGTGTTCTGGTAGGCTGGGCCGCTGGGGTATAAGTGACTGGGAGTCTGGGTTCTATTCCCAGTTTTCCCACTGATTTACTGGTGATCTTTGAGGAGGTTATGAGATTGAGGTTCCCATTTTCCCTTGTGTTTCACAGACAGTCCCTGCCCTGAAAAGCTCAGAGTCTAAAAAGACCCAGGGTGGGAGGGGAAATAGAGGCACCAAAAAGAAGAGAGACCTGCCCAAGCTCCACACCAGAACCAGGGATAGAACCCAGGCATCCTGACTCCCACTCCAGCACCCATGCTCCCACTATAAAGGTAACGTAAGGTCCCTTCAGTCAAGGGCAACCAGACAGCAAGTGTGAAAAATCGGGACAGGGTGTGGGGGGTAATAGGAACCTATATAAGAAAAAGCCCCAAATATCAGGACTGTCCCTATAAAATCGGGACATCTGGTCACCCCAGTTCAGTCCCTGCTACCATCCACTTTGGAGCAAAGGGTAAAATTAGGGCACCTCTCTCTCTCTACTGTGCTATAGAGTGAGTCCTCCAGGCAGTGTAGAGATGTCACACTTCCTGTACACTCTTCATGCAGCCTCAGGGTTTCCTGGGGCTCGCTTCAGGCTGGAAGCAGAGACAAAGCAACCCAGTGCAGGGCTGGCGCATCCTGAGCATAGCAGCAAGTTTTTATCATATTTCTGTATATAGTTTCCATTCCCAATAAAGGGTTTATCTTGAAACTGCACTAAGATACCGCATCTGTTTTCACCCCCCAGCTGACCTCTAGGAGGGGAAATTAAAGAGAGGTAGCTGTCCTCTGGCAAGGGGGTGCAGAGCTGGCAGATGATACATGGGAGACGGCTCTGGGGCCCAGTGGTTTGGCACAGGGACACAGGAAGCCAGCACTGTGGCTGGGGGGTTTTCACCTGGGATGCATAGGAGAAGGCTCTCGCGCCATCAACGCGCCAGCCAATCAGAGTAGCTGCACTTGCGCCAGTCACAGAAACAGAAGCTGCAGATGCCACCGACACTCTCAGCCCCAGAAGCTGAGGCCAGGAAGCCAGAAGGGTATTAAGGGCAGGTGTGTCTTTGCTCTGGAATCAGTGGTACCTCATAGCTGCGCACGACCCTCATGCCCCGTCCGCCTCCGCCATACGCAGCTTTGAAGATGATAGGGAAGCCATATTTGTTGGAGAACTCATGGGCCTCATTGAGAGATGATATTGGGGAGTCAGTGCCCGGCACCACAGGGACCCCTAGGAGAGAACAGATACAGCATGTCATTCCCAGCTCCGCCACTGACCTTGAGCAAATCCCGTCCTCCCTCAATGCCTCAGTTTCCTCTTCCACCCTTTGTCTAATTGGAATATGAGCTTTTCAGGGCAGGGACTGCCTCTCACTGTATGTCTCTACAGCACCTGGTACAACAGGGGCCCTGCTTTCAGGTGGGGTCAAAGCAGTGCCCACCATGACTGGGGTCCCGATCTCAGTCGGGGACTCTAGGCACTACTGTAATAAACTTAATGAGAATGGCTTGCCTACACAGTGAGTCATGGGCAGAGCCATGTGAGATGCAGCACCTCCAGCAACACAGCGCCCCCTAGCGCCACTCAGGGGTCAGCCCTGCCTGCAAGGAAATGCAGCCCATACTGCTCCTCCCACCCCATGCCCTACAGCACAGCAGCCCCTAGCACCACACTGGGGCCAGCACTGGCTGCAAGGGGAGAGCGCCCCCTACCTGCAGTAATGGCGATGGCGCGGGCTTCCACCTTGTCACCCATCTTGCGTACCACCTCTGGGCTGGGGCCGATGAAACGTACTCCAGCATCACTGCAAGCCTGGGCGAAGTCCGCGCGCTCAGACAGGAAGCCGTAGCCGGGATGCACAGCATCCACTTCATTCTCCTAGGGACACAGACACAGGGGGAGAGGCATTAGAAAAATGGTGCATTGGCTCTTTAAAACCCACAGGCCTTCAAGTGCCCAGCAGATTAGAGAAACTGAGGCATGAGGATGGGCCAGCTGAATGCTAGAGGCAGGAATAGAACCCAGGAGTCCTGGCACCCAGTTCCCTGCGCTGTAACCTACCAGACCCCATTCCCTTCCCAGAGTCAGGAACAGAACTCCCAGCCGAACCTCCAATACAATCTAATTTGTAATTATTAATCATAATTAGGGCTGTCAATTAATAGCGGTTAACTCAAGCGATTAATGCAAAACAAATTAACTACATAAAAAATAGTCACAATTAATCACAGTTTTAATCGCACTGTTAAACAATAGAACACCAATTGAAATTTATTATAAATATTTTTGGATGTTTTTCTATATTTTCAAATATATTGATTTCAATTACAACACAGAATACAAAGTGTACAATGCTCACTTTATATTACAGCAGTGCCACGCAAACGCCTGTTCTCACTTTCAGGTGACATCGTAAATAAGAAGCAGGCAGCATTATGTCCCGTAAATCTAAACAAACTATTTGTCTTAGCGATTGGCTGAACAGAAGTAGGATGGGGTGGACTTGTAGGCTCTAAAGTTTTACATTGTTTATATTAATTATTAGTAATTAATCAACATACAACAATATAACAATTGTGTTATATAATAATTACATATACACCTCTACCTCGATATAACGCTGTCCTCGGGAGCCAAAAAAAATCTTACCGAGTTATAGGTGAAACCGTGTTATATTGAACTTGCTTTGATCCGCCGGAGTGCGCAGCCCCACCCCCCTGGAGCGCTGCTTTACCACGTTATATCCGAATTCGTGTCATATCAGGTAGCATTATATCAAGGTAGAGGTGTATATATATGTAAAAAAAATTCTACATTTGTCAGTTGCACTTTCACCATAGAGATTGCACTACAGTACTTGTATGAGGTGAATTGAAATCTATTTCTTTTGTTTATCTTTTTTACAGTGCAAATATTTGTAATCCAAACTAATAATATAAAGTGAGCAGTGTACACTTTGTATTCTGTGTTGTAACTGAAATCAATATATTTGAAAATGTAGAAAAACATCCACAAATATGTATAATAAATTTCAATTGGGAGTCTATTATTGTTTAACTGTGTGATTAAAACTATGATTAATCGTGACCTTTTTTAATATCCCCATTAATTGCAATTAATTTTTAATCATGTGACAGCCCTAATATGATTGTTCACGATTACACTCAATATTAATTATTAATTGTAACCCCCCACCCTTGTTCCTCTCATACCTTAGCTACTTTGATGATGTCAGGAATGTGCAAATACGCCTGGACTGGGGGCAATCCCTTCCCAATGAGATAAGCCTCATCCGCCTTCTGTCTGTGCATGTGCCCTGTGTCCTGCTCGGAATAGACGGCCACCGTCCGGATCCCCAGCTCGGTGCAGGCTCGGAACACCCGGATGGCAATTTCCCCTGCAAACACACACACCAAAGAGTGACCCACAGGGGTTTGTGCATGGAGGCAAAGGAGTGTAACCGGCTGCCTGAGTCTGCAGAGAGCCTGAGCCAATCACTGCCCCAAGTGTGACTGGCACGTCAATGATGCCTGAGCTGATCACTCCCAGGGGGAGGCTGACCCAGGGCATCTCAATGGAGTATTTGCTCCCACCCCCATTGCCCTGGAGGACTGTACCAACCCCACCCTAAGGAGACTCAGTGTAGGGCAGGAGGGGCTCAGCTCCCTGACCCAAGGCTGCTGGGATCAGTATGGAAGGGGGCCTGCTTCCAGCCTTGGTTCTCTGGGAGGGGACACCCTCTGCCCCTGTAGTGAGGGGTCATGATCAAGGGACAGGATGGGGCCTTAGCATGGCAGCAGGGCCACAGAGGAGTTGCTGGGATCCACTGCTGGGAGGGGTGGTAGCAACAGGGGCAGGGTGCATCTCTTACCTCTGTTGGCCACCATGACTTTCTTGATGGGCTTGTACTCCACCCGCTGGGTGCTCTGGAAGGCGGCATGGATCAGGGAGAGGCGCTTGGCGCCCAGGAACCCGAGGCTCCCTCTCATGAAACACAGCTGCAGCATCTGAGGAGACACACGCAGGGGGGCAGGTCAGGGTGATGCAAAGGGCAGCACGTGTAGAGAACACGTAACCCTCTGCAAAGGCTCCTGGACACCAGGGACAGCAGGGGCAGGGCTGGGAGAAGAACCCCCTGCTTCAGTGATTGGGGGTATGACTATACCAGAGAAAGGGCTCCCTGCAGCCAGCCGCCTGCCCAACAGTGGCCTCCTGCAGCCAGATCCCCAGCTAACCAGAGGCAAACGGGCTATTTGCAGCCGAGGAGGAGATCTCACTGGGACTAGTGCCTTAGAGGTGAATGGATGTGAATTCTGCCCTAGGATGAATGGGTCTGAATTCAGAGTGACCCTCATGCTATTTCATCTCAATTATTGTGTGTGTTCCAGCCGCGCCTACAGGACCCAACCAAAATCAGGGCCTCCACTGTGCCAGGCGCTGCACAACCCCGGCCAAGTCCGGGACCCCGTCAGCGGCACAAATCCACAGATCAAGGACTCCCTTGTGCTGGATGCTGCGCAGACCCTGACTGAGATCGGACCCCCCCGTAGTGCTGGGAGAAGAGTGGCCCCTGGTAGGAGAGGAGGGAGAATGGCGGGGTGGGGAGGGCCATACAAGAGCCCTCAGCAGGTGGGAGCAGCTGCAGGGAGTGCCTGAAATAGAAGCTGCTGGTTGGGTGGCACCCAGGGAGCCTGGGGGAAATGGAGGGCAGCAATGCACCCGGCCCTTTCGTTCTCAACTCGAATAGCTGCAAAGGGCTCTTTGTGCACAGCCCGAGGAACCTGTCTGCAGTTAGCACGCGCCTTGCGGTTAAACAGGGAAGTGGTAAAAAAAAATCACCAGGCGTTTAGCAGCAGATTTATTTTTACAGCCAAGAATCAATCGCGCCTCCGACGCACGGGCCCAAAATTAGCTTTCAGGTGTCGTCAGGCTCTGGGCTGGCTTCTCCCCCCAGTCGGGTCCTTGGAAATGAGACAAGTGGAACAAAGGAGATGCTAAGACAGCAAAGGCAAAGTGGCAGCTTGGTCTGGATAATATTGTCAGGGCTTGGGTGTGTGAGAGAGAACGGAGTGGAGGGGAATGGGATCTGGGGCCTTTCCCCTTGAGAGGGCACCAGCTCCAATCTGGCAGGGGACTGGCTGACTATGGAGGGTGGGGACTGGGAAATAGGACATGGGGCCTTTCCCCTCTAGGGGGCACCGGCTTCGACCTGGCTCCAGGGTGGGGGAACTGGCTACAGAGACTGGCTAGGTGCTGTTCCTCTGTGACCCAAGCTCCACACTCCCTGGAAGGGGATAGGCACTGATCCCCACTTCTCTGCAGCAACACGTAGGGCAAAGTGGTGCATTGTTATGAGCCTCTCCTTGGGAGGCAGGTTTTCCTGCCCTTGGATTGTTCTTGTGGCTCTTTCTCTGCAGTGGTTCGAAGTGCGCACCCCAGAGCTGGACGCAGTATCACAGTCACAGATGACGCATACAGAGGTGATGCCACTTCCCTCTCCTGCTCGACCCCCCACTGCTGATCCACTCCAGGATCATGTGCGATCTCAGCCATCGCATTGCAGCAGGAGCTCACGGTCATTTGGTTTAGAGAACCGAGTCCTTTCTGGAGCCCTGTGCCTGGAGGTACACCCTTGCCTCAGGCTGTATTTGAGCACACCTTGTTCAAATGAGCCTAGGTTCCCAGCAACCCAGCTCCCTTTGTGCAACTGACCCCTTCGCCATTGCTCTTCCCCCCTCTGCCGAGCTTTGCGCCAACCGCAAACTTTACCAGGCATGGAGAGTGACTGTGTGAGCCCCCCGCATCATGCCCAGAGCTTACAGCTAGCAGGTGTCCCAGCATTGCAAACCCAGACATTCAAAAATCATGAGTAGGGCCCTACCAAGTTCACGGCCATGAAAAACACGGACCGTGAAATCTGGTCTCCTGTGTGAAATCTTGTCTCGTGGGTGCTTTTACCCTATACTATACAGATTTCACGGGGGAGACCAGTGTTTCTCAAATTGGGGGTCCCGACCCAAAAGGGAGTTGCGGGGGAGGGGATCACAAGGTTATTTTAGGGGGGTCACGGTATTGCCACCCTTATTTCTATGCTGCCTTCAGAGCTGGGCGGCTGGACAGTGGCGGCTGCTGACTGAGGGCCCACCTCTGCAGGCAGCAGAGCAGAAGTAAGGGTGGCAATACCACACCTGCCATCCTTACTTCTGCGCTGCTGCTGGCAACGGCTCTGCCTTCAGAGCTTGGCTCCCAGCCAGCAGCCGCTGCTCTCCAGCTGCCCAGTTCTGAAGGCAGCACCGCCACCAGCACCAACGCAGAAGTAAGGGTAGCAGTACCGCAAGACCCCCCCGCCCTTCAATAACCTTGTGACTCCCCCCCACAACTCCTTTTTGGGTCAGGACCCCATCAATTACAACACTGTGAAATTTCTGATTTAAATAGATGAAATCATGACATTTACTATTTTTAAAATCCTATGACTGTGAAATTGACCAGAATGGACTGTTAATTTGGTAGGGCACTAATCATGAGTCAGGCCCCTCAAAATCTTGAGATCAGCTTAAAAAGCATGAGATTTTTTTAAAAGAATAAATATCCGGTTATTTTTATTTAGCCTTCAGGGGTCCCATTTTCAATTTTTCTCCCTAAACCAAATGGACAGAAATTGTTTTGAAACGAAAAACTGACAGGCTCACATGCCTCCAGGATTTAAGAAAACACACCAAGAAGGTTACGGGTTGGCTTGATCACAGTCTATAAGTACCTACAGGAGAAACAGATATTTGATAACAGAGGGCTCTTCAGTCTAGCAAAGGTCTAACAAGATCCAATGGCTGGAATTTGAAGTGGACAAATTTGGACAAGGAATAATAAGGTGCACTTTTTTTCTTTTTACAGTGAGGGGAATTAACCATTAGAACAATTTACCAGGGGATGTGGTGGATTCTCCAACACTGGCCATTTTTAAATCAGCTTGTGATGTTTTTCTAAGAACTCTGCTCTAGTCAAAATGGGAATTAATTCAGGGCCGGCCTATGGGTTGTTATGTAGGAAGTCTGACTAGCTGATCACAGTAGTCCCTTCTGGCCTAACAATCTCTGAAATACCGCCAGAGTTGGCAGTAGTATTGTAACCACCATGATCCACAGTCCATTTCAGAGTCACTGCTTTCCCCCATCCGGTAGCATTCCACTAAGCCACACAGTGGGCAAGGAAACAGCTTCATCGTGGAGCGAACGGTGATGGAAATAATTTGTTAGCAAATCGCCTAATCTCCTGGAGGCAAAATAGCAAAAAGCGCCTTCTTTTCTCTAATTAAGTACAAAACACAGATAAAAAGAAAAGCCCAGCACTGGTTTCCTCTGGCTTCTTTGGGAGTCAGGAGGGTAGAAAGTGATTGCAAACGCCTCCAAATCTCTCTTAACGAGATTTTCGCCGCTCCAGGCTTTAGGCATGCCAGGAGCAACACCGTGAACAATTCTGTCTCCCTTAGATCTGCTTTCCTACTTTGGTTTTTCTGCACAGATCCAACGCTTTTTATAAAACCTCACCCAGCGTAAGAGAATTTCAGGAAGAGAAACGGATGTCGGATAGGGATTTAAAGAGAGAATTGCAACTAAAAAGCCCCACAAAACACAGGCACTGTTGTGGATAACACTCAGAACTGGGAGTCAGGACGCCTGGGTTCTATTCACAGCTCAGCCACTGACCTCACCGAATCATAGCAGTGTAGGGCTCGAGAGGTCATCAAATCCAGCCCCCTGTGCTGAGGCAGGACCAGCTAAACCTTGACCCCCCCCGGCAGGTGTTTGTCCAGCTTTTCTTAAAAATCTCCAGTGGTGGGGATTACACAACTCCCTTGGAAGCCTGTTCCAGAGCTTAACTGCCCTTAAGAGTCAGAAAGTTTTTCCTAATATCTGCCCTCAATCTCCCTTGCTGCAGGTTAAGCCCATGACTTCTTGTCCTGCCTTCAGTGGACATGGAGAACAATTGGTCACAGTCCTCTATAGCAGCCCCTAATATATCTGAAGACTATCAAGTCTCTCCTCAGTCTCTTTTCTCAAGACAATATGCCCAGAGTTTGTAGCCTTTCCTCATAGGTCAGGTTGTCTTCTAAACCTTTTTCATTTTTAGTGCTCTCCTCTAGTCTCTCTCGAATTTATCCACATCTTTCCTGAAGTATGGAGCTCAGAACTGGACACAGTGCTCCAGCAGAGGTCTCCCCAGTGCTGAGCAGCGAGGGACAATTACCTTCCAGGTCTTACATACGACACTCCTGTTAATACACCCCAGAATGAGATTCGCCTTTTTCACAACAGCGTCACATTGTTGCTCATATTCAATTTGTGATCCACTATCATCCCCAGATCCTTTGCTGCAGTATTGCTGCCTAGCCAGTTATTCCCCGTTTTGTAGGAAGAAAAAATTAAATGCCCACCTAAGTGCAATGCTTTGCACTTGTGTTTATTGGATTTCATCCTGTTGATTTCAGACCAATTCTCCAATTTGTTTTGAATTCTAATCCTGTCCTCCAAAGTGCTTGCAACCCCTCCCAGCTTGGTGTCATCTGCACATTTTATAAGCATAGTCTCCACTCCATTATCCAAGGTACCAATGAAAACATTGAATAGAACCAGACCCAGGAATGATCCCAGAGGGACCCCACTAGATATCTCCTCCGAGTTTGACAGCGACCCATTGATAACTACTCTGAGACGGTCTTTCGACCAGCGGTGCACCCACTTCATAGTAACTGTGTCTAGCCACAGTTCCCTAGTTTGCTTATGTGACTGTAATGTGGGACTGTGCCAAAAGCCTTACTAAAATCAAAACATACGACATCTACTGCTCTCCCCCCGCCACTAGACCGTAACCCCATGAAAGAAGGAACTTAGGCTGGCTTGGCATGATTTGTTCTTGACAAAGTCATGCTAGCGATTTCTTATCACCCAAGTCACTTTCCAGTTAGGCTGGATTCTGCCTGGACCCTGACCAAGACTGGGGAACCCCATTAAGCCTGGACTGCAAAGACTGCAATGAGGGGCTCCGGGCGCTGCACAGACCCCTGACCGAGATCAGGGCCCCCACTGTGCCAGGTGCTGCACAGACACCAGAGGCAGTCCCTGCCTCAAAGAGCTTACAATATACATAGACAAAAGCTGGGTGGAGAAACAGAGACTTGCCCAAGGTCGGAGCTCAGAACAGTCCTAATCCTTCCCTGCTCTAACCACTAGACCCCACTCCTCTGCCAGAGCAGGGACTAGCACCTAGGAGTCCTGGCTCCAAACCCACTGCCTTTATCCACCAGACCTCACTGCCTCTGACTTAGCCTCTTAAGGAACAGGGATTTAGCCATGAAGCAACATGGAATTTGTTCCAAGGCAGCCGGCTTCCGTCATCCATTCAGCAGGCTCACCAACTCTGGCACCTGGGTCAGGAGATCCCTGAAAGTTGGCTTCTATTTACATGTGCTAGCGACTGCAATAAAGAGCCAGACATGAGACTCTAATGGGTTTGCACCTGTCAGACTGAATTTGCCAGAAGCCCTTTTAAAGCATGTGAAACGTCGCTACTCTTGGCTCTTTTAAGCATGGGAGACAGGGCACAAATCGCTGTGTCCAGGACATGGTGAAGAACACGCATGTTACAAGAGATTAGCCCGATTCAGGCAGGCTTTTCACATTGCTCGGGCCTCGACATATGTGTGCAGCAGAGACTGAAATGTACTTGTTCAAATTGAGACGTTCTGACCTTTTGATTCAAAACAACTTTTCGCTTTGAAATTTCCTTTAATTTTTTGTAAAAGCTTGAAACAAAACGTTTTGTTCAACCCAAAGTGATTTTTTTTTCAACTTTTAGATTCACCAAAAGTTCCAGATAATGTTGTGCTCAGTTCGACCTAACACGATTTTCTTGATTTTTTTGGAATCGCTAACAAAAAAAACCCAACCTGTTATTTGACACCCTCTACCTTTAACCTCATTGGAGCTCAGAAAAATGTGGGCACCAGGGATTGAAATTTATCCTGGCCCCACTGCTGAGAATGCAATAGTGAGAGATGCATTCCTTTCCAGCCCTTCCTGTTTGGATAACCTCACCCTCAAATCATGTCCTTCCACCTGCCATCTTGCTTCTCCCATGATGCATCTCTTCTGTGACTACATCAGCCACCACTAGGAGCAGAAACCAATCATTTAGCCCATTTGAAAGCCTGGAATCCCTGCTCCCAAATGGCATCAGCCACTCATCCCTCACCTCAGAGGCTCAGCACAGATCAGCTGTTTCCCCTCTCACTCTTTTTTACTGTGCATGTGTCGACTGTAAGCTCTTCAGAGCAGGACAAGTGGGCAGCGCATTGCACTGGCCATCAGTACACTGGAGTTCTATTCCCAGCTCTGCCACTGACCCTGGGCATCCATGGACCGTCCCCTCTCTGGGCATCTGTTTCCCCTCCCACCCTTTGTCTATTTAGAATGTGAGCTCTTCGGGGTAGGGGCTGCCTCCCACTGTGTGTCCAAGCAGTGCCTGGCACAATGAAGGGCCCTATCTCAGTCGGGGTCTATGCAGTGCCCAGCACAACATGGGCCCCTCCGATCTTGACTGGGGTCTGTGCAGCGCCTGTCACAATGATGGGACCGCTGTTCTCAGTCAGGGCCACTAAACACTTCCATGATGACAGAAGGGTATAAGAACAGTACGAAAAAGCCCATGCCTCACTGGATGGATTCAGTGCCATTATTGCCCATTGGATGAGCACTACCTTTCCATTCCAGGTAGCCACGTATGTGTCCAGTGGAGCCACAGCATCAGCTGTCAATATCACTGTGCCGAGAGGAGAAAACTCTCTGTACACAGGGGCTCTGCAATGATCCATTTCTTAATGCCAGTCATTTGGGGCCTTCAACCAGAGACCCTAGCCCAGATAACAGACCAAAGTGGTAGCTAAATTCCTCTCCATCCCTGAAACACCAGAGCCATCTTTACAGATGAGCAAACAGGAAGATTCAAAGTGGCTGCGATTCCCCTAAAGCTCCTGAACTGAGACAGTTCACCAGAGAAATGAGGATCTATAAAACAATCGGCAAATGTTAGCAGAGCCAGTGCAACAGCACTAGGCAGGCGCTAAGATAGGTCACCCATCCTGCAAGCTTCAGAACACCCCCACACGCACCCCTCAGCCACTGGATGCCTGTCAGGAGGCAGGCAGCTCCCTGTGTGACCAATAGCTGCCTTCCATGGAGATTTATGCATCCTCTGCTTTGCTCATTCCTTCTTAGACCAGCTACGCATAGGCAAGCAGAGCAGTTGCTCCAAGGGCACAGTGGATCTAGCTTCAATCAGCTGGGTTTGGCTAATGGGCCTTTGTTGGTTTCCAAAAATATGGCTTTGCGGGGGAGGGGGAAGAGGCTGCCAAGCTTGTATCGTCGAATGCCCAATTGCACATGCCTAAGTGGCAGTTTTATGGCATGGGGGGGGGGTGTCTATTAAGAAGCACAGCTCTGCATTGCAATGAGAAATCTCATTACTGTACGTTAGCCGTTCTGCGCCGAATAGAAAGCAAAGTAGGGTTGTACAGATTCAGCCAGACGTCTGGCTCCAGCTGAGCCAGCAAGGCGGGATGAGGATGCCCCATCCCTATGATTTGAGGCCTGGAAAACAATGCCTTACAGTGAGAGGCTGAAGGAGCGCCAGCTGGGTAGCTTCTCCAAAAGATCAAGAGGTGACTTGATTACAGTGTATACGGACCTTCATGGGAAGAAAATCCTGGGTACTAAAGGACTCTTTAATCTAGTGGAGAGAGGCAGACCAAGAAGAACCAATGGTTGGCAGTTAAAGCCAGACACATTCACATTAGAAACAAGAATTTTTAACGCTGCAAGAGATTAACCATTGGAACAAACTCCCAAGGGCAGTGGTGGAGTCTCCATCTGGCTTCAGACCCAGACTGGAAGCCTTTCTGAAAGATGCTTTAGTCTGGCACAAGTTAGTGGGCTCAATGCAGAGGTAAATGGGTGACATTCTCTGGCCTGCGCTACACAGGAGGTGAGAGTAGAGGATCTAATGGGCCCTTCTGGCCTTAAAAATTTATGCATCCAGTTCCCAACCCAGAAAGGTGAAAATATTGTCTCTACCGATGGCAAGAGCAGATTTTCGGTAACTAAAACTGTGGTCAATTCCAAGGTGGTTTGTAGCTTTCATACTTGGTTGCAGGTCGCGGTGATCACTGTGGGAAGACTAGGACTGATCTCAACCTTCTACTATACATTCACAGAGACTAAAATCAGATTCTATGATCATCTGTTCTGACTGCCCGTATAACACAAGCCATAGGACTTCCCTGAAATTCCCTGAATTTAGAGTTTGAACGAGAGCAGATCTTTTAGAAAAACATCCCATCTTGATTTAAAAATTCCCAGTGACAGATTCTACCACAGCCCTTGTTCAATTATTCCAGTGGTTAATTACCCTACTTGTTAAAAACGTGTGCCTCATTTGTAGTCTGAATTTGTCTAGCTTCAACTTCCACTCTTTGGCTCTTGCTAGACCTTTAGCTGCAAGACTGAACAGCCCATTATCAAATTTTTGTTTCCTGTAGGTACTTATAGACTTAAGTCACCCCTTAACCTTCTCTCTGTTGAAACGAACTGATTGAACTCCTGGAGTCTCTCACACATGTTTTCTAATCCTTTAATCATTCTCATGGCTTTTCTCTGACCCCTCTCCAGATCATCAACATCTTTCTTGAATTGTGGACACCAGAACTGGACACAGGATTCCAGTAGCAGCTACACCAGTGCCAAATAAAGAATGCTTCCACAGAGGGAAAAATCACTGGGTGTTGCAAACACTTGGGATTCTATTATAAGTCTCAAAATATAAAGACAAGTATCAGGGGGTAGCCGTGTTAGTCTGTATCTACAAAAACAACAAGGAGTCTGGTGGCACCTTAAGGACTAACAGATTTATTTGGGCATAAGCTTTCGTGGGTAAAAACCTCACTTCTTCAGATGCACTTCTTCATTTTTGCATCTGAAAAAATATAAAGAGTTTGTCTTGTAAAGTCTCAGCTCCCGGAGTCAATGCTTCTGGGAAAATCACAGCTTTCACATCAAAAACAAAAACCAAACCAACCAATTTTCTAGCCCTTGGAGTTCTAGAAAAAAGCTGGAAACCATTAACCCAAAAGGTTCAAAAGCCAGAAGGCAAATCAAAAGAACCCTCCTTTTGTTATATGAGAATCTCACGATGTTCAGCCCCATCATGCGTTTTTGAAGGCTGATTCCTGAATTATGAACACTTGGTGTTATTGGGGGTTTGTGCAGCACCCGGCACAATGGGGCCCCAATCTCAGTTGGGGGTCTCTAGATGATACTGTAATACAAATAATAAGGTAAGCAAAAACACAAAACAAGCATCATGCAGCCAAGTAACCGTCCATGTTCTATTAGGACTTTACAATCTCCTGCTTCTATGCAGAAGTAGTTGAAAAAGGGGAATACGCTTTGTAACACATTTTGAAGCTGTTTCCGGTTTGAAACAGACTCATTTCTTGTCTTTCGCTAAAACTTCCCCAATATGGTTTTTATTACAGAATCCCATGTTTTCTCCCCAAACCCCTGCATTTTTGTTAAACATAAAGTGGCAATAAACTTTCACTGTGAAGGTGGAAAAAATGGCGGGGAAATTTTCCTGAGAAACGGAAAAATGCTAAAATTGGTAATTATTTTCGTTTGGGGGGAGGGGGGGAAGGTTGGTTTTTGAGCAAAACCAAACTTTCCCTGGGAAAAATTGTGATGGTCACTGATTTTGTGAAAGGGGAAGAGCTGGGTGAAATCCCATAGCTCAGCAATAGCCTTTGCCCTACTTGGCCAGAGAATACAGAACAACATTTCCGAACAACATCAGCCTGGCCAGTTAAACAGTAGCCTCCTTTACCTACGTATTAACTTAACACATGGGGGTAGATGAGAAATAGAATGACGGAAGCTGAGGTTCTACTATGGGGATCAAAGTTTGCCCCATAGGTCTGTTGTATAGTAAACATATCACTTATTTTTGTGTGCAAACCAGAGACACTGGGAAAAATGAAGTCAGATAAGCCACAAAGTATACACAGGAAATCAACAGGGCAGAGATTCAGCCAACAGATGGATAATTTTGGGGTGGCAAGTAAGAGCATTGTAATATTTAGCAATTATTCACCAAAGCTGGGATCTATTTATTAATAAATTCATAGAGTTTAAGGCCAGAAGTGACGGTTAGATCACCTAGTTTGGCCTCCTGTATAGCACAGAGCAAGGAATTCTACCTAGTTCCCCCTGTATTTTCCCAATCACTTGTGTTTCACTAAGGCTATATCTTCACTACCAAGCAGCGCTTTAATGTGGCTGCGTAGTCGTGGCACCAGTGATGGAAGAGAGCTCTCCCAGTGCTGTAAAAAACCCACCTCCACGAGGGGCATAGCTACCAGCGCTGGTGCACTGTCTACACTGCCACTTTACAGCGCTGAAACTTGCAGCGCTCAGGGGGGTGTTTTTTCACCCCCCTGAGCGAGAAAGTTTCAGCGCTGTAAAGTGCCAGTGTAGATAAGGCCTAAAACATCTTCCAAAAAGGCATCCATCCAGTCTGGATTTGATGACATCAAGAAATGGAGACTCCATCACCTCCCTTGGGCATTTGTGGTTAATTATCAACGTTGTTAAAACACTTGGAGCCTTGTTTCTAATCTGAACGCGTCAGGCTTTAACTTTCAGCCACAGGATCTTGCTCTGCCTTTCTCCACTAAGTCAAAGAGCCTGTTAGTACCTGGGATTTTCTCCCCCTGAAGGTCCTTAGACTGTAAACAAATCACCCCTCCAACTTTTCAAAACCCAAACAGATGGAGTTTGTTAAGTCTCACTGCATTCAGCCCAGATCCGGTGGCAGAGCTACAGCATTTTTTTGTTCAACCCAAAATGGACTTCAACAGCTGAGGTTTTCAGATTCAGTTTGACCTGAACTAACTTTTTCTTTAATTTTATTTTTCAGAGCTGCCAGTTAACCAAAAAAATCAGTTATTTGTCCAGCTTTAGTTGGAAACCTTCTTCTCACTGCCAGCCTCAGTTCATTCCTGGCCAGTTTGTTCCCATTTGTCCTTGTGCCAACATTGTCCATTAGCTTCAATAGCTCGTCTCCCTCCCTGGGGTTAAGCCCTCTGATGTGATAATCTCCACTGACCTCCTGTATAACACAGGCCATAGGATGTCCCTGAATTAATTCCTGGTTGAACCAGAGCAGATCTGTGAGAAAAACATCCCATCGCAATTTAAAAATTGCCAACGATGGAGAATCGACCACAGCCCTTGGGAAGTTGTTCCACTGGTTAATTTCCCTCACTGGTACAAATTTGCACTTTACTTCCCCTCTGAATTTGACTAGCTTCAACATCCAGCCATTCGATCTTGTCAGACCTTTCAACAAAACTGCAATTTTTGATGGAAAACTGTCCCATTGAATTATTCTCTGAATTGCACTAGTGATTCAGGGCCTCGATTCAGATCAGGGTCCCACTGCACTAGGAGCTGTATAAACACGTATGATCCCCGAGAGGGCTCTATTTCATTGCTGAGGGGGAGGGCGGTTTTCAAAAGGGCCTAACTCCCACTGATAGTCAACAAGGAATTGGATGTGAAACTCCCTCAGGTCCCTTTGGAAATTGTACCCTAAGGATAGGGCCCTACATTTTCAGTTTTTATTTTATTTAATTTTTCCTGGGAATTTATCAGTGTTTATTACCACAGCAACAAAAACAGGTAAAAAAACAGTGCAAAAAACTATTAATAATTTTTCTGGGTAAATATCGGGCTTTATTTCGGTGGACGGAAAGATGGGGGAAAAGTATTCAATAGATTAATACTTTGAATTCCGTTCATCAGTGTGGTTTGCTGCAGGACTAAAACAGAACTCAAAACACAACACCACCTAGGAGTTTAAGAAAACAATAGATCTCTAATCCCCAAATAAAGCTTTACATTTGAATAACCATTCGAATAACTTTACATTTGTTTATTGTGTGTATCTTCTAGACTTATACATAGACTTACCTCAACAGGTAGCTTTGCATATACATGCAGACTAATGTATTATCGTAATATATAGATCTCATGCAATGTATTGTATTTTCCTAATAAAACAAGTTATTTTTTATATAGTTGAATGATACATAAGTAGGGTTAAAATTAGAAAAAAGTGAATAATACTTTTTGTAAAACTCGGGAATTTTTCAGTAAAAATCAGTTTAAACTGAAAACGAAGGGGTTTACCTAAAGAGCAGGGATCCCCATGGCGCAGATAAGGAAAGGGAAAAACAGTGAGTGATTAACACAAACTCAGTGTCTGAACTGGGACTAGAACCCAAATGTCCTGGCCCCCTCTGCTCTAACCACTCGACACCACTCCCCTCCCATACATGGGAATAGAACCCTGGAGTCCTGACTTCCATCCCCAATCACTCGACCCAATCCCCTTCCCAGAGCCAGAGATAGAAACCAGGAATTCTGACTCCCAGCCCTCCCCTACTGTAACCACCAGACCTCACACTGCCCTCCCAGAGCCAAGAATAGAACCCAGGAGTCCTGACTCCCAGCATTCCCCTGCTCTAACCACTAGACTCCACTCCCTTCCCATCAGGACGGGAGTACCATGCGTTCCCAGCAGGGAGAGCTGGCATGTACACCAGCCCAGGCAGCAATGCGCACTGCCACACGGGTTACCATATGCCATTTTTCCATTGAGTTAATGAAGCGAAGGCGGAGCAGGAAGGAGGCGGAATCTCTGAACAGCTGTTCTTGCAAATCACCTGCAGCCCCAGGGAGATGGTCTCATACTAGGGTTGCCAATTTAGGTTGGATGCATTCCTGGAGGTTTCATTACAGGACATAATCTTTAATTAAAGGTTACTCTTTAATTCCTGGAGACTCCAGGACAATCCTGGAAGGTTGGCAATTCTACCTCATGTGGGCTGCCATACTGCACAGCCAAGCTGGTCTGCTCAGCTGCACCAATCTCATTAGAGCACAGGCCATTATCCCACATCGCTCCCTTGCTGAACAGAGCCACGCCGCTGCTCCTTATGCCTTTTTCCACTAGTAAAGAACCCTGCGTGCTGAGCTTTCCCAAGGATGACTGTCAGTCTACACACTGCCCCGCCCCCAAAGCCCAAATGAGTCCAACCCAGCATGTATCTAAGCTGAGCTCATGGTGCCGCTGGGTGACAATGTTCTGACCGAACACAGATTCAGACAGTCTAATACTGTGGCCCTCCAGCCCGATCTCCTGCCTAACACAGACTACAGGCCAGCCCTGAAACAATTCCTGGTTGAACCTGAGCAGAAAAACATCCAACCTTGATTTACAAATTGTCAGCGATGGAGAATCCACCCCAGCCCTTGGGAAGCTGTTCCTATGGTTACTTACCCTCACTGGTTAAAATGTGCTCCTTATTTCCAGTCTGAATTTGTCTCCTATGCTGGAGACAACTTCTAGCCATTGGATCTTGCCAGACCTTTGTCTGGGACACCGAAGAGCCTATTATCAAGTTATCAAACATTGCTCCCCTCAGCGATTCTCGGCCATCACAGGGGCCTCACAACAGCTTAGTCTCCTGAGGACTGAAATGCTTTCGTTTAACTAAAGTCACTGGGCTCCCGTGTGAGGCCCATAGTCCTGGAGCGCCCCTCACAATAAGATCTAGCATTACAGCGCTCTGCCTTAGCGTCCCTTTAGTCAGCCTTTGGCCTATTCCTGCTGTAGCAGTGATTTGCTGCTATAGATATGACTCGGCCCTCCAGCCATGCTATTAATATAAGTCCACCCCGTCTGGGGTATCCAAATCCAGCTGTAACTGGTCAGGCCCTAAGCTGGCTACTCCCAGCTGGTCTCTTCCAAGTCCCCTGGCCTAGCTCCATCTGGGCCAGCCGCAAACTCTTTTCACACTGAACAAAACTCATTGGACTCGCACTCTTCTCTTCAGAGTAGCAGGTCCCAGGGCTGCCCTGGGGGTCCCTCAGGAGAACTCAGACAAAACCAAACACTTCTGAAGCATCTTCTGCCCCCTCTGGGCTTGAACCTCATGTCCCCGTCATGTCCCCCTCCTAGACTTCTCTTCAGCTCCCTGTTCCTCTACGCTACGGCAACACCAGCTCCAGGACGGCCTCCTTGGAGCTGCTCCAGCTACAGCTCAGCCCAGCTCAGCCACCCCCTAACTGCTGGCCTTGTCTCTTTTTCAGTCCCACACCCAGCATAGATGTAGCAGGGCATGGCTAAATGACCAAGGCCTGCTGGCCCTTAAAGGGTCAGGCTGCCCTTTTACAGCTCAGTCTAGGGGTAACCGGGTGAAATTCAGGGGCCTGCGCTATACAGGAGGCCCCTGAATTTCACCCAGTTACCCCTAGACTGGATGATCTAATGGGTCCTTATGGCTCTGAACTCTCTGACACTCCTGTCCAGACTGGAAGAAAGGCATTGCCAGGCTGGATCAGACCTGAGGTCCCTCTAGTCCAGTATCCCATCTCTGTCAGTGACTGGCAAGAAATCTGGAAGCAGATGGAGACAACCTGACCCCACATTAGATATCACCCTGGTTCCTAACGATAAGAAATCACCTCAAGCCCTGAATCTGGAGGTTTAATCTCCTAGCCAGCATTTGCATTAGCCTCAGCTATTCCAACTCTGGATTTCTTGTTCTCCACAGAAATGGCCAATCTTACTAAATTCTTGCCCTTAACACTTCCTGTGGAAGGGAGTTCCACAGGCTGTGGGTGAAAATTTATAGCTGTGGGTCAGTGTTGAGCTTGCCACTTTTTAACATCATGGAACGTCCCTTTGTCCCTTTATCCCTGTGTGACAAGACAGGAAGAACAGAAGCTCCCGATTAGAGCTGGGCAAAATTTTTTGCACTGAATTTTTTTCAGCGATAAATGCGGATTCTGCGACACTGAATTGATTTGCAACTTTGCCTTGACTTTGCCAAATTTTTCATTTCAACAACAAAAAACCCCTCCAAAAATGTTAATAAATCAAAACCTTTTATCTCCACATTTTCAACGTTTTGATTGTTCAGGTTGATCTGATGTTTTGTTTCAAAACTTCCTTTAATTCTTTTAATAAAAAAAGTTTTAAAATGATCCAAAACTGAAATTAAATGTTTTATTCGATCAACACCATTTTTTTTTTTCAAATTTTCAATGTGCTGAAAATATTCATTTTTGTTCCAAACTGGAATACGTTTTTTTCTCTGAAATTCTGAAATTGCCAATGAACCAAAAGATCCATTTTTGGCCCAACTCTATTGCCAATCTCCCGCTTCTAGACTAGTCATTCTTTTGTGTTCTTTTTTTCATTGGAATAAACACTGGCTAGCTTTTCAATCTCTCTTCATAAAGCCTTTCCAGGCCCTTGCTCAATCCTGCTGCCCTTTTTTGTACCCTCTCTAGCGATGCAGGTTCCTTTCTGAGATGACCAGTGGTTTGTCCAGTAACCAGATTAGGTCACACCGCTGATTTCTATAGTGGCATTATAACAGTCTTGGTAATATTCTCCATCCCGTTCCTTCTGCAGCCTTGTTTGAGCTCAGCTTTGAGTGGCACTAAGTTGCTTCCAAAAAATTAAACTTTTCTTTGCTTGTCCTTAAATTGCTTCCAGAGCAGCGTGATTATTTCACTGCATAGCACAAGATACACTAGAACTAGACAATGTGTGGATTAAGCCAGTTTCTGCTGGAAAAACCAGTCAGAGCTATTCCCATGTAAACATGGGGTAATATTTTCAAAAGCACCTAAGTCATTTAGGAGCCCACGTACCATTGTGACCATCTAGGCTGACCTCCCACATACCACAAGCCAGAGAATCTCCCCCCAGCCATTCCTACCTCCAGCCCCGATCTGGTGGGTGGTCAATTTATGGGCTTCTTTTTGCCCAGAAGCAGCGTTGCCAACTCTCGCAATAGCTGACATTATTTTAAACCACAAGCACACATCCCATACTAAGAGTGCAGGATTATTATTCATTCACATTTATATTGCAGCTAGGGATGTAAATAGTGTTTTAAAAAAGTAACCATTTAAACGTTTAACCGTTAACAAGTTCACAACATAGGCACGGGAACTTGGGGTGCAGGGGTGCTGCAGAAGCCCAATGTTTTACACGGGGTCCCGGCTGCCAGCCCCGTGCCCGTCCCAAGCCTCGGCCCTGTTACCTTTTACTGAATACATTACCAGTAAGATTGATGCTTATCGGTTAACTGGTTAACATTTTACATCCCTAATTGCAACAACGCCTACAATACAACCAGGTCAGGGTCTGGTTGTGTTAGGCACTGTACAAACAGAGGGTGAATGACAGTCTCTGTCTCAAGGAGCTAACGATCTAAGCAGACAAAGCGTAGGAGGGGAAACTGAGGCAGACGGCGAGGTAGGGACTTGCCCAAGATCACATGGAAACCTGGGATGGATCACAGGCATCCTGATTTCCAATTTAGTGTCATGTCCACTAGACTGAGAACACACTGTAACTACTGGCTTATGCTACAGGCACAGCCCAGACTGCTTTGTAGATGTTACAAAGAAATGCCTAGCTACTGACACAGGAGGCAAGAATTAATGGGTGGATGAGACTAAATGAGTGAGTCATCATGGAAGGTGGAAATGTGGCTACCAAAATGACCACATATGCACAATTCCTAGCCCATCCATAGCATCGATCACATTAACCAGAACTGTCTGAAAAACTGATTTTTCCTTTCATGGAAATTTTGAAATTTTGTTTTGAATCTAAACAAATGTCAGAATATCAATAATTTTCCAGAAGTTTCAAATGGGAAAACCCAACATGGAAAACCTTGATATTTTCAATCAAAACTAAATGATTTAATGTTTTGTGCCTCATGGGAATTGTTGTTTGGGTGCCTCAGGCTCCCATTCAATACAGGATGGGATCCTTGACCAGACTACATTTACCATGGTCTCCCCTCTTGCTGAGCTGCCACAGACCGGTGCGTCATGGGAGTTGTAGTTTGGATGCCTCGTGCTCCCATTCTTCTGTTAGCCAGGCTCACTAGTCAAACTATATCTCCCACAATGTACCATGATCTCCCCTCTTGGAGTGGGGAGGTGGTGCCTCATCGGCGCCCCTAGCAGTAGTGTCTCATAAGAGATGTAGTCTGGCTGGGCAGTCCAGCCCATAGAGGAGAATGGGTCATGAGGCATTTAAACTACAACTCCCATGAGACATTACGGTAGCATTTCCAAATTCAAATATTTCATTTTTGGGGCATTGTGGGTTTTGACAAACAGCTGACATTTTCTTTATTCAAAAACCCAATTTTCCATCAAAAATCGTTTTGACAGAAAACGTTTGACTGGCCTGAGTTTTTCACATTAGGATTTTGCCAACTGGTGAAATTCTGCACCTTTTTTTCCTAGCGTGGACGCAACTTTAGAGGGACGGAGATCATTGAAAACTGAGCAGAAGAGCAGCACGGAGATGAGCAAAGGAACGCAAATAAAAGGCAGGTAAACAGAACTTTGAGCCAAAGGCTGGGTTGCTATACAATTATCAGATCAAAGACTCCCTTTAGCTCGCTAGCAGCTGGCTGGAAATGCACTGACATTTCCCATGAAGGACGTTATGGGGAAACAGACTGCAGGGTAATTGGGTATGGAGTGTTAACCTCCACACGCAAGCAAGAAGCAAAATTAAATTCCACCACAAGGGAAAGTCATTCAGAGCGATGCATGGTGCACTAAATAGAGCACTGTGCTGTGATATAGGAGGCCTGGGTCTACCCCTGGCTCTGCCACTGGTCTTGGGCATAAACCTTCCCCGCTCTCTATGCCTCTGTTTCCCCTGCCCTCTTTTGTCTAGTTAGATCGTGAGCTTTCTACTCTCTCTCACTGCGTGTCTGCAACGCCTGACAAAAAGGGGCCCTGCTCCCAGCTGGCTGATTGCCTGCTCTGTGTCTCTTCTTCCCATGCTGTCGTTGAGTCCAGTCCAGGCCCAAAATTGCCACCACTACCAACCTCTATTTAGGTGCATGTGAACAGAAATTGTTCCCACCAATGGCTCTCTGCTTCCCCAGCTACACAAGTCGCTCCCTTTTCCAATCGGTAGGTGTTAAATCAGTCTGGTGGCCGCAAAGCCAGGTCCCATTTCCAATTTAACTAACAGCTCATCTATACAAAACGCAGCACCAAAAGAGATGCATACATTTTCAGGCCAGAAGGGACCATTACAATCAGCTGTTCTGACTTCCTGTATGACACAGGCCAGAGAACCTCACCTAGCCATTCCTGCATCAAGCCCATAAGTTCTGTTTGAGCTACAGCGTATCTTCTAGAAAGACGTCAAAGCTTGATTTATAGATCCCCAAGGGATGGAAAATCTATCACATCCCTGGGTCAGCTGTTCCAGTGGTTAATCTCCCTCCATGTTAAGAATTTTCACTTTATTTCCAGTCTGAATTGGTCCAGCTTCAGCATCCAACTACTGGATCTCAACCTGCCTTTTTCTGTTGGATGAAAGAGCCCTGCTCTCTGAAATCTCCTTCCCCTGCAGGTGCTTATAGACCAGGCTTGAGTCACCTCTTAACCTTCTCTTGGATAAACTAACTACATTGAGCTCCTTAAGTTTCTCACTATAAGGCAGGTTTTCCAGACCTTGGATCATTCTTGTATCTCTTTTCTGAACCCTCTCCTATGGCTCAAAGTGCAGACACCAGAAACAGACACAGTTTTCCTGTAAAGGTCTCACCACTGCTATACTGGAAAACATGCCAGAGAGTGACAAACTCTAAGAGCTCGATCTATTCATCTGAGCAAACCGAAGGCTGAGGGGCGATTTGATCCCAGTCTGTAAGTACAGTACCTACATGGGGAACAGAAATTTGATAATAGGCTCTTCAGTCTAGCAGCCAAAGATCTAACAACTCCCAAGGGCTGGAAGCTGAAGCTAGACAAATTCAGACTGGAAATAATGGACAAATTTTAACAGTAAGGGGAATTAACAGTTTTTCAGGGGCTGTAGTGAGTTCCCCATCACTGGGCATTTTAAAATCAGGACTGTATGTTTTTCTAAGAGAGATGCTCTAGGAATTAGTTAGGGCAGTCCTGTGAACTGTTATACAGGTGGTCAGACTACTTGGTCACAGAGGTCCCATCTGGCCTTGGAGTCCATGAATCTATATACAGAAGTGATGCCACCGTCCTATTCTGACTTAATATTCCCCTGCTGGCCCACCCCAGGTTTGTGTTATATCTCTAAGACTTGGTCTACACCTAAAGCCTAGGTTGTCCTGGCTCTGTCACTCGGGAGTGCAAAAGTGGTCCCTTCTGGCCTTAACGTCTATGAATTCTGCTGTTGACCTAGCTACCGCCTCTCTGGGAGGTGCATTTACTACACCAAGAACCACTTCCATTGGTGTAGCAAGTGTCTAGACTACAGCGCTGCACACTGCACAGTCCCTGAGATCAGGGCCCCCACTGTGCCGAGCGCTGCACAGGCACCAGCCAAGATCGGGGCCCTTACTGCGCTAGGCGCTGCACAGACCCCGACCAAGATCAGGGCCCCATTGTGCCAGGCGCTGCACAAGTGAGAGACAGTCCCTGCCTCAAGGAGCTCAAAGTCTAAATAGAGAAAGGGTGTGTTGTGCCTTTTTGCTCTTTAGATAACAGCAATACGAAGAAACCCAGAGCA
This sequence comes from Terrapene triunguis, assembly GCF_002925995.2. NCBI lineage: Eukaryota > Metazoa > Chordata > Testudines > Emydidae > Terrapene > Terrapene triunguis. The sequence goes on from NW_020664440.1 coordinate 28,698,880, forward strand.
GAGCTGGCTCCCAAATAACCAAGATTACTAACCTCACACACATGCGAGGTCTAGACCCAGGCACATTACTGCTCTGGTTGCCTTCAGCAGCTTTTAAACAATGTAACACACTGAGCACCACTAGACAGTTCACAAGCTATTCCTATTTCCTACAGGGGAGGAGGGGAAACTGAGGCACAGAGAAAGGCAGTGATTTGCCAAGGTCACACAACAGGTGAGGAGCAGAGCTGGAAACAATCTAAATGTCCAGCCCTCATCCCTCTCCTTCCCAAGCCAGGCATAGAACCCAACCCAGGGATCCTGATTCCCAGGCCAGCGGGAATACAGTGCCCATCACCCCAAAGCACTTATGAATCCCCACTCTCAGGAGAAGGGAAATTGGCAGAGAGAGGGGAAGGGATTTCACAGTCATGCAATAGGTAAGGAACAGACTCAAGGACTCCTGAGCCCCAACCCTCCTGTTTTATCCCACCAGACCCCACTCCCCTTCCAGAGCTAGGAAGGGAACCCAGGAGTGTTGAGTCTTCCTCTAACCCCCAGCTCACGTTCCACCTCCCTAAACCAGGGCTAGAACCCAAGCCCCTTGGTATCCTACCCACTGACCATATTGGTCTTGCTCCCTGCCATGCGTCCCAGAGGTAACCGTCCAATTAGCAAAGAGGCAGGGAGTCGGGGCATAGCCAGGCCGCTCTTCCCCTGTATCAGAACCAGGAAGGGTACCTACTGTGAGATTCGCTCTGAGGAGGAAGCGACGTCAAGGCAGCGCCTGCCCTGGCTGGACGTCCCTGATCGCCTGTGTCTTTATACACAAGCTGTGCTAGCCCCCCGGAGTGATGCCAGGCTGGTGGGCTGGAAAATCCGCCTGCACTTTGACAGCGATTGCTCAACAAATAAACACACTCGCCTGGGGGGTGGGTAGGAGTCAGAGCGTGGAAGGTCCAGTTCATCGCCCCCTCATGAGCCTGCCTGGAGGCTTAATGCCCCAGGGATGGGTCTTCTAGGCGGGGGATGGATGCACTTAGGGAGAGGTGGTGTGGGCTAGTGGGTAGGGCAGTGGTCTGGGAGTCAAGCAGGACTCCTGGTTTCTATCCTCAGCTCTGAGCGTGGAGTGGGGTCCAGTGGTTGGAGCAGGGGGTTAGGAGCCAGGATGCCTGGGTTCTATTCCCAGTTATAGGAAGAAAGGAGTTCTAAGGGCAGGGGCGAGACACCTGGATTCTAATTTAAGCCCTGGGATGGCTGAAGGAGTATAGTGGGTTAGAGCAGTGGTGGGCTGCCTTGTGGTTAAGACCTCAGCCTGAGATTCAGGGGATCTTGGTTCAGGTTCTGGCTCTGCCACAGACTCTCTGTAGGACCTTGGGCAAGTCACTTCATCTATCCTGTGCCTCAGAGTCTACCTCCCATACCACCACATAGTCCTTTCTTTCTCTCTTCTTTTTAGACTATAAGCTCTCCAGGGCAGCTGTCTCTCACTAAGCATCTGTGCAGCACTCGGCATGATGGGAGCCCCAATTTTGGTCGGGATCTGTGCATCACCTGCCACAGTGGAGCCCTGATCTCAGCTGAGGTCTTTAGCTACTACTGTAATTCACCTAGTAATCAAGAGACTGCCTGCCATTGTCTGTCTGTACATCTCCTAGCACCATGGAATCCCAATCCTGATTGGCATCTCTCAGCACTACCGGTTTATAAATAAAAAAATAGCACTCATAACCTCATTGGACCAAACACACCTGCTATTGTTCTGAGCCAGCTGGCACCATACCGGTAAGATAAATACACCGGGAACATTTCCCTGCAAAATTAGATGGTGACATGCAGACGGCGAGCTGAATACTCAAGCCCTCATCAAAGGGAAATAATCAGCTCTTCCTTCTCATCCCATTTGCTGTATCCACCGGTGTCTAAAAAGTGCTACCCATTCAGAGGGGAGATTCCTACAGGGGGTGGGCCATGTGGACAGAACTGAGAACCAGTGGGAATGAGCGAATCAGGTATCAAATGCCAAGGCATGATGCTAATGTCGCATGGTTAAGACTCATACTCGGGACACGGCTGCATGAAGGCTTCCTGCAGAAAGCTCAATCCCCGTGTTGTGCAGCTGCTGTTTTCTATCATACATGTTTACAACAGGAATAAATAAAGCTTCACTGGACAGTAAGGAAAGACAGGGGAATAGAAAACACTAAGAGGGCGCAGTCTTGGTCTACACACAAACTGGGACCTAACCAAAAAATAAAATAAAATAAAATCACATCTTAAGGCCAGCAAGGGACAGTTTGGGAGTAGACAGATTGGGACTACATATCAGTGGGGTCAAGTGGCTAGGGGCTGGCAGTCAGGACTCCTGGGTTCTGTGCCCAGTTCTGGGAGAGGAGTGGGGGTCTAGTGGATTAGAGTGGGCGGATGGGAGTCAGGGCTCCTGGGTTCTATTCCCGTGGCATTCAGCGATCGCTCAGTGCTTCAGGAGCTTGCAAGAAAACTGCTTTATTCTGTGTCTGGTTTCAGCTGGCTGTGCCTAGCAAGAGCTTCACAGTTCTCACCCAGACTCTGTCTGGGAAGCTCAACCCTTAAAGGCACAGCCCTTCATACCACAATTCCCAGCTTTGGAGGGGGTAGGGTATAGTGGTTAGAGCAGGACAGGCTAGGAGTCAAGACTCCTGGGTTCGATCCCTGGCTCTGCTAATATGTGACCCTGGGCAAGTTCCCTCACCTCTCCGTGCCTCAGTTTCCCCTCCCACCCTTTGTCTCTTTTGATTGTAATCTGCTTGAGGCAGGGAATGTATTTGTGTCTGTGCAGCACCTGTTACAATGGGGATCTTGGCTGGGCCTCTAAAGTGGTCAGTATTATAAGAAAAACTTGCCCGTTTAAAGTGCATCAAGTTGTACATCAAATATTTTTATCGTTTGCATTCCAGTAGCAGCTAGAGAGATTGGGGCCCCTGTCAGACCAGGTGCTGAACGAACTCCAAGCGGCATCAGGACACGCACTGGGCTGGGAGCTGCACAGATTCCAGCCAAGATCAGGGGCTCCGGCTGGCTGGGTGCTGCACATACCCCAAATTGAAATTGGGGGCCCAGATGTGCACAGCAGAGACATTCGGTGAAAAACAGTCCCTGCCTCAAAGAGTTCACAGTCTAACAGACAAGACAACGGAAGGATTGATTGGTGAAACTGAGGCATGGAGAGGGGAACGGAAGTGCCCACGGTCAGCAGCCGAGCTGGGGATAGAATCCAGGTGTCCTGACTCTCAATCCAAGGCCTTAGTCTACTAGATAACACTGCTTGTTCCAACGCCCTGGGCCAGCAGTAACCAAGAGGGTCTTGCTCTGCTCTCAGCTATGGCCCTCATTAGTGACACAAGTTACGGCACTGGGTCTTTTTCCCACCTTAGCCCTTGTACTCGACACTTTTCCACCGGGACGTGAAATCCATTCTGAGTGTACAACACACCACTCGACATGCAGCCGGCAGCACGAAAACTCTGCCCCTTCTCCTCCCCGCGGAGCTGCACTAGACAAGACTTGTGACCTACTTTCTCTGCAAGAACACCCGCGCTGAGCAATCAGAGAGAGACATGCCAGTGTCGGGAGAAGATCGCTTGAAACAGAGTCAAGCCAACACACGGAGACGGCCTCAGTTTGTTAATTGCTCCCTGATCTGCTCAGAAGTGGAATTATAATTAAACAGCAAATGCAATATCTGAAGACTTGTCTTCACAAAAAAAAACTCCAACCCACCAACCTGAAAATAGTGTGTTCTTACCATGTAGCGGCTAATACCTAGAGAAAATCCAGCATGGACAAGGTAGTTTCTAGTTTTTGCACATGGTGTGACTTGGTCCCAATCTGTAAGGACCCACATGCGGAACAGAAATTTGATAATGGGCTCTTCAATCTAGCAGACAAAGATCTAACAAGATCCAGTGGCTGGAGGTTAAAGCAAGAAACTCACACTGGAAACAAGGTGCCAATTTGTAACAGTGAGAGGGATAAATCGCCGGGCTCTCAGGGCACATCTACACTACAAAATTAAGTAAGTTGACATACAGCCACCGCAATAATTACATTGGTTTTTAATATTCACACTATGATCCTTCTGTCGGTCGTGCACGTCCTCACCTCGAGGGCTTGCACCGATTTAACTGTCAGTGTGGGGCACTGACCGCCCAGAGCCCTGCCATCCGGGCCCCATTGTCAGCCCTCAGGGGCAGGGCTCCAGGCTGTCAGCCCCCTGGAGTGGGGCTCTGGGCTGTCAGCCCCCAGGGCCTGACATCCAGAACAGTCAACTCAGTGTCTACACTGACACTGCATCGACCTAACTACATTGACCTAAGTTCTGTGCCTTTCGCAGAGGTGCAATTATTAGGTCAATGTAGTGGGCGACTTACATTGGCAGGAGCGAAGTTGTAGTGTAGACGCTACAGAGCTAGGTCGATGGAAGTTGCATTACATCGACCTAATTCTGTAGTGTAGACAAGGCCTGGGTCACTGGCAATTTTTAAATCAAGATGGGAAGCTTTTCTGAAATAGCTGCTCTCGCTCAAACAGGAATTAATTCAGGGCAGTCTTATGGCCTGTGTTCTACAGGTCACCTAGATGATCACAATGGTCCCTGCTGGCTTTATAATCTATTAACCTACGGTAGCAGCTCAAGCTCAACTTCAGCCTTCCCCAAGTGGTTACCACAGCCTGCTAACACGTGTGAAAGCTACAAACTGCCTTGGCTTGGACCACAGTTTTAGTCAGGGCCGGCTCCAGGCACCAGCCGACCAAGCACATGCTTGGGGCGGCACCTTGGAAGGGGCGGCCAATCTTGGGGTGGTGGGGGCGCTCGGGGTTTTTTGGGTTTTTTTGGTTTGGTGGGGCGGCGCTCGAGGTTTTTTGTTGTTTGTTTTTGTTTCAGCGGCGTGGCACGGGGGGGCGGGGGCTTGGGCGGTGCAGAGCTGGGGGGTTCGGGGGGTGGGGGGGGGGGGGGGGGGGGGTTTGGGCGGGGCGGCGCTCTTTTTTTTTGCCTGAGGCGGCAAAAAAGTTAGAGCCGGCCCTGGTTTTAGTTACAACATCTTAGCGAACATGGTAAGAAAACTCCTTTGTTTCTAGTGTGAATGCAACCAATGGAGCTGATCAAAATGTTTTCTCCAGAATGGCTTTTCCGACAGAAAGTGGGGTTTTGGTCAAAATGGAAATCTCCATAGAAAATGCCCATTGTGTATGACATTATTTAGTTTCTTGGAGGAAAAAAAATAAATCAGTTTTCAGTAAGTGAATTTTTTTTTTCAATTTTTAGCTAAAAAGTTTCAATCTTCCAATAACCAAAAGTTTCATTTTTCAATTTTTCCCAATAACCACAATATTTTGCTGTTCAGTTTCCCAATAACTGAAATATTTGATTTCTTGGATTTCCAACATCTAAAAGATTTTGCTTTTCAATTTTTTAGGAAGAGCTCTAATGTGGTGGGATAATTTGCCCCCATCTGCTACTGCCAGGGCCGGCTCTAGGATTTTTGCCGCCCAAAGCAAAAACAATTTTGGCCGCCCCCCCCACCCTGGTTCTTTAATTACCCCACCCCCGGCCCCACCTCAACTCCACCCCTTCCCCAAATCCCCAGCCCTGCCTCCTCCCCCCAGGCTCTCAAGCCTAGGAGGGAGGGAGGAAGGGAGGGGGAGAAGCGGCGCGCGAAACGGCCGCTCGGGATCTCCCCCCCTCCCAGGTTTGAGAGCCTGGGAGGGAGGGCGAGTAGCGGCGCGCGAATCAGCTGTTTCGCGCGCCGTGGCAGCAGCAGCGGAGGTGAGCTAGGGCGGCTGGGGCACATTTTTAGGGGCGGCATTCTGGCGCCGGCCATGCCGCCCCTAAAAATGTGCCGCCCCAAGCACCAGCTTGTTTTGCTGGTGCCTAGAGCCGGCCCTGGCTACTGCAGGGTTCATTAGGGTTACCATTCGTCCGGATTTACCCGGACATGTCCTCCTTTTTGTGCTAAAAATAG
>NW_020664440.1:28705260-28717778 GCF_002925995.2 Terrapene triunguis
GGGGGGGGGGCTGTCAGGGGGTGGGGAGTGGTTGGATGGGGCGTGGGAGTCCCAGGGGTCTGTCTGGGGGTGGGGGTGTGGATAAGGGTTGGGGCAGTCAGGGGACAAGAGGCAGGGAGGCTTAGATAGGGGGTGGAGTCCTGGGGGGCAGTTAGGGGCAGGGGTCCCAGGAGGGGGCAGTTAGGGAACAAGGAGCAGGGGGAGGGTTGGGGTTCTGAGGGGGGCGGGGAGTGAAAGGGGCGGGGCTAGGGCAGGACAGGGGCGGGGCTCCTCCCGTCCTCTTTTTTCCGTGCTGAAATATGGTAACCCTAGGGTTCATACACCTTCCAGGGACGCATGTGAGATGCTGGCACAAACGGGCCAGTCCTCTGATATTGATGCTAACCTTCCAGATCCTCTCTTCTTTTCACAGCTGTGCTCTGAGTGCATTAAGAAATAAGGGCTGCTAAGGTTTGTTGTTTGCTTGGTTTTCTGACCTTGCTAATATTTACCCATCCTTTTAGGTTTTGCTTCTCCAGCACAAAGTACGGAGCGGGGAATATCACCCTGATCACACTGCCTGCCGAGACGCACCCCTTTGGAGTAATTTGGCTCAATCAGAGGGTTGTGTGTACTGAGTTTTTTCCACAGTGGCGTGGTTACTGGTAATAGTACAGTAGCACCTACAGGCCCCAGACCAAGATCAGGGCCCCCAGCTCACAGACCCTGACCAAGATTAGGGTCCTCAATGTGCTGGGCACTGCCCAGACCCCAACTGAGATCAGAGCCCTCACTGCACCAGGCGCTGCCCAGACCCCAACTGCCCATCAGTTTAGATCTGCAATGAGCATGTGCTGCGGACCTGCGGGATCGGTCGACGCTACGCACGGCTCATGGTCTCAGACACCATCCGATGGTCCAGGGACATCTACATCGAGCACATCACCGGCCACCAACAGTACCAGGAAGCGTGAGCCAGAGTGACATCGTTCTTCGACTACGAGAAAGGGACCAAGAGACTTTCTCCGTTGGATCATATGAACTGGAACCATAAACTCCCTGAACATTAAATCTCACCAAATGAGGGTCAATCCATCCTCATCATCATATCCACTCATTATACTCCACACCCGAACATGGCCACTCTATGAACTTCATACCCTCATATCTCAATGCCTGTACTTTGACCCATCAACCTTTTACCCCCAATCGGGGATATTGCAGATTATGTATTCCTTATGCCACGCAATCTTAAACCAAATTTTGCACCCTCGATAATCTGTACATTATTCCCTGATAACCAGAAACTTCTATGCTTAAACTCTGTACCGTTTACTTTTTTTTTTTAAACATCTTAATAAAATCTTTAAATCTCTTTTCCAGTAAGGAATGCTGACTGGGGAATCTCAGGATAGCTCAGTGGTTTGAGCACTGGCCTACTAAACCCAGGGTTGTGAGTTCAATCCTTAAGGGGGCCATTTAGGAATCTGGGGCAAAAAACTGTCTGGGGATTAGTCCTGCTTTGAGCAGGGGTTTGGACTAGATGACCTCCTGAGGTCCCTTCCAACCCTGATATTCTATCTCACCCTGCTCAAGTTGTCTGCAGACACATACCCCTTTGGAGTAGTCTGGCTTAATGGAAAGCTTGTGTGTAGTGAGGTTTTTGCAGTGTTATGGTAGTGCCTAGAGGAAAGCTGCATATTTGGGGAAAGTTTCAGCCAAACTGGTTCAGCCCTTTCCAAGAATGAGGTCAGGGAATATGTTGTTGTGCCCATGTTTAAAAAAAAAAAAGGCCTTCACATCTTTTCTTTGAAAAGATCTAATGTCTCCATGTTTTAGAGCAGGGACTTGAAATTTGGCCACGGGCTGGCCTTGGGCTCCGGGAGGTATCTTTTGCTGTCCCCGGGAAAATCTGCCCAAATCTGGGCCACGTGATAAGCCTTTGGAAAATCTCATTGTGTATAATTTTCTCATGTCCCTTCTTATTTCTATCCTTTCTAGCGATGCCAATCTCTTCAATGTCTCTTCACAAAAGAGTTTTCTAAGCCCTGGATCAATAGGGAAAAAGCATTCTCGCCTGTTTGCTAAAAGCAAATATGGGAAACCTGCCAGCATTATCTGCTCCTAAGAGATAAAGTGGAGTTGGCTCTTCTAAAGGTTCAGGGACTCTGCAGCGTGAAGGTAACAGCAACAAGCAACAGTGGCTCTGAGACGCTAAAAATGCCAGAAAGATGGCAACTCTTGTTGCATGCAGTTAGCTACTGCAATCTCTTGGCAGATTCCAAATAATTCTATAACCCGGGGATGGGGGGTAATGGGCTGGGAGCCAGGACTCGTGGGTTCTGTTCCCAGCTCCAGGAAGGGAATAGGGCCTAGTGGTTAGAGCAGGGAGGGCCAGGAGTCAAGACTCCTTGTTCTATCCCCAACTCAAGAGGGGAGGGAAATCTAGTGGTTAGAGCAAGGCAGGGACAGGGAGTCAGAACTCCAGGGTTCTGCCCTTGCCTCAAGGAGAGGAATCTAGTGATGGGGAGAATCTAGTGGAATCTCTGTAGATTCAGACAGGCAGCGCTCAGGGCAGCTCCCCACTCTGAGAACAATCAGCTCAGGTTCTTTACAGACTCAGGAAGGCATCGCTGTGTTAGTGACACTTGGGGCAACTCTCCCAGGTTGGAGCAATCAGCTCTGGCTCTCTGCAGACTCAGCTAGGTGACTTATGCCTAGGTAACATTTTCCAGCTTTTCTCTCCCACCACAAGAGCTAAAAACTGTCCATATTTTACTACATGGAAGCTGAGATTCTGCTGCAATCACATGACTCCAGGAGCCAGGGCCTGAGTCAGCAGTTTATAGCACCTTTGCATCAATCCAGCCCTGCCCACCAGATCTGGCTGCAAAGTGAGTCAGCAGAAGAGCTCTGCACCATCAACCAACACCTTTATAAAACCCAGTCACCCTGTCCTGAAGAGCTATGCAAATACACGCTCTTACACTACAGCATGACCCCATCAATTGGTGAGCTCAACACAGGGATGACTGGGTGAAATTTAATAGCTTGTGATAGATTATCTTGGTCTGATCTGTCTAACAGCTTTAAACTTTATGAATCTATGACAGCCACCTGCAGTCTCCCCTTTGTGGCCTGTGAACAGTTTTAGCTGCACAGCGCCCCCCCCTCTGCCCGCTCCCCAAACATAAATTAGCCAGAGTACAAGCAGATGCTCCAATTACCAATGCAAATTGCTAACCATTCCGCATTGAAATTTACAACGCCTCCGAAGACATCAGTAACCAAGGCAATAAAACCCAGGCTTTATAGTATTTTAATAATTCTTACGCTCCCAAAAAATCACCCTCTGTTAGAAGAGGTTGCAGCTCAGATTCATGACTGACCGGCTGTGTAATACCATGCTGAGGGAGCCAGCTGGGCTTAATGGTGTAATAAGCGTGCATTTGTTGCTGCTAAAACGGCACACAATTGGGACTGTCTACGGGCCGCTCATTTAAGGTGGATTTTTTTCACAACTGATGTGGTTTTTCAGTGTGAAAATGAGCCTAAAGGTGATCAGGAAAAAAAGAGCTTATTCTTCCAAAAATTTGGACAGTGAAGTGTGCACAGGTACTGTGGGGCAGTCTGGGGGGATTCACTGTCACACAAGCATGGGGATGCATCCACATTAACCTATTACTGATCTAACTCCTGTCTAATTGGATCACAGGGATTGCCAGACTGGAGCAGAGCCAGGGTCCATCTGGCTCGGTATCCTGTCTCAGACAGCGGCTTGCACCAGATGCCTCAGAGGAAGGCGTAAGAACCCCACAACAGCATATGGGGGATAATCTGCCCCGAAAGTGGGTCTCAGCCTGATCTCTCTGCCTGGCCAAGCTTGTGAAAGCCTTACACTCAATTCAACGGCATGTCTCTGTCTGTTAGTCCTTCTGTCTGTAATGTGATAACCTTTCAACACCACAGCCAATCAACTCCAACATTTCAGGGAATGTTCCAGGCACCAGTAGCCACTATGGATTTTGGGGGAAATGAAGGAGGAAAATGGAGGACATATGAAGCCCCTACCAGCTCTTTAGCACAGCCTCAAGCACCTCTGCAATGGTCCGTTGATCAAACAACTGGTTGATGGCACATTAGGACCCTCCGGCATAATACCAGCCCATCCCACCAGTGGATCCTCCCTGCAGCGTGCCTGGTGACACCCTGAATGACCCATCACCCAGAGAGAAAGCAGAATGGGGAAGAATGGGCATATGTGCACAGCCTCTGGTCCCTGGTATGGAGGAATGGGGCAGACAGAACCACAGGCAAGTGGGGGTGAAATTGGGGACTCTGTTATGGGAGGTGGGGGCCCCACAGAGCCCCTGGCCTGGAGGGGGAAGGGATGATGTGGGGAAGAGTAATGAGGGTTCACACAGACCCCCCCACCATGGGGCAAGAACAGGGGACCCTGGTATGGGTTCACACAGACCCCCCTTTTGTGGGGAAGGGAGGATGGAGGGCACACAGAGCCCCTGCCTTATGGGGGAAGGTAGTAATGGGGGCACACAGAGCCCCTGGCAGGAGGGAGGTTGGGGGACACAGAGATGCAGAGTCCCTGAAATAGAGGGGGATGTGAGGGTGACCCCCAGGGGGCAGTGGGGGGAGGGGGAATGGAGGGATGCAAGGACTGACACAAGCTACAAAGCATGGGACCGGCTCGTACTTACAGGGAGGCTTATGCCCTGAAGCAGGACGTTTAAAATCCCTTCCAGAATTTGTGTTACCTTCAACTATCCCAACTCTGGCTATTCTCCTTCTCCAGATCATTGTCCAATCCCCTTTTGACCTTGCTAAGATCTTGCCCTAATGGCTTCCTGTGCCAAGGAATTCCACAGGCTTGTTACACATTGCCTGGGGCGGGGGGGGGGGGGGGATATTTCCTCCCCTCCATCTTTGAATCTGTTGCTTTTTAATTTCACCAACTGCCCCTCTTGCTCTTTCTTGTGTGACCAGACAGGGCGAACGGAGGGTCCCGCTCTCCCGTCTCTAGCCCAGTCATTATAGTATAGGCTCCTATCATGTCTCCTCTCCTCCGTCTCCTTTCTAAGGCAAGCAGCCCCTGTCTCTGCAATCGCTCTCCGGATGAGCGTACTTGTGTGTGGTGTAAACGGGTAACGTGCACTAAGGACATACCAAGACGCCACATCATTGATTTCCCCTGCAGCAGAAAGTCAGTCTGCAAGGGCCCGTTGTCTGTTACTATTTGGCAACGGGGCGACAATGTTTTTGTACCACACCAGACTGACTGTGGCCTTCATGCGTCAGCCTGACACAAACCTTATTTAATAACACTGCTTGAGGGGGAGTCCTCAGGCAGACCGTGCAAACGTTGAGCTAAGGAGGCAGTATCGCCTAGTGGACAGGACACTGGATGGGCCTATGGGGAACAGAAATTTGATACTAGGCTCTTCAGTCTGGCAGCCCAAGGTCTAACAAGAGCCAAGAGCTGGAAGTTGAAGCTACATAAATTCAGACTGGAACTAAGGCCACATTATTAACAATGGGAGGAATAAACCATTAGAACAACTTCCCAAGGGCGGTGGTGGGCTCTCCAGCACCGGCAGCGGCTATATGGAGATGGGATGTTTTTCTAAAAGATCTTCTCTAGTTCAGCCAGGAATTAATTCAGGGCAGGCCGATGGCCCGTTATACAGGAGCTCAGACTAGATGAACGCAGCGTCACCTTCTGCCCTTAGAATCTATGAGACTTGGGTTCTATTCCTGGCTCTTCCACGCACCTGCTGGGTGACTTTAGGACAGTCACCTCCCCGCTGTATGCCTCAGTTTCCCCACCTGTTAAATGGGAATAATGATACAGGCTTCCTCTATGTAGTGCTTTGAGAACAAAGGGTGAATAGCACTAAAGAAGAGCTAGGGATTATTAGTGCACGAGAACCAGAATACAAGACTAGTGAGAAACAACCGTGAAGCACATCAGTCTGCCCACACAGAGAACTGAGTCAGAGGGGGGCCTTTAAAATCATGTCAATTTCAGGCCTGGTTAGTTTCGCAGGTGGAAGCAATATTGCTGGCTCTTGCACTTTTACCATGAGCCTCAAAGTGTCTGGTATCTTCCTTAAATCCCATGCTCCCAGAGTCCTGGGATTACAGGCAAATCTCAGTTTCAACTGAAAATAATCAAGTTTTTAGCCCTCACCCCAGCAGAGAAAGGCAAGAAAACATGAGTCTTTCCAATCTTGTGATTTTTTGAGGCCGGAGTCCTGAGTTTTTTCAATGCCTGGGGCTGGCAAAACCACAGGGGGGGGGGTTTTTTTTTTTTAAGCATTGATTTTTAAGCAGAAAGCATTCCTCAGGAACAAGACAGCTGGAAGATTTTTTCAGCCTCCATCACAACAGCTCATCATTTCACTCTCTCACATTTCTGAACATGCTTTGCGGTGCTTTCAATGTGCCAGCACACAGTGCCATCTGGAGCCCATAGTGGGTGTCTCAGGCATTGTCATCTACCTTTATGACAACAGTTTGGCAGATGCCACACTAGCGATCAGCATGCAAAGAATGAGTCGTAGTGATAGCGAGGTCTCCCCGCGGCTGAGCCTCAGCAGCAAGAAGCTGCATAAAGGTTAGATCACGCAGAATGGACGGTCAGGGAAATTCCTAGCAAGGCAGGGAGAGCTAGGAGAAAGTTTTCAGCAGACACTTTTCTTCCACTGAAAAATGCACATTTGGAAACACAGGAACATTTTGCAAATTTGTGGTGGTTTTCCCAAATTGTTTCAGTTGGAAAAAAAAAATCCCTCAAAATCCCAAAGTTTTGATTCAACAATTTCAAAAGGAAACATTTCAATTTTCCAGTTCAAAATGCCGTTTGGGTTCAAAATTCCCTTTAATTTTATTTTTTTAAACGTTGTAAACTATTTTAAAATGTTCCAAATCAAACAAAGCATTTTGTTGCAAGTTAAACAAAATGGTTTGCCTGACCAAAAAGTAATTTTTCTCCACTTTTCAATTTGCTGAAAATTTTCTAAAATTTGACTTGTGTCGAAAATGTTTTCCTGAATTGCCACAGAGCCAAAAATCCATTATTCACCCAGCTGTAAATGCAAAACAAGCAACCAGCGTCAGAACTCCTGATTCTCCCTTGTAATAAACCCTAGCTCTCAGAGCACTTTACAAAGGCGGTCAGTATTATTATCCTCATTTTACAGAAGGGGACACTGAGGCACAAAGAGGTAATGTGACCTGCCCAAGGCCAGTGGCAGAGCCAGGAATAGAACCCACGGCATCACATGACTCAGAGGTAGGGTTTTTAGAAAACCGCCCACTATCGTGAGAGTTGGCAACACTCAGACCATAAGTTGATCAACCACTAGATCAGAGCTCAATGCAGGACTGACTGGGCGAGTTTCTTTGTCGTGTGTTCTACAGGAGGTCCGACAGATGATTACAAAGGACTTGGGCACTTTGCAAATGTTGTATCAGGTGAGGTGTTTTCAGTTGAAATAGGGAAGTATTAATGCCACTGGACAAGGCACTGGGGTAAGACAGACCTCATCTGGATACTGTGTGCAATTCTGGCCACCCACGTTCAGGGAAGGTGAATTCAAATGGCAGAGAAGGGCTCCTCAGGTGATGGAAAGCAGATCTTACCAGAGGAAACTGAAAGAGCTGGGCTGATATGACGAGATTGGCTGTGATGATCCAGAAGCTTTCTTCCTGTGTTCCTATATGTTACCCCGTCTCTACACGAGAATGCGGCTATAACTGGTTTTTCCAGCAGAAACTGGCCCCGGGCCCTGCACCCACTGTCTATTGCGGATTTATTTCGTGCCATACCATGGAATCATTAAGCCTCTTTAGAAGCAACCTAAGGATAAGCGAAGGAAAGCATTAAACTTTTAGAAGCAACGTAGGTCTGCTCAGGGCACAGCTGCTGTCAAAAAAAGCCAGCAAGAGATTAGGATGCAGAAGGAACAGGATGGAGAATAATACAGAGAATCCAGCCTAGCCCTTTGCTATCGCAGACAGCCCCAGCAGAGAATCCCAGTCAGGAGCATATCCAGCTCCGTCTTCGGACTAGTGTTTGCCCCCCACTGCTCCTATGGGGAGGCTGTTCCAAAACCTCCCGCCTCCTCCTCAGCTCCAGCCTCAATTGATTCCTGGCCAGTTTATCCTCATTTGTTCTTGTGCCAACACAGTCCGTTAGCTTCAACAGCCCTTTTCCCTCCCTCGGAATCAGTCTCTGCTCATAAGATCAGTTCTCTGTTCCCCTGAACAGCTGTGACACTTGCAGGGTTACTCACGGGGTACAGGGGGAATCACTACTGTCTGCTCTTCGTGCCAGGGAGCTCTGTCTGTGCCCATCAGGACAAACTCGCCTAAAACTACTGGCTGCTGGCAGCACAAGCGCTCCCACTCCAGGCTCGCAAGCCCTCTCTTCCCTCTGCGGGCTAGCAATTTGCGCACCTCAGACCTTAGACTCCCGGAGTCCTTAGGGGCAGAGCAGAGATAAGCTGTGGCTAACTCTATGGAGAGAGTTCTCCCCAGAGCTCTGGGGCACAGGTCCCTCCAAACCTGTCTGTACACTCTGCTGCGTTACACTCAAGTGCACAGTCCCTCGACTTCTGGACCCTGGCAATGCCCCCAGATTCACTGCCCCGCCGTTCCCTAGCTTCACCTCAGTGCCATGCTCTGCTCTCCGTAGCTCTCAGCACATAGGGATGTCTATGGTCAAACCAAAGAGACGTTTATTTGACAAAGCTCAAGCCTGAAGATAAAGATCCAAACTGAAGCAAGCATAAGGATTGAAAACGTGGTAACAGATCAAAGAAAAATATAAAACGCAATCTAGAGGCTGTACTTCGTAAGCAGTCCGCTTCTCTGCCAGTGGTCAGTCCATCCATTCGAGAGAGCTGGAACCCACTTCTTGTGAGACACGCTGGCAGAGTATCACCTCAGTAATGGATACCGTCTTGCACCCTTCTTTCTCCTATTATACAGTTCCAGACCTTGCCTCTTTTCATAACCAGGCCACTTGGGTAACCTCAGTTTGCCACATTGGCCCCCTACTCAAGATCTTTTTCTTGGGCTCTTTTGTGCTTTGTAAAGGCCCAAGTCTGCACCTTATGGACACTGTGAACATTTGGCCGGGTCAAAGATGTCCATTGTTCCGACTCTAGATTGACTTAGGTTGAGAACCACCCCACCACAGGTGCATTACCTCCAGCAGCATCAGAACATGATATTCTACATGTTACATAACTCTTAAAATATTCTCTGTACATATATCCTGCAATAACCATGACAACCAGCGAGTTCTTCGCTTTCGGCAGAGACCACACATGGCCCCCCATGTTGAAATATCATGAAGACGGCAATCACAGGGGACACACACCCATCTGGGCACATCTAGACAAGTCCTTGGGTATAGACTCATAACTGTACCTCCGGTCTGTTGCCAACATGGGGCACCTGGGTCACATCAGCCTAGGGGCCCTTCTCGCCATCTGGGCCAGTTTGGATTCATTAGTCAAAAGGAGAAAGTCGAAAGGAAATGTTTCAATCATTCCCTCTTGATAATTTCGACATCATTGACAGTCCTGTGAAACATTTCGATTTTGTTGAATCAGTATTTTCCAACAGAAAAATGTTCCGCCGGGAAATTTTCAACCCACTCTCGCATTAGCTAACCTCAAGTGAGCAATCAGTTAACTCAAGGGACGTATAACTCTCAACTTCTTGTCCTAACCTAGTCCCTGGTGCTGATGCAGGATAAGCCAGGCCTGGCGTGGAGGATATGAGAACATTTGCAGAACCTCTGACGGAAGACGCCAAAGTGTTAATACTCAATCAAGTGCCTGAGCCGTATTTTATTCTAACCACTGCTCCTGTCATGCTGCTTTGACTGGAAGAGCTGCAGAATGAAATGAGACACGAGCTAATCAGCCATTCTGTTAGGGTAGGCGAGAGCAATTTGTACAGACAGTTCTCTGCATCGTACACACGCAGCCTTCCCCCGCTCTGCCTGGGAAATAAAGTTGACATCAAATACCGTGCTGATCAGCGTGGGCCCAAGGCTCTTTGGGGAAAGACTGTCCTTTCGTTCTGTGTTTGTACAGCACCTAGCGCACCAGGCTCCTAAGCACTACTGTAAGCTATAGCATTTGCAGATAAGAGACCTACAACCACACTTCTGACACGGATTTAGCTCTGCATCAGAGTTGGTCCTGGGAACTATATTCCCAGCTACCCCAGCAAAAAAACAACAACCCTGCAATGAAAAGAATTCCCCCACACCCAAAATTCCATCCAATTTTTTCTTTTTTTTTTTTTTTTTTTTTTTTTTAATTTTGGGCAGCTGAAACCTGAACACTGTTTTTGGCAACCAAACCAATTCGGTTAAAAGCTGAAAACATTTGGGACAAAAACATGACAATGTTCACAAACAGGAATAAATCAGGGGAAGAGGGCTTTTAATCACTGTTTAAAACTGGTTAGCATCTGTTTAACCTTAGGGGGCAAAGCTCTTTGGTTAAGATTCAGAACCCACTGCCTCATCAGTTGATGAACTGGGAGTTTTCTCCATCCCTGGTCTCGTTCTTCCCAGATTCCTCAAGCAAAAACAGAAGAACAGACTTTCTAAGATGACAAACAAGCAAAAACAAACCCTTTCAGTTTTTGCATTATATGGCATTAAAATGGCATAAAAAGCTATTTTGGTTGGTCACTGGGAATGGGCGACAGGGGATGGATCACTCGATGATTAACTGTTCTGTTCATTCCCTCTGGGGCACCTGGCATTGGCCACTGTCACAGACAGGATACTGGGCTAGATGGACCATTGGTCTGACCCTGTATGGCTGTTCTTATGTCCAATTCTGTACAAAAAACAGCCCTTTTTTTGGTAAAATGTTAACAACAAATAATTTTCCATCAAAAACAAACAAACAAACATTTGGATGAAAAGTTTTTGAGTGGCTCTACTTGGGACTCTTTGAACATGAATGAAAGTGCTGCAGGCACAAACAGCTGTCCAGACACATTAGGGATGGACTGGGACAACTATGGAAAGTTGAGACTTGAGCCATCTGGGAATGTTTGCTAACCCATTTCTTCCATCAAAAAACGCAAATTAATTGAAATCGAAACAGGGTCAAATTCAACAAATTTTCTGGCTCAAAGAATTTTGCAAAGAAGTTCTGAAATTGTTGAATTGTGACATTTTCAAATCGGAAGGCTTAGGTTTTTCAAGTCAAAAAGACTTTCAATTTACTAAAATTTTGAAATGAAGACAACAAAAAGTTAAAGAAAAGGTCAAAATCAGAATGAAACTCTTGGAATTATCTGAATGGTTTGACTGACCCAAACTGATGTTTTTTTAATATTCGGTTTGTGAAGTTTTCAAGATTTCCACTTTTTGTCTCAGTGCAGGTTGGGAAAATCATTTCCTGGCCAGCTCTAGTTGAGATCCTACTTAAAGAAAATACAACCAAAGCAATCCCACACCACATCCCATCCCACAACTCAGTCATGTGATCATGGTGCATGGCACCTTCATAATAGGATCCACCCTCCTCTTTCTTACAGCCACTGTGTCATTACTGGTTTCTGAGTCAGCACCCATTGAAACTGGCTAGGCGGTTCACACCTCAGAGCTGTTGTTTCAGGCTCTCTGCAAACTCAGCTGTTCTTCACAACCAGAACAGCTAGAGACCAAGGCCTTGACTGCACACACAGTTTTGGCCAAGCTTGTCAAATCTAGCACTCAATTTGATGGCATTTCTTTGTCTGCCTGTAACACGATAACTGGACCACCAAATCCAATCAATTAATTCCCAATTTCTGGGACTATGCTAGGCTGGTATTGGCATGGGAGGACCCTGGAA
The DNA here is from genome assembly GCF_002925995.2 of Terrapene triunguis. NCBI lineage: Eukaryota > Metazoa > Chordata > Testudines > Emydidae > Terrapene > Terrapene triunguis. Next base: position 28,717,134 of record NW_020664440.1, read on the forward strand.
TGCAGACAAGGGGGAAATGGGGGTCACATACAAAGCCCCTGGCACAGGGGGCAGAATGAGGGATCCTGGTCTGAGGGAAGAGGGACTGGGGGGTACACAAAGTCCCTGACATGAGAAGGGGTGGGGGGGTTCAGGGATGCCCTAAAAGAAAGGGGTGTGGGAGGGTGGCACCCAGGGAACTTGAATGGGTGTGTGGGGGGGGAATGGAAATGGAGGGCTGCAAGAAGCCCCTGATATGTGCAGTGAGCTCTGCTGACAGAAGCTATGAAGTGTGTGCCCCTCTACTCGTATGGATATAATCCTGTTGATTGCAGGGGTGATTTTTTGACTGATCTAGTACAACCCCTACTGTGGATGCAGTTATCATAGAATGTCAGGGTTTAGAAGGGACCTCAAGAGGTCATCTAGTCCAAGCCCCTGCTCAAAGCAGGACCAATCCCCAGACAGATTTTTACCCCAGTTGCCTAAATGGCCCCCTCAAGGATTGAACTCACAACCCTGGGTTTAGCAGGCCAATGCTCAACCCACTGAGCTATCCCTCCTCCCCACAAGAGGAGAGAGATTCTGGAGGAGCAGAGAAGCTAAAAATAAAAAGGAGTCATAAAAAATGGAAACTAGGACAGATTACAAAGGATGAATATAGGC
>NW_020664440.1:28718178-28723887 GCF_002925995.2 Terrapene triunguis
AGAAAGTACGCTTATTAAGTTTGCAGATGATACCAAACTGGGAGGGATTGCAACTGCTTTGGAGGACAGGGTCATAATTCAAAATGATCTGGACAAATTGGAGAAATGGTCTGAGGTAAACAGGATGAAGTTGAACAAAGACAAATGCAAAGTGCTCCACTTAGGAAGGAAAAATCGGTTTCATACATACAGAATGGGAAGAGACTGTCTAGGAAGGAGTACGGCAGAAAGGAATCTAGGGGTTATAGTGGACCACAAGCTAAATATGAGTCAACAGTGTGATGCTATTGCAAAAAAAGCAAACATGATTCTGGGATGCATTAACAGGTGTGTTGTGAGCAAAACACGAGAAGTCATTCTTTCGCTCTACGCTGTGCTGGTTAGGCCCCAACTGGAGTATTGTGTCCAGTTCTGGGCACGGCATTTCAAGAAAGATGTGAAGAAATTGGAGAGGGTCCAGAGAAGAGCAACAAGAATGATTAAAGGTCTTGAGAACATGACCTATGAAGGAAGGCTGAAAGAATTGGGTTTGTTTAGTTTGGAAAAGAGAAGACTGAGAGGGGACATGATAGCAGTTTTCAGGTATCTAAAAGGGTGTCATAAGGAGGAGGGAGAAAACTTATTCACCTTAGCCTCTAAGGATAGAACAAAAAGCAATGGGCTTAAACTTCAGCCCTCGGCCCCAGCAGGTGGCTAACCTGGGATGGGGTTCGCGCCTGGCGTGCTCTGTGCTTGGGGCGAGGCGGAGATGGAGGAGCGGGCGTTCAGTAGCGCCGCCGGCCACACTACCAGCTCCACGGAGCCGCTGCTGCCTCCTCGAGGCCAAGTGAGGCCGCAGAGACCCAGCGCCCTCCCCAGTCGGGGAAGAGACTGAGAGTCCCTCCCATTCGGCCTGGATGGGAAGGTGAGTGACCGAGCGCGCGCTGGGCACTCGGCCCGGGGCCCAGTGCCCCATCCCCCTGCCCGGTGCCCCCCGCAACACCCCATCTCACCCGGTGCCCCGCCCGGTGCCCCCCAGGCGGATGGCACCGGGTCCTGCCCTCATGCAACCCGCCCCTACTGTGCAGGTGCAGGGGGTGACCCAGCCCAGGGGGAGCCGCAGCAAAGCCCCGCCCGGAGCTGGTGCATGAGACGAGCGGGGCTCTCAGCTCAGGCTCCGGCATAAGCCTGCAGCGGGGAGTGGAGCCACCCCCCCGCTGGCTCGGCTCAGCCCAGCCCTGCTCTTAAAGGGACACGGACCCCACCGTGGTTCAGCCCGGCCCGGGGCACGTGGGGGTGTCAGGGTGCGTGCAGGGGGCTCCCGGGTGCCTGCAGGGCCCTGGCAATAGATGGGTCTGGAGGAGCCAGCCAAAGGGGGGGGGGGGGGCATGGAGCGGCCGGAGGAGGAGCCAAGGGGGGCGTGGCTAGAGGAGGAGCCAAGGGGGGGCACCTTTTTTATGTTTGCTCCCCCTGCTCTTAAAACCTGGCTACGCCACTGCCCTTAACCTTCTCTTTACTAAGCTAAACAGATTCAGCTCCTGCAGTCTATCACTGTAAAGAATGTTTTCTGGAGAACTATTGGGATGTCACCTAGACAGAGCCTCATGCCCCTCCACACTTTGGAAAACACGCAGAGCTGGTTATTTATCCATGAAATGAATGCTGGGATACACAGACAGACAGACACACCAGTAATAAATTCTCTACTTCCCATCACGCAGAGACAGAAATAAGGTGAATTCTACTGAAGCATTGGCAGGTAATGCTACAAGAATCAGATAGAGACACAAGATTAGTGGAGAACACTGCAGAGAGAGAGATTTCAAAGGTTTGAAGAGATATTTAAAGGGTAGCTAACATCCCCTTGGAAGGACTGGACCTGCCATTCTGCTGAGGAGAAAATGCAGCACAGATTGAGATAATATTTATCATATTATTACTTGTGTGTGTTACGGTAACAGAGAGGATCTAGCTGAGATTGCAGTCCCTGTCATGCAGGATGCTGCACAGACCCTGACCAAGATCAAGGCCTGCACTGTGCCAGGCCCTGCACAGACCCCCCCACCCTCCCCAACCAAGATTGCAGTACCTATTGTGACAGGGCCCCATAGATGCATAGTGGGAGATTTACCCTCCCCCGAAGAGTTCACAGTCTAAAAGGAGGAAGGAGAAAGAGACTTGAGCCAGGAATAGAACCCAGGAGTCCTGACTGGCAGAGTCCAGTGCTCTAACCGCTAGATCAGGGGTTCTCAAACTGGGGGTCGGGACCCCTGAGGGGGTCGTGAGGTTATTACATGGGGGGTCGCGAGCTGTCAGCCTCCACCCTAAACCCTGCTTTGCATCCAGCATTTATATTAAAAAGTGGTTTTAATTTATAAGGGGAGGGGTCGCACTCAGTGGCTTGCTGTGTGAAAGGGATCACCAGGACAAAAGTTTGAGAACCATTGCACTAGATAACACTGCCTCCCATATATCCTTGGGTGTAATCATTTCCCCCTAATGAAATTGTGCAAACACTAGCTAACCCAATCCTTTGCTTCATTGGATCAAAGCTCCTGAAAGCAAACCATCTTCTTTGAAAGGCAACCACTTCTCACGGAGTTCAATTGTTATTATTATAAGCAACTTTTACTGGCTAATACAATCACCAGGCTATTTTGCAGGTTGCAAACAGGGAGCTTGTTCCACAGCAGAGCAGGGAGCAATGTTTAGGGTTAAATCATGTCAAACAAACGCTGCCCTGCCTTTAATTCAATCACTGAGTAATCTGATCAGAACCCAAACTATGTGTATTAGAGGGGCAGGGTCAACTTGTAAATCATCAATTTCAGGAGCAATGAGTTAAGATACACCAGCCCTCCACCAATTTGTGCTGTGTTTACAATCACATTTTCTTGCTTTAAGGCTGATGCTTCTCGAAAGAGCCTGAGGGATTTGGAGACTCAATTCTCATTACAATTAAATGGGAATCGGACAGTCCAATTCCTTATTCAGCTTTGAAAATCTAAGCCGCAGTATATCGTTCCCGTGTCATCATGTGGAACACCAGCATAACCACAGGCAGGGACAACAGTGAACATGACCATCCACAAGGTGCTGCCAAAGGAAATTAAGCTCTGGCCTGGGTTCTGTCAGCCCAGGTGATCGGAATGCTCCCTTCCAGCCTTGAAATGTGTGAATCTGTAATTTAGGGAAAATTACTTTCCTTCTAATCTGCTGACAATAGAAGACAATAGATTCAGACAAGAGTGTGGTGGCTGTGTGCCCCTAAATAACTTCCACAGCTATTGTGATCAATTGCTATCACCTGAGGTTGGCACTATTATTTCTACTTTAGGCTCTGACTGAGATGGGGTCCCCTTTGTGCTGGCATGACACAGGCCCCAGCTGAGATCAGGGCCGCGTTGTGCCAAGCGCTGCACAGACCCTGACTGAGCCTGGGACCCCCGTGCCCCGTTGTGCTGCATGAGTACACAGTGAGACACAGTCTCTGCCCTCACAAGCTAAAGAAACAAAGTGTGGGAGGGGAAACTGAGGCACAGAAAGGGGAAGGCACTTGCCCAAGCTGACCCCAGAATCCCATGTCTCAGGACAGACAAGAAGTTGGGGCGGGGGGAACAGAGGCAACAAGAAGGGAAAGGACTTGCCCAGGATCCCTCTGGGGCACCTGGCTTTGGCTACTGTCGGAAGACAGGATACTGGGCGAGATGGACCTTTGGTCTGACCCAGTATGGCCGTTCTTATGTAGGGTCAGTAGAGCTGGGATCAGAACCCCGGAGTCCTGAGTTCACTGGATCATACTGTTTCCCCAAGTTGTGTTGCTTCCCCCTAGTGGCCACATGGCTTAAGCGCTTCATTCTCAGGGGTGGAACAGACTTGATCATAGATGTCATATTAAAAAGCTGGGCACTGTGGGAGGTTCTCCCTAAGGTTTGCCATGAGTCACTGATGGTTCTCTAAGTTGATCATAAATAAGCCACGGAGCTATTTGTACTAGGCACTCACCGATAAAGAAGCCATGTGGACACACAGCAAACAGAGGCACAAGGCATGTTGTACAAGCTTCACTGAATCACTTAGTTTAGATAGCTACTTAGTTTATAGCTATCAGAAGCCAAAGTACACACAGATTTGAAAGGAAGGGATTGTGGTTAAGTGCCCGGCATGGTGGGGCCCCCAATCTTGACCAGGGCCCAGGCAGCACCTGGCACGACAGGGGGCATGGTCCATGACTGGGGTTCCTAGACTCTAGTGGAATACAAATAATTATTAGTATTTTAGAAAGCGTGACATGGTGCCCAGTGGCCTAGGGACCCTGATCACCTAAGTACAGCCCTGTCTCAGATGTTTTATAAGCCACTTGAAATAAAACCTTGTACCCATGCTGGATTGGTGGGGGTGGTGGGATGGGAAGGAGGTTTTACCTTTATACTGATTCTCCTGTAGTCACTAGTATGCTGCCATTCCCTGGAACAATATTAATCTCAAACCAGCTCTGCAGCTAATTCCTTTATATTGCTGCATTAGGAGGCAGGAGACCTGCTACATTCCTGCCACACAACAGGCGTGTCACAAAAAAGGTTGATCCTTGCACAACAGTCAATATCCCAGGCCCCGCACAAAACGCAGCATGGCCTAGTGGATGGGGCACTGAGCTGGAAGCCTGGACACCTGGGTTCTGTTCCCAGCTCTGCTACTGGCCTTAGGCAAATACCTTCAGTCCACAGGTTTGCCCGTTGTCTATTCACGCCGTTTTTTTCTTCTGGCCAGAGATTGGCTCTCTCTGTGCAGCACCTGGCACAAAGTGGCCCCCAGTCTTGGTTAACCCCCCCCCCCCCCCCAATGCTGTTGAAACTGCTGCTGACAGCTCTGTACCCTGTATAAAGGATGGCCACTGGTAAACACAGCAGCTTGTGGCACAAGGCATTAGCTTCAGAAACACAAGAGTAGATGTAATTGGTGGTTATTTGTATTACAGTACTATCTAGAGGCCCTGACCGAGACCAGGCCCTCCATTGTGCCAGGCGCTGCACAAACTGAGACCAGAGTAAGCTATCCCAGAACAAGGCATTATGTCTCCTGCAATCTGCAAGGCCCAAACCAAAACAGAACTTGAACTCAATGGCTGCAGCATGGGTCAAAGAGCAAAGCATGAATTGTTAGTACAGAAATGTGTTCTCATCTTGTTAGGGACTAAGGTCCTGTCTACCTTGTGGGAACTACCATGGCCTAGCTATGGTGCCATGGACTTTTCACACTCTGGAGCACTGTAGCTATGTCGACCTAAGTTTTAAGCATACACAAGGGCTTTAGCGTTTCTGGGAAACAGCCCACACCGAATTCCCGCATGGCTGCAGGGGGTTTATATCCTATCACTGGGTGATTTGGTGAGAATTAGAGAGGGTGGTGGAGCCATCAAGCACTTGATAGGGTTGTGCAAATGTAGCTATATAGAGACACTGTGGGGAGAGGGTGCAATCTCCTCCCCCACCACCTGTTGAGGTAGGTACCATTCTCCCCCTTATACAGATAGGGAAACAGAGGTAGGGAGAGATTAAATGACCTGCCCACAGCCTGTGGCAGAGCAGGGAATTGAAAAGACCCAGGTCTCCTAGGTCAACACCCTAACCCAGTGCCGGCTTTAAGCCGATTCGGCCGATTCCCCGGAATGGGGCCCCGGAGCGGGGAAAAAAAAAAAAAAAAGCCGCGTCCTGCTTCTCCCCCCTCCCT
>NW_020664440.1:28723987-28832145 GCF_002925995.2 Terrapene triunguis
AAAAAAAAAAAAAGCCGCGTCCTGCTTCTCCCCCCTCCCTCCAGCTCTTGCGCCGCCATACAGCTGATCAGCGCAAGCCTGGGAGGGAGGGATGAGGAGGAGGAATGCGGTGTGCTTAGGGAAGACGCGGGGCCAGGGCGAGGATTTGGGGAGGGATCCAATGGGGCAGGGAGGGGGCAGAGTCAGGGCGGGATGGGCCGCGAGACAATTCGCGTCCCGACGTGGGGCCCTGCACCTGCTAAAGCTGGCCCTGCCCTAACCATTGCACCATCCTTCCTCTCCTCAGGACAGATACAACAAGCGAGCGTGACACCAGCCAGGAATAGAACCCAGGAGTCCTGAACTTCAGTCACCAGGCTCAAGTGGCCTTTGTGGATCCATTTGAGACAGATTCTTGTTCTGCTTTTGTCCGCTGGACAAAAGAGCCCTCTGCTATCAGAAATCTCCTCCTTGCAGGGGTACTTATAGACCAGGATCAAACCACCTCTTAGCTTTGTCTTGGATAAGCTAAATAGACTGTGCTTCTTTAGTCTCTGAGCTATTATTGTGCTATAGCTATGCAGGTCAATTTCCCCATGTAGACGAGTCCTCACTGTTTTCCAGACCATGAATCATTCTTGTGGCTCTTCACAGCCTCCCCAGTATTCCACAAAATGTGGACCCCAGAACCAGGCACAGCACCCAGGCCTGGCCTACCCAGTGCTGCATATCTCCTCATTTGGAATTTCAGGTTATTCTCCAAATACCACAGCTTGGTTTGTTCAGAATGGTAGTGACAGAAAAGCACCGATTTACCACTCTCTCTCACACACACACACACAGAGTCCTCCTTAACATCTAAGATGCTATTATCCCCATTGTACAGACGGGCAAACTGAGGCAGAGACAAGCTAAGTGACTTGACCAAGGTCACACAGGAAATCTGTGGCAGAGCAGGGAACTGAACCCAGGTCAGCCAAGTCCCAGCTGCTGGAACATCCTTCCACTTCAGAAGAACATTTCCAGCTACCAAACACGAGCAGACGAGCAGAAAAACAGAGTAAAGACAGAAAGGCAGTCACACAGAGCAGTAAGTCACTCCCTACTCCCCTCTATAGAGAGTTTCCCTTTAGTTAGGTTGACCTGGAGCTTCCTCTAATGACATCTTTCAATTACCTTATACTGCTCTTTCCAGCCCTGCTTAAAATTTGCAAATCATTCACCCTGGAAATGGCTTCCTATCACGCACATTTCTTTAAAGGCCTTGTGTGGGCTAAGAAGAGTGCTGGGCTTCACTAACACATGCTAGCTAAGCCCCAGTTACAGCCCATGCTAAGGAAAGAGGTTAGCACCTAGAGCGAGATTTTAGGCGACAACCCGATCAGTCACACTTGAGATAAAAGGTTTTAACCTTACATCTGCCTGAGAAGAAAGGCTGAGGTTAGGTTGGGTTTCACCAGTATATGTTAGCAAAGCAGATCCAAACACGACCTCTTAGCCTAGTCAAGACAAGGTCTTGTCGATGCAGATTTACGGGCCGCTTGTGGGCGAGACAAGTCACCTTTTGCATGTTGCGAAGGCCCAAACGTCTCCAAAGGAAATGAAAGCATGCTAAGTTCCACACAGCAAACCCCCCACGCCTCACAGATGCCTCTTACCTCTGCCAAGGCTGCAAGTTGACCCAACAGCTGAGTTGAACCCGTCTCAGTGTGAGAGACCAAACGCAATCCGCCTGTGGCTCAGAGGTGCACCAAAGTGGTAGGCTGCACAGTGGCTAGCCTATTACCTGCCTCCTAGGTAATCCCCTCTCAATGGAGCTGCTTGGAGGCTGTTTGCAGGAATTCCAGGGCTAATGATTTGCAAGTTTTAAGCAGGGGGCTGAAGAGGCCACTGGAGCAGTGAAGGACACCCAAAGATTGCATCAGGCTAGAGGAAGTGCCAAGTCAACCTAGCTACTAGGAAACTATACGAAGGGGAGTTCCAACAAATTGTGTGAATTTAAAGCAGATTAACTACTCTGGATTAGCTCCCTGTGTGGACTGCTCTTACTCTGAATTAGTTTAAACAACTCCCAGTGACTAATAATGAATCAGTCTGATACAGCAGCCCCTCCCTGTAGCAATGACAGCAGGAACTCTACACTGCAGCTGAGAGAGTGGTTCCCAGAGCAGGTAGAGCTGCCGGTGCTAGTTCTACTCAAGATAACACACTACAAGGAGCAGCATGGCCAGGGCAGCACAGGCAGCGGCCTGGGCTAGCCGCCCGAGTACAAATCACCCAACCCCTTGGGTACCTACTTGGGTGGCTAACCTGAGCTGCCGCCCACGGCCACATGGCTACTTTTAGCACAGCTAGTACATGACTGTCTACCCACGCCCGGAAGCACACTCCCAGCCACAGTGTACACAAATAAATGTGTTAGTCTCTAAGGTGCCACAAGTACTCCTGTTCTTTTTACAAACTCTCAGTGAGTCAGGACACACTGACATTAATTCACTTAGTTACAAGCTAATAGTTACCTTTATCTCCCGTTGAAAGATTGTATTTTTCAATCATGGCTGATTATACCTAGCAGGTCACTCATTGTATTTTTCTAACATCTGCCTCTTTTTTTTTCCTCTTCTTTTCTATTCCTCCTGCTTCTGTGAAGTCTCTCTAGAAGGATCCCTCTCCCTGCCACTCGTCTCCTCTAGACCTCTCTCTTTCTATCCATCTTCGTTCCTACAATAGAAAGACATAATGATTGTTTTGTAATTTCATTTAACAGGTGGTTGGGATGACCCATTTGTATTCCCTTCCTGTCTGCATTACTACAACTGATCAGAAAAAAAACAATGACAGGTTTCAGAGTAGCAGCCGTGTTAGTCTGTATCCGCAAAAAGAACAGAACAGGAGTACTTGTGGCATTTTAGAGACTAACAAATTTATTAGAGCATAAGCTTATGCATCCGAAGAAGTGGGCTGTAGCCCACGAAAGCTTATGCTCGAAGAAATTTGTTAGTCTCTAAGGTGCCACAAGTACTCCTGTTCTTTTTGCGAAAAAAACAATGACATTTTCCCCTCAAGGAACTTCAGTCAAGAAAGTCTTCACATAGTTTCACAGATTCTAAGGCCAGAAGCAACCATTAGGTCAACCACTCTGACCTCCTGCATACCACAGGCTATTTATTTTCACCCTGATAGCCCAGATTTCCCCCACCCCCAGTGGTACCTACGAAGTTCCGAACCAATTCAAAATAAACATTTGTGTGTCAACTCCCATTTTCATTTGTATTTAAAAAGACCACCATTATTTAGAAATTTGGCCACCCTTTTCAGCGTACTCTGAGGAGGACAACAAGGAGTCTGGTGGCACTTGAAAGACTAACAGATTTATTTGGGCATAAGCTTTCGTGGGTAAAAACCTCACTTCTTCAGATGAGGACTTCTTCTGAGGAGGACAGCACCCCAGCCATCAAGCCAGAATCTTTGGCCAGGTTCTTTGATTATTAACCAGATCCATAATAAGTAATGTATGATGTAACATGTTCATGCTGAATTGTAACTTTGCCTTAATAAAAAGTTATGCAGACCAACATTTTAAGTCAACATGAAAAAAATCTTGTTTCTAGTCACCATTTTGATTACTGCATCATTTCATTTTTGGGGAGGTTTAAGCAAAAAAAAAAAAAAACCATTTTAAGTGAAAATTATTTTCTCTACTTGACATTTTAACCAGATAGTGTCATTTTGTCTTGGGAGGGTTTTTAATGGAAAAATAAGATGACATTTTAAGTCAAAATTTGTGCTATAAATCATTTTGTTTCAGAGTTGTTGCTGCTGGGTTTTGGTTTTTTGGGGTTGTTTGTTTGTTGGTGTTTTGGTTTCAACCATAATGACATTTTCCATCAAAAAAATTGTTTCTAATCAACATTTCGATTAAAGTGTCATTTCAAGGGTTTGTGATTTTTAAAAACAAAACATGCCTACATGGAATTTAAGTCAAAACAAAATAACAATTCTCATTTCAACTGAAGTGTAACATTTTCATTTGCTTTTAATTAACGTTTAAAAAAAAAAAACAGATTTTAAGGCAAAACTAATGTTTTTCTTTTCAAAACCTGGACTTGTTTGGTTTCCCCTGCGGGGAATTTCATTTCATTTATCATTCAAATTGACATTTCCTGTGGAAAGTGTCCAGTTTCGATTGTTCAGCAAAAAAGCTTTCCACAGGAAAAAATTCGGATTAATTTTCTTTCTGGCTCCTGGTAATGCAGCGTGATTCTTTGTCTCCCTCTAGTGGCCAAAGTATGTATAGAGGTTAGAGCCTCCGAGCTAATGGACCTGGTTCTTTGACTACGTGGCTCTTAACTGTTTCCAGACTGCAAGTCCTTTTTTCCCATGCCAGGGGCCCATCCAACCAGGACTCTCTCCTTTTAGAGGGCACAACCCACAGGTTTCGAATCTATACTTTAAAATCCAACTCATGCTTGAAGATCCAGTGGTCTCAGGTTCACTCAACCAGAGGCATTGTTACAATGGGTTCTTTCTTTCTTCTGTGTAACCATCACCCCCAGAGACCTGGCAGCCCCCCTCCCTCGTCACTTTCAGCGGGTTTGTACAGGAGTCCCTGTTTGGCCCTGTAATAGGAAGTTGGTGAACTATTCTGATGCAGGAGCTAGAATAGACTCCAGCTCACCGTACCACAGCTGAATGGTGCAGAGAAACTTCAGTGCTCAGACCAGCACAGCGGACACCAATGCATCCTTTCACATCATTTTCAAGAGCAGACTGTCCCTTTAAATTCACAGCAGTTGTAACTTGGGTTCCTCATGCTCCCATTCTCCTCTAGGGGCTAGGCTCCCTGGCCAGACTACCACCACCACCCCCATGATGCCCCATGGCCATGGACTCCCATGATGTACTGCCTCCCCTCTCCAAGAGGGGGAACCATGGTACATCATGGGAGATGTAGTCTGACCAGAGTGCTCAGCTTATAGAGGAGAACTGGAACATGAGACATGTGAACTACAGCTCCCATGAGGCACCGTGGCAGTATTTCAATAGAGATTTTCAGTCTTAGAATTTTCACCAAAAAAAAAAAAAAAAAGAATTTCCCACAGGACCACCATCCCCCTTGCCAATTTTCTAGTCTCTGCACTGGCTCAAGGTACAGGCATGCATTAGGAGCACTGGATCAAGCTAAGCATGGCTCTGCTGAGCTTAGAACGGCATGGGAAAGGACCCAGTTACCCTAGTGAGAGCACAAGTTGCACTGCTGGATGGCTGTATTAAATGGGCAGAGCTTTTCTGCCCTGTAAACTGGGTGAGGAGTCACTAATCTACCCCTGGGCCCTGAGCACTGAAGAAAATTAAAGGGGGCTAACTTTTGACCTTTGCTGAGTGGGTCAAACACAGCGGGTGGCTTGAACCTGATCTCTCGCAGTTTGCGGTTGCCAAGATTCCCTGCCGGCCAGACTCTTTCACCAAGCTGTTGTCTGCAACTGAACCAGAGCAGGGGAGAGGCAATGAGCAGGCACTACATCAGGGCCGGCTCTAGGCACCAGCAAACCAAGCACGTGCTTGGGGCGGCACATTTTCAAGGGCGGCATTCTGGCCATCTTTTTTTTTTTTTTTCCCCTCTTCGGGCAGCAAAAGCCAAGAGCCAGCCCTGGCAGCAGCAGCGCATTGTGTGCGGGGGGCGCTCTGAGGCCGCTGCGGTTCGCGCCGCGGGGGAGCAACGCCGCACCTTGTGGCTGGGCCAGGCAGGCTCCTAGCGGGAACACTTGGGCTGGGGGCCGCCCCTCGCGGCACACGGAACCGCCAGCAGATGCCGCAGGGCGGCCGCCCCCCAGGGCCACAGCTGGGGCTGGACGAAGCGGCCTGAGCCGCCCAGGGACTGTGGCAGGGCAGCCAGAAGCAGCAGCAGGGCCATAGAGGGCGGGGCACGGCCATGCGGGACCCGCATCCCGCTCTCCGGGGCTCCGCTGCCTCTGGGGCTACCCTGCCCCGGCTCCTCATTCTCCTGCCAGGGTGGTCACACGGCTCTGCCCTCTCGGGTCCCGGCCGGTCCTGGAGGCGGAAGCCCTGGATGGAGGGACCCTGGGCTGAGGCGCGGCCCGGGAGCCCCACTGCTTACCCCGACCCTGCCAGCGCCGGACCGGCTGGAGGTGAGGGGGGAGCGGGTGGAGTCAGCACTGGTGGGGGAGAGCCCAGGGCTGGGGCGGCACGGGGTGGGGTGGGGGAGAGAGCCGAGCGCGGGGGCGGCAGGGGGTGCGGGTGGGGTGGGGGTGAGAGGGGGGGGGGGGGGAGCCAAAAATTTTTTTGCTTGGGCCGGCAAAAAACCTAGAGCTGGCCCTGCACTACATTTTTTGCTAGCTAAAATCCTAGTACTAAACATGTTTCTATCTCAGATACTTATATAAGGGTCCCTCAGCTAAGCCCACTGTAATTTTACATATGCTCCCCCTCCCCCCAACCCTCCCTCGTGAGGCAGGGAGGTGTTGTTATCCCATTTTTACACATGGCAAAACCAAGGCACAGAAAGATTATGGGCTTGTCTACACCACAAATGCTTTACCAGTGGCACGGAGTCACCTGGCCAATGCTCTGGAACTACTCCATACGAAGCCAGTCAGGACTCTGGGGAGCCTCCTCTCTCTGAGCACATTGTCACCAGGGCAAGAAGTTTACACAGCTTCGACCTTCTTGGGACTAACTTCGGAGCATTCAGCATCCCCTTCTGCCCAGTATGCATCCCGCAGCGAGTCTGCCCAGGCGGGGGTCCTGGGGAAGCTAGAATGCCCTGCACCCCAACTCAGCAGTGATGCTCAGCCAGCATGTAGAACAGGAGGATTTATTAGTTGACAGGAACACAGCATAGAACAGAACTTGGCTATCACAGAAATCAGTGACTTTCAGTCAAGTCCATCTTGGGGAGTCCTGGGCCAGACAGTCTGGACTCCCCCTCTTTCAGTCCCCCAAGCAGACTGCCAGCTTCCAGCGATTGGACCTCCGACACACCCCTTGCTGCTCCTCCTCTTTGTCCTGCTTCCCAGGCAAAAGGTGTCACCTGGTCACACCCCCTCCTGGGTCTCAGGTTACAAAGGGCTCTGCCATAGCATACGTGCAGACCGCTGGGCAGCCTCACCTGCCCCAAGGGCCTCCGCAAAAATCACACACCCAATTCCCACCACTGAAATATTGGTGCAGTACACAGGGAAACAAAGGTACACACAGTATTAGTATAGGACAATAAGGCCTGGTCTACACTAGGACTTTAATTCGGATTTAGCTGCCTTAATCCGAATTAACCCTTCACCCGTCCACACTACAGAGCCAGTTAATTCGAATTAAAGGGCCCTTTAAATCGATTTCTGTACTCCACCTCGACGAACGGAGTAGAGCCTAAATCGATTTTGTTAATTCGAATTAGGGTTAGTGTGGCCGCACACCACCGAATTAATGTGGTTTAAAACCGAATTAAGGTGCTTAGTGTGGCCGCGCACAATCGAATTTATACAACCTGTTTCCCAAATTCGAATTATCTAAATTCGGATTAATCCTGTAGTGTAGACATACCCTAAGACTCACAAGCAACATAACAAGATGAATAAAACCCCACTTCATCACAACCAGCATAGTTACTCCAGGATCGCTATGCCAGCAAAGCCCCATCGTGGAGATGCAGCATAAGTCGACAGGAGTTCTTCCCGCACAGTAATACCACCTCCCTGGACATTATCTATGCCAACAGAGGCCCTCTTCCGTCGGTATAGTTGTGTCTGCCCCGGAGGGTTTGCCAGCCTAGCTATGTTGGCTAAGAGGGCAATCTTTTCACACTCCTAGCTGACATAACTATGCCAACAAAGCTTTGTAGCATAAACTAAGCCCAAGTGACTTGCCCACACACAAAAGCTGGACCTCTGTACCGGTACAGTTAAACCAGTACAATCCTCCAGCTCCAGTGTGGGGACTCAGTTTACCAATATGAAAATGCTTATAACGGTACAGCTCACGTCAGTATGGGAAGGGAAGTAAGCCATCTTTATACCACTCTCTGGAGTCCACAGTTGTGGTGGAGGTGTTAATATTAGGGATGTTAAACCGTTAACCAGTCAACTGGTAAGCATTAGGCTTACCGTTAACCAACCTTAACAGTTAACCCCCTGCACGCCGGCCAGAGGGACCCCAGCCCTGGCCACCCTGCGCCAGCTGGAGCGACCTCGGTTAACCGGCTAAACGATAAAATTCTATCGTTTAAACAGTTAACTTTTTAAACGATATTTACATCCCTAGTTAATATTGCTTTGCCTAGAGACTGATGCAGAGGTGAGCCTGCAGAATCACTGAGAGAGGTGTGAACTACCCCATTCATCTCTGGGACCCAGGCGCAACAGTCAGCGACTATAAAGCCAGAAGGGACCACTGTGATCATCTAGTCTGACCTCTTATATAAACACAGGCCATAGGAATTCCTGGAATTCACAGCGGGTTGCATCAGAGCAGATCTTTTAGAAAAACATCCAGTCTTGATTTTAAAATGGCCAGGGATGGTGAATCCACCACAGCTCTTGGTAAATTGTGCCATTGGTTAGTTACCCTCATTGTAATGCAGAGATGAGCCTACAGAGAACCAGAGCAATAGCTTGGAGAGGTATGAACGGACCCATTCATCTCAGTGAAAGGTCAGCTCAGCTGCTCAGTGACCACTGGCTCTGCACAGTAAGTGCACAGTCAAACAAGCGGCTACGTTCCACCCCAGAAACAGCTGCATGTCAGCAGCGGCTAAAGCAATGGCTGTATAGCTTGTATTCCAGTTACACATTCCCAAAGTGCCCAGGGGAATTCAAGCAAGACGAAAGGAAGTTTATGAGATACACAGTTGTTATTGTAATAAGAAGCTTGTTGTAAACTCCCACTGGGCACGTTGGAAGTGCTGTAGATGGAAGAAAATTAGGTGAGTGGCCTGGGCTAAACCGTATCTGTTTTCTTTTCAACCTCATTTCCTTTGTTTCTTCAAAAAGCCTGTTTACTGAGCAGTTTTACGCTGCAAAGGGACACTAAAGGGGCCATTGTGTGCTGTATATTTATTGTCTCTGACTACAGCCAATTTGCTCAGTCTGCGAATAAAAAAAGATCAGTCCCAACTGCTAGCTCTGCAAATTTAGCTCAAACGCCGAACAGCCCTGCATGAAGTCCTGGGATCTAGTCCCAAGACGTGAGACCTGGCTTCTGTGCCTGATTCTGTCACTGACCTTCTGTGAGAGTCTGGGCAGGCCCTTTCCCCTCGCTGTGCCTCGATTTCCCCACCATGTCTACTTAGATTATAATCTTGTTGGGGCAGGAACTGTCTCTCACGGTGTGTCTAGGTAATGCCCAGTGGGACAGGGCCCTGATCTTGGTTGGGGACTTTAGTACTAGAAGGAGATGTGTGGTCATATAGTTAGAGCAGAGGGACAACAGGAAGTTAGAACTTTTGGGTTCTATTCCCACCTCTGGGAGTGTAGTCAAAACAGAGGCTTCAAACCCAGGCTGCTAACTTCCAATCCACGTATGTGTTTAGAAAGCATGGTAAGTCCTGGATAAACACAGACTCCCTTTGTGACCATGGTCATGTCACTTCGCTCTATGCCTCAGTTTCTCCTATCTGTAAAATGGGCCTATGTCCTGTGCTGTGTCATTCCATATTCTTTATGAAAATATGCTTATGATATGAATATGACATAACTGAGATATACTTTATGCAAGATGGCTCATGTAAGATATCATTGGAAAGGTTATGATTTACTGAATGCTATTATCTTATTTGTATGCATGTATCATTTCTGTATCTGAAATTAGGAATATTGGCTATTTATCTGTATTTCAAGACGCCCACTGCTAACACTTCAGGTCAGGAGCGCTGCCAGCTTTTCCGCCGCCCTAGGCGGCGGAAGGTCCCGCTCCGAAATACCACCCCCCCACAGAGGCGGCGGAAGGTCCTGCCGCGGAAATACCGCCGCGATCGCTGCCCCCCAAATTGCAGCATCCTAGGCGACCGCCTAGGTCGCCTAATGGGTTGCACCAGCCCTGCTTCAGGTTCAACAATGGAAAAGCCAGCAGTGCTGATGGCCCATCAACAAGGACAATGGACTGCAAAAGAGCTTAATCTTCCTGTGAAGGTGTGGGTCAGCCTGTGAAGAATGGCTATAGGGGCCCTACAGAGACCATGTCACCTGATACTGGGACCCATCTTGAATTCTGTACTTTTCCATGAGAAGAGGGGGGGGGTGTGTGTGAGAGAGAGAGAAACTAGGAAACAAAGGACTCCTGCCTTATGCAAATCCTATTTAAGGGTGGGGAGTGATGTAATCCAGGTCAGTAGATCTCCCCTGCTACCCCACCCAAGATGGCTGCTGGAAACAGCTAAAACTGAATTGGGGGAAAGAACTGGACCCATCTGGTCTGTGAAGAAGATTATTAGAACCACATTTAGGGGAAGAACTTGCATGTAACCAGTTTCTTTAGTGTATTAAGCTTAGTTTGCGTGCTCTTTTTTATTTTCTTAATAATCTGCCTTGTCCTGTCTGCTACCTCCTTAACTACTTAAAATACACCTGTGATAGTTAATAAATGCATTTCTGGTTTACAATATAACCCAGTTTATGTGATTTCTAACTGGGGCGGTGAGGAGTTGTGCACATCCTCCTCCACATTGAGGGAAAGGCAAATTTCATATTATTTTGGGTTTGTACTCCAAGGGGGGGTGGACATCTGGGTGCTGTGGCAAGTCCCTTAAACTGAGCCTTCTCAGAGCGGATCTTGGTCTCTCTGTGCAGCTGGGTGTGGCCCTGCCTGTGTGTGTGGCTGGAAAAGGCTGGGGAGCCTAGCCCAGCAAGGACAGCTAAAAGGGGACCCAGGCTGGCAGAATAGTCCGACTCAGTGGCGTCCCAGCCCACCAGGTGACACCCCCGGGGGTTCAACCCATCACATGTCCAGTGACACGGACGGGAATGTAGATCAACAGCACAACTCATTGGCCTGACACACAAATAATAACCGCAGTACCTAAGTCTCTGCCTGAGATCGAGGCCCCCGTTCACACCCTCACTGATATCATCACTCTGGGCACTGCAGAGACAGGCCCTGCCCTGAAGAGCTCACAGTTTCTGTTGATAAGAACAAGCTACGTCAGTAGAAGGCACCTTTATACTGAAGTCACACCATCTGCACAATGGAGGTTGGACCAATGCTGTTCAAGAGGCACAGGATCTGTGGGTACAGCCACGCTCAGATGGAAGTGTTCATGTGTGGGGCATGGGATTATTTAACTGGTTCAAATACTTTTCGCAGCTAAAGGAATAAGAGCACAAAAACAGGCTAAAGCCCGAATCAGTACTTTGCAACAAAGATCTCATTCTTCTAAAGCTCCCAGGGTTGTGCAGGCTGTAGTATTAAAGGACTGAGCTGGAGCACAAGAATTCTCGCATCCTTTGAAAGCCAGATGAAAGTAGGAGAACGTTTGAAGCGTCAGATACAAGGCGCGGCCAGAACGCCACTGAATTTAAGCAGAATAAAGAGCTCTGCTGTATGAATGACGTAAACGGAGCCCTGCTGCTCCCAGAAATATACGCAGTCCAATTCACGCTGCTATAGCGAGCCGCCTACCCAGCTGCCTCTGATCTGCTCTTTGTCGCAGGGCCCCAGGACAGAGCTTTCTGCTGCTTCTCTTTGAGGATTTCCCCATTTTTCAGAAAGCACCGAGCACTTGCTCTTGGAAAAACAGGCCCTTTTAAGGAGGCTGAGGACGAGCAAAGCCCTGAGATTGAGATACTCCAAAATCGCTAGTCATGCCTGAAAATCCTGCCCTCTGTCTCCAGGAACTTAGCAGCCCCATCAGTTCAGGTGGAAGCCTCACTGATCCCAGATCAAGGATGTCTGTCTATTATTAGCAGGATAGCAGCACCTAAGGCCCTGACCAAGATTGGAGCCCAGTTCCTCTAACCACTAAATACCACTTCTGTTCCAAGATCTGGAAGGGAAGTGGGGTCAAGTGGTTAGATCGGGGGCTAGGAGTCAGGACTCCTGGGTTCTATTCCCAGTTCTGAGATGTCGTCGTCCAAACAGGAGTAACTAGGAGTCCAGGACTTCCAATAATTAGATTAAAAGCCCCTTGGGGCAGAGATCATCTTTTTGTTTTGTGTTCGAACAGCCCCTAGCACTGTGGGGGCCTGGTCTGTGACTAGGGCGCATAGGCACCACAGTAATACAAATAATAAATAATAATAATGGGACTCCCAGGTTCTATTTAAAAGTCTGGGGGGTTAGTGGGTTCTAGTGGTTAGCGCAGGGGACCTGAGGGTCCAGGACTCCTGGGTTCTATGCTTGGCTCTAGAAATAGAGTGGGGTCAGTGGTTAAAGTTTGGGGGCTGAGAGTCAGGACTCCCACCTCTGACAGTCAGAGAATTTGGACAACAAAAGTCACTGCTCTGAGAATTGAGTGTAAAGCCCCTGCCCCATAATGCAAGGTAGTCGGAGACCTTTGACCAAGAGGAGCTAGAGAGGATGTTAGCATGGGACAAGGCTTGCTCCTTCCTTGCGACTTTCAATCCCTCCCCCCACCCCACCCCAGCAGCTCCTCTTTGTTGGGAAGCACTTAACCAATCACAGTTAATACGTCCCCAGTCAGTCTTCAAATTAATTTCTTGAATTAATTTAAAGAGTAAATGAAATGACTGTCCCCAGGCCATCCACGGGCTGGGATTCTGACCCGGGCTGCAGGGTTGAGCATGGGTGATACGTGAATGGGAGACCATGATTGCTTGTTCCTCTGGCACCGTGCTGTCCCCAATGTCCCAGGCAGTGCTAGAGGGCACTGTGCAGCCAGGAGGGGGAGGGGCTCAGTAGGGAGCGCTCTCCCCTGAGACAGTGCTGATTGTCTAGGCTGTACTTTTCATCCCTCCCCCCTCCCCCCGGGTAATTAAGCAAGATCAGCATTATAACCCCCTGCCCGGGGGTGACCTCGCCTAGTGTGGACACAGCTTAGATCAGCAAAACTGAAATAAGGTATAGCAGCAAAAGTGTCGCAGTGCTGGTATAATTGCATCTGGACTAGTGGCTTTTCCTGGCATAGCTCCACTGGTCACAAATCACCTCACCACACCCTCAGCCAGTAGGATACTGGAGGGACTCATGGGGAGGTTATGCAGGGATGAGGTGGGGGGGGCCCCCCATATGTGGTTATGGGCTGTTCTTGCAGAAGTCTGTAGTGTAGACCTGGCCTATGACTACCCGTGCCTTGCCTCCACTCTGTTTTACAACAGGAAAGCGACCATGTGTTAGTCATCCCACAGTGAAGGTTTTTTTGTTTTTTAATGCAGTGAAGACCAAGTCTAAGGCATTTAAGGGCATGTCTACACTACAAATCTAAGTCGATGTATATTAGGTCGACTTACAGCCACCGCAGTAATTACTGCAGTGGTGCATGTCCACACTACCCTCCTTCTGTCGTGGGTGCAGGTCCTCACCAGGAGCACTTCCACTGACCTAAGAGGGGCAGTGTGGGGAGCTGAGGGCCTGGTCTCTCAGCTCTGCTGGCAGCTCCCTGCCAGGAGCCTGGCTGCTCCACAGGCTCCTAGCAGACTCCCCCCATCCCTTCCCCGCCGCTCCCCATTTCCCACCAGGAGCAGTGCAAAGCTGCCTGCGGCTTCTTCCCTTCCCCACCTCCCCGTTCCCCACTGGGAGCACAGGGAAGCTGCCCCGGGCTTTTCACCCCCAGGGAGCGGAGTCCAGCTGCCCCAAATTCTCCCCCCTCCCGCCGGTAGCCAGGCAACCGTGGCAATTTCACGGCTCACCCAGCTGTGAAATTGACACAGCTGCCTGGCTCCTGGCAGGGAGCTGGCTGCTCAGGTGTCTCACCCAGGCTCCCAGCTGGGAGCAGGGGGAAGCCACCCAGCTCTCCAGGGGAGCTGGGCTCTAGCTGCCCACTTTCTTGTTCATTTCACAGCTCCTGCCATGAAATTGACAAGATAGCCAATATAAGGGACACAGTGTCTACACAAACGCTACACAGACACTGTCGCCCTAACTACACCGTCACAAGCCCTCGTGGAGGTGGAGTTATGTCGGTGTGGTAGGGTGCTTACATCGGTGGGAGGAAGGCTGTAATGTAGACACTGACATAATTAGGTTGACATACGCTGCCTTATGTCGACCTAATTGTATAAGATAGGTGAGACTTAGGGCTGGCCTTTGTTCCTTCGCATGGCTGAGCTGCTGGAAATCTAAAAGCTGATGAAAGCTAATTGGGCTGAAAAAGACCACAAGCGCATTTCCTTTTGATTCAACATCTGCTTCCATTGCCTGGAACAAACCAAATTTCCATGAAGGCTTAAAAGTCCAGGGGATTTCCAGGAATCAGTGACTCTGAGGCCAATTAATCACTGGAGCAGCTTGCTAAGGGAGGTGGTGGAATTGTCTCACTATTTCCTTGTGCTCCCCTGTGGGTCCCTATGCGTCTGCTGTCTCTTGTAAGCCCTTTGGGGCAGGGACTTTCTCTCATGGTGTCTCTGAACAGCACCCAGCACAATGGGGGCCTAACTTGGCCAGGGTCCATGCAGCGCGTGGCACGATGGAGGCTCTCCAATCTGTTGAGTGCTGTGCAGTGCCCAGCCTGACAGGGGCCCCGATCTCACAAGAAAATTGGCATGGAAGGGACCTCCTGGGTCATCAAGTCCAGGCCCTTGCTATCGCAACCGACCATGCCTCAATCAGAGTCTGTGGAGCACCAGCATAACAGGGCCCCCAGTTCATTGGTTCAGGCCTCCAAACACTACTCTAATGCAATAATGATTGCCTTTACCTCTCTGATTCTTCAAGGTTGTGTATTTTTCCCCACTGACTCCAGACTCCTCCCACCTTCTCCCCAAGCCCTCCTCCCTGGCTCTCACTCTATGGGCAAGCTTGTTTCAAACTGCCTAATGCAGGGCCCGATTCTGAGAAGCACTGCATGCCATCAGCTGCTAGGGAAGTGATGGGAGGGGGTCTGGCAGTGACTTACAGGGTTCAAGCCCAAACCTCTGAGCATTCAGCTGTATGTTATGATTTATCCTTTTAAATGCCACTTCATTTCCAATTGCTGCAACTGAAACGCCTTTTGTTCTGAGGGTTGGAAGGCAGTGTGTGTGTGTGTGTGTGTGTGTGTGTGTGTGTGTGTGTGTGTGTGTGTGTGTGTGTGTGTGTGTGTGTGTGTGTGTGTGAGTGAGTGAGTGAGAGAGAGAGAGATATTAAATGTGATTAACAGACATAACCATGCAGATACACTGGTTTACACAGCTGTAATATTCTTATCTTATTCAAGACAATCCACTCACAGCCCAGTATATTCTTCCAGCCTTTGTATCTCTGGCAGTCCATGGGGAGAGACACTAGCTTGGAGTGAAAACACAGGCATGAATCATACAGCTGCAGGAAATATCCGTTTAGAGATGAGTAGCCCCCAGAGTCCATTAATTGCACGTTCGTTAAACCAGCTAATTTAGGGAGGTTTCCAAATGTACTCACTACAGGGCAATGTGGGGCAGTGGGTAGCCCCTGGTGCTGAGCACTACACAGATACCCCTACTCTGCAACTGAGATCGGGGAGTCCCCCCACCCCCAACCATGCTAGGTGCCACACAGACCCATCCCTCTGACTGAGAGCAGGGGGAGCCCCTCCCCATCATGCTGGGTGCTACACAGACACATAATGAGACAGGCCTTACTTGCCCCAAAGATCTTATAGTCTAAATAAAAGAGAGAGGGGAAACTGAGGCCCCAAGAGGGGTTGCCCAAGGTCAGTGGCAGAGACACTGCCAGCAATAGAACCAAAGTGTCCATACTCCCAGTTCTGGGCCCTAGCTACTAGATCACACAGCCACCAAAGTGGAGTTTTGAGCTCTGATTTTAGGCCGCACATGCGTGTAAGGAAATGACACCACCACTAACCATGCTCCATAAATCTACTTTACACGGAACGGAAGTGACACCAAACACTAACTCAAGCCTGGTGGAAAACATTAACTGACTCATTCCTGGTGCCATTTAGTACAGGAATGAATGGCAAGCATCCATCGGTCACCACTGGCACCAAACCACTAACCCTGCCCTTGGCATCTATTTATGTGCTTAGATTCACACACGGCCTCTCCATCACCGGGCTCTCTCTAGACTTGAATGTGCAGTTGTGCTGAAGAGTGTCATGATTTACTGGCGATTAACATGCATCACCCAGAGCTGTACAAATAAATGAGTTTTCAATTCACTGGTTAAACCAGAAAAAAAAATTAAAAATTGGTTTTGGGTTGGTCAGAAATGAAATTTTTTTAAAAACTTTTTTGGAGAATGGAAAAAGAAGAAAAAAAAAGTTCAAAGCAAAATGTTGTGTTGAGTTTGAGGTGTTTTTTTGAAACACTTTTTTTTTTTAAACAAAACTGAAGAAAAAATTGAAACAGTCATTTTGAATAAAAAACAAATCAAAACTTTTTTTTTTTTTTTTTAAATATATTTTCCAACTGAAACAATTTGGTTCGGCACAAATTCATGAAACATTTCAGTCAAGAACAAACCTGCATTTTATGGTGAAAACAAGTTTCACCTGAAAAATTCTGTCCATCTCTATTAAACAGCACAACTGGAAATTCTAATGAGGACACTTCAGACGGCTTATTCCCAGGCTCCAACGAACATCATCGTGAAGCATAATGCAGACACGTGACAAAGGATTGTTCCCAGTCCTGTCCACGACGAACAGAACAACCCAAGATTCGTTATGAACACCTAGAGATTGTGGCACTGGAGTTAATTCACGTTAATTAATGTTTTTGCAAATGCTATCTAATAATAATACCACCTAGCTCTTATCTAGCGCTTCTTTTCAGTAGATCTCAAAGCACTTTAAAAAGGAGGCCAGTATCATTACTGGTAGCTGAAAGCCAAGGCTGTCTCAGAGGTATAATTCAGGAAGTCATGTGGATAAAAAAAAAAGCCCAAAATGGCTGAGAACTTAAACATTGGCTGGTAACAGACCACGAATCCCAGCGATGATTGAACCTGGTGATATTCTGAACAAAGAGAGCTCTCGGCCAAGCTACTTCCATCGCTTCATGCTGACTCAAGACATTCTAGACTTCACAGTGGCACACAGAGTGACAATCCTGGAATCTTATTTTGAAGATTCCCATTTTACAGATGAGGAAACTGAATCACTGAGCAGGAAAGTCACTTACCAAAGGTCATCCAATAGGCTAGTGGCGGAACCAGAAAAGAACCTGATTCCCAGTCCAGTGCTCTATCCCCTATACTAGCCTACACTGCCTCTATACAGTCTACAAACTTGAAGCAGTACAGTCTAGCGGTTAAGGCACCAGACTAGGAGGCAGGGACCTGCGGGATCTAGCTCCAGCTCTGCCACTGATCTACTGTGGGTCCTTGGGTAAGACATGTCCCTGCCTTGTGCCTCAGTTTCTCCTCCCAAGCTTTGCTTATTTAGAGTGTGATTTTGGGGGGAACTGGGACTGTCTCTTGCAGTACCCAGCATGATAGGGCCCCAATCTTTGTTGGGACCTTTAGGTGCTACCCTAAGGAGAAGGAGTTTGGTCTTGTGCCCGGTACCACATAGACCCATAGCGAGAGACAGCTCCTGCCCTGCAAAGCATACACTCGTAGAACCCAGGAGTCCTGAGTCCCAGAGCAGTGCTGTATACAGTAGGTCACATGGTCTCATTTGGTTTTGTAATTTGCCTGTCAAGGGAACTCTTTCTTTTTAACAGAGCCTCCCGGGGGGGGGGGGGGGGGGGGGAAGGGGGGCAATTTGCTCCGGGCCCCAGGCCCCGCAGGGGCCCCCACAAGAATATAGTATTCTATAGTATTGCAACTTTTTTTATGGAAGGGGCCCCCGAAATTGCTTTGCCCCAGGCCCCCTGAATCCTCTGGGCGGCGCTGCTTTTTAAGCAACATAAAAACCAACCCAGATTATTCAGAGAAGTGATGACTCTTCCCAGACGGCAGAGAGGGAATGTAACAGAGGAGCAAAGCTGAGCAGCCTTAGAAGTCAAACAAACAGGTCCCTGTGAAGAGCGTTTTAGTAGGAAAAGCCAAAGAGACCTACGTTCAGGGAGCCTGCACCTCACTTCTAGCGCATTGGGATCGTGGGTGAGAAACAGGGCGCGGTCGCCGATCCGAGCTGGGTTTCCAGGAGGGGAAAGGCTTTATCCTGCAGAGACAAACGAGGAAAGTTAAGGGAAGCAAAACAACAATAAAAAGAGCCAGGGAGAGTTGTGCTGAGAATAGCAATTGGTGCAGAGTTGCAATTGCTGAGGGAATAGAAAACCCAGGGCTTCAAACACAGGGCTGGAAAAAACCCCTCCCAAGTCAGTGAGTCCAGTCCCTGCTGTCGCAGGCAGCCATGTCATAGACTCCTGGTCAGAAACTTATCAATGTTTGCTTCTCTGCTCCTCCAGAATCTCCCTCCTCTTGTTGGGAGGAGGGATAGCTCAGTGGTTTGAGCATGGGCCTGCTAAACCCAGGGTTGTGAGTTCAATCCTTGAGGGGGCCATTTAGGGATCTGGGGCAAAAATCTGTCTGGGGATTGGCGCTGCTTTGAGCAGGGGATTGGACTAGATGACCTCCTGAGATCCCTGACATTCTATGATTCTCATTTCTAGCTGAAACTGATTCCTGGCCAGTTTATTCCCATTTGTTCTTGTGCTGATATTGTCCTTGAGCTTCAACAACTCTTCTCACGCCCTGGGATGTGCACCTGGATGCATTTCTAGAGAGCAATCCGATCCCCTCTGAGCTTCAAGGGAGACAGACAGACATCAGCTCAAGTCATAACACCAAGTGGTTGGCTCATCTAGAGAGGATGAATCAGTGGTCAAGGTGTTAGCCTGCAGCCTGGGAGACCTGCTCCATGTATGACATTGGGCAAGTCACTTCGGCACACACAGATCGGTATAACTATTCCAGTGAGAGCTGTTTCCCCTCTCACCCTTTGTCTGCTTAGGTCTGTTCTAGGCACAGATTTTGTACCAGTATAACCATTTCAATTATCGGGTCTGATTTTTTTAAATTGATTTACATGTGGATTACGGTAGTGCCCAGGAGCCCTAGTTATGGAGCTCTCCACTAGGTGCTGTACAAACACAGAACAAAAAGACGGTCTCTGCCCCCAAAGAGCTTCCAATCAGAGGCTTGTGTACACAGCAAAATTGACAGGCATTAGGGATTTCGGAATAACTTCCGCAGTAGTTATTCCACAATAGCTCCCCATGTGGACGCTCTTATTCCGGAACTAGGGTGATCCACTTTAGAAACTGACTCCAGAATAAAAGCCTCCCCCGTCCCCCTGGAGTAACTCCAGAATAGACTCAAATTATAAAGCTAGACGGGACCACTATGATCATCTAGTCTGACCTCCTGTATACCACAGGCCCCACAGGACTGCCCTGAATTAATTCCTTGTTGAACTAGCATGGACCTTTTAGAAAAAACATCCAGTCTGGATTTAAAAATTGCAGGTGATGAAGAATCTGCCCCAGCCCTTGGTAAATTGTTTCAATGGTTAATAAACTCTCACTGGTAAAAAAAATTGTTTGCCTTATTTCAAGTCTGAATTGTTGAGCTGCAGCTTCCAGCCGCTGGATCTTGCTAGACCTTTTCTACTAGATTGAAGGGCCTGGTATCAGTTCTAGCATTTTAAAATTTACACCCTCCCTTTTTCCAGCACATCACCCTGCATAGACAAACCCTGCACCGAAACAGGTGGACATAGACAGACAAATGGCCAACAGTTATGCCAGTATAAAGGTGCCTTACACCAGTATAGCCGATTCTCCTTCCTACATGGGAATAGCGTTACCAGTATAAGCACTTTTATCCCAGTATAACTACATCCGCATTAGGGGTCCTGTGAGGCACCCAGAATAACAGGGCCCCCAATCTCAGTTGTAGCCTCTAGGCCACCACCACAATACAACTGAGCAGCACGCTGTCACATGGGAATGACGAACAAGGACCAGGCAGCTGATATTTCAGTATTGAACAAGACATGGCATCTGTTACCAAGCGCGGTATTCATGGAGGGAGAGGGAAAGGTTGGAGTTGAAAAATTAATGAATCCTGACAGGAAGAGCAGGATTTAACTGAGCATCAGCTGGGGCCTTTTCTTGCAGCTGTCTCATTCACGGAGCTCGGGCTGAGGTGCTTTGACAGCTAGAGACCGGATTGATGTCAACCACATCAGACAAGCTGGCAGTCAGATGCAACAAGAGGCAGATGCAATAATTCAAGAGACTCTAGTAGGCACCTTGAGTCTATGTGAAAGCAGCAAGCATCCACCGCTACTGCCCACTAGGCTAACGATCATGGGAGTAATACTGGGACTGCCAGACTGGATCAGACAAGGGATCCATCTCATACTATTGTAGCAGCCGGCACAACAGGGGCCCTGATTTCAATAACGGGGTCTGTGCAGTGTCTGGCAGGATGGGGGCCCCCCATCTCAGTCAGGGGATGGGGTCTGTGCCAGGTGCTGCAAAATGGAGTTCTGATCTCGGTGGGGTACTGTGCAGCACCGATCTATGAGCCCAGGCATAATCTGAC
Source organism: Terrapene triunguis (assembly GCF_002925995.2). Lineage (NCBI taxonomy): Eukaryota > Metazoa > Chordata > Testudines > Emydidae > Terrapene > Terrapene triunguis. Next base: position 28,744,568 of record NW_020664440.1, read on the forward strand.
TGAACTACATCTTCCATGATGCACCATGGCCAGGCACTCATAAGAGACATCTCCACCTCAAAAAGAGGGGAGAAAGTGATGCATCATGGGAGATGTAGTCTGGGCAGGGAGCACAGCCCACAAAAGAGAATGGGAGCATAAGACACCACTCCCCCCCCCCTCGCTGAACTACAACTTTCATGAGACATCGCAGCACCATTTTGAATCAAAACATTTTGGGTTTAGATACTGCACTGAAAAGCAGAAATTTTCTGCAGGATTGAAAGAAAACAAGCCCTATTTTCCAATGTGTCAGCAGATGTAAATTTAATGTAATCACACCTTGAAATCGTAGTCTGGACATGCCTTAGTGACAAAAGGAGCCTCTGTTTAGCATACTGGCTCAGCAATGCGAGGCCAAAGGCAGCTGAATTTCTTTCTGCTTGTGTAGGAGAATTGTTTGCTAAATTCCAGCTGTAGGCAAATTCTGCCTGCCTGTGCTACAGATAGGGTGACCAGATCAGAGAGATAAAATATTGGGAGCCCGGGGCTGGGGGGCGGGGGGGTGGGGGAGGAAGTCAAGACAAAAAACAGTTTCACTGCACACGGAGGGCCCAGGGCTGGGAGCACAGCGCAGAGGCTGCTCCAGCCCTGCAGCCCGCGGGGCAGTGCAGAGCAGGCAGGGGCTGGGTGGGCGGCGCGCCCGCGCCTCTCCCTCCCGCTCTCGGCTGCGCTGCGATCCAGCAGCTGCGGCTCCTTCCCAGCCGCGTGTGCTGCCCTCCCCGCGAAGCCTCCCACCCCCCAGCCCGCCCTGGGCACATGCGGCGCGCGTCCCGTTGCTGGCGGGGTGCCACGCACCTCTCCCGCTCGGCTGCGCTTCAGCGGCTCCTTCCCAGCGGGCGCCCCACCGGGAAGGAGCCGCTGGAACACAGCCGAGAGAGGTGCGGGGCTCCCCGCCGGCGGCAGCACGCATGCCGCATGTGCCCGGGGCGGGGCGGGGCAGGCCGGGCTGGGGGGCGCGTCCTGCCAGGAAGAAGCCACAGCCGCTGGAGCGCAGCACAGCCGAGAGCAGGTGGGAGAGGCGCAGGGCTCCCCCGGCAGCAGCGGGGATTTGGGCCGCGCTGCTCACCCGGCCTCTGCCCGCTCCGCGCTGGCCCCGCTCAGACCCCAACGCGCTGCCCCGCGGGCTGCAGGGCTGAAGCAGCCTCCGCGCTGCGCTCCCAGCCCCGGGCCCTCCGTGTGCAGTGGCCCGGGGGCTGGGCAGGAGCCCTCTGGCGCGGCAGGGGGCTCAGAGCTGAGCCCCCCCCCTCCTCCCCCCCCCCCCCTCTCCCTCCCTCGCCCACCCGGTACCCAGGTGCCAGAGCTGACTGACTAGCTCCAGGATCCAGGCGCCACCGTCGCCACCCCCTCCCTCCAGGCTTGCACCGCCATGCACCTGCAAGCCCTTGAGGGAGGAGGAATGCCGGGTGGTTGGGGAAGAGGTGGGGCCAGGGCGGTGATTTGGGGAGGGAGCCAATGGGGGAAGGAGGGGGCGGGGGGCGAGAGTCCCTCCGGGAGGGCAACATTTCTTGTTTGTCTAGTGTCCCGACCAAACAAACATCGGTCGGGACGCGGGACAAAGAAGCAAATATCGGGACAGTCCCGATGAAATCGGGACGCCTGGTCACCCTAGCTACAGAGGAACCTAGTTTTACTCTCTGATCAAAGCAGTGGTGCATTTAGCCTCAAACTAAGCACATTTGCTCTGCAGTCCTGGAGAGACAAACACACACAGGGCCCTGCAGTGCTGGTTACTTAGGGCCTTGTCTACATTGGCAAGGTTCTGCGCAATAAAGCAGCTTTTTGCGGTGTAACTCCTGAGGTGTACATGCTGCCAAGCCAGTTAGTGCACAGAAACTGCGCAGCTGCAGCACTGTAAAAAAACCACCGGGACGAGAGGCGTACAGCTTTCTGCGCTGGGGCTACACTGCTGCGGTGCCAGTGTAGACACCCTGGTCGATTACAGCGCTGCGATTGGGCTCCGGGAGGTGTCCCACAATGCCTGTTCTCGCCTCTCTGGTCATCGGTTTGATCTCTACTGCCCTGCCCTTAGGTGACCAACTGTGAGCCCCACCCCTTAAATTCCTTGGGAATTTTGAAAGTCCCCTTTCTGTTTGCTCGGTGATGTGTGCAGTGGTCTCAGCACATCTTTCCAGGTGACCATGCCTGCTCCATGCACCAGGCGATCCCCCGCTTGGAGCAATGCCAAGTTGCTGGACCTCATCGGCATTTGGGGAGAGGAAGCTGTCCAGTCCCAGCTGCACTCCAGCCATAGGAATTATGATACCTACGGACAGATTTCACGATGCATGACAGAAAGGGACCATGATCGGGACACACTGCAGTGCAGGGCCAAAGTGAAGGAGCTGCAGAACGCCTACCACAAGGCGCAGGAGGCAAACCGCCGCTCCGGTGCTGCACCCACGAGCTGCCAGTTCTACAAAGAGCTGGACGCGATACTTGGTGGTGACCCCACCTCCACTGCGAAGGCCACTGTGGATACATCGGTGGCTCGTGTGCCAGTCAAGAGTGGACCGAGCCAGGAGGAGGAAATCTTGGATGTGGAGCGGGAGGGGGGACCCAGAGACAGAGGACAACTTGGAGGTCAGAGATTCGTGCAGCCAGGAACTCTTCTCTACCCCGGAAGAGTATAGCCAGTCAGAGCTTGGCGAAGCGCAAACAGGAGATGTGCATACCACCACATGCCTAGTCTGAGCGGTGGAACAAGATGTTAATTGACTCCCTCACTTCACGGGAATCTGCCTCAGATCTCCATGAAACTCTCATGGAGATACTGGGCAATCCACTGCTGCGGGATCTTTGGCAGAGCTGCTTTGTTTCTTGCTCCATTAAGGGTAACTTTCCCGTGCCACTCTGCAGTCACTGGGGGGGGGACGGGACAGGACACGACAAAGAGGGAGACAACACACGACCATTGCTGCACACAGGCGAGAGCCACATAAGGGCCAAGGCGGAAGCCGCAGTCTTGGAGAAGACCCTCCCTTGATTCCCTGCTCACCCTCAGCAGCGAGATGTCTTCCATAACGAACACAGCCTGTGGAAAATGTGGGGACAGGAATGATTATAAGGCCCCCCTACAGTGCTGGCTCTTCCCAAGAGCCACGTGCCCAGTGTACAGTACAGTCCTGGAACACTGATCTCACCTGCCCCTGTGGTTACTCACCATTTTGGGGTCTTGTGGCTCATGTGTGCTTGCCTGGGGTCAGCCAGTAGTGACAGGTATGTGAATAGTGGCTGTGTTTTAAATCACTGAATCAGTGGTCTGTGTGTTGCAAACAATACTGCTTCTATAAAATTTCCATTTTGGCTTCACAGATATGATCTTGGGAGCCCAGCCTCCCTCTCGGTTATCGCCAGCTGAACGGCTGCGCAGAATTAGAAAGTTGCCATGAAGAACTCAAGAGGACTTTCTGCGTGAGGTCATGATGCACTCTGCGGCCGAAAAACAAGAATTGAAGGAGTGGTGGGAAAGTGAGAAGAGGGACCGAAAGGAGAACGAAGCCACGGAGCGGCTCTTAAACGTTATGGAGCACCAAGCGGACAAGCTCCAGATGATACTAGCACTGCAAACCAAGCAGCTCCACGCCCACCCTCCCCTGCAGCCGCTGTCACAAAACTCTTTCCCATGTGCCTCCCAGACACTACCAACACACTCTTATCAACCTCCTGGCTCCAGTCTGTACCCGCTGCATTCCACTCCTCCCCCGTCATAGTCCAGCCCTGCAGACTCCCAGTACCCACTGCACTCAACACCCGTCCCTCTGCAGTTTAGCCCTGCTGAAGTACAGTACCCGCTGCTGCACTGTACTCCAAAGGACAAGGTTGCATATGATAGCTGGACATACACAAATCTTTAACCATCCCGGGACCCCACCTCCTCCTGGGACCCACAATGTCACGCATGTTGCCCAGAGTCACGGTCTTTCGGAGCAGGATGCGATTAATGGCCCTGCACATTTCTATCAACATGAGTCCAACAGTCGACTTTCCAACTCCGAACTGGTCAGTGACCGATCAGTAGCAGTCTGGAGTAGCCAGCTTCCACAGTGCAATCGCCATGTGCTTCTCCAACGGCAGGGCAGCTCTCATTCTTATGTGTTTACACCACAGGGCTGGGGTGAGCTCATCACACAGCCCCATGAAGGTGGCTTTCCTCATCCAAAAGTTCTGCAACCACTGCTCATCATCCCAGACGTGCATGACGACGTGATCCCATCACTCAGTGCTTGTTTCCCAAAAGCAGCGTTCCACTGTGGTCAGCACCTCCGTGAATGCCACAAGCAATCTCGTGTCATAGCTACAACGCATGGCGAGATCAATGTCAAACTCCTCTTGCCTTTATAGTTTAAGGAATAGCTCCACTGCCACTCATGACATGTTAGTGAGAGCGAGCAGCATATTGGTCAACAGTGCAGGATCCATTCCTGCAGCCCAAAGATGCTGGGCACACAGTACACAAACCATTGAAAGATGGTGCCAAATGCGGACAGAAGCACAGGGATTGCTGGGATGCGAAGCAATGCATCACGAGGCATTGGGAAAGGACCCAGGATACCCCTGAAACTCCTCTACCTTCCCACACCTCTCAGCGGCAGAAGAGGAAGAGATGCTCTGTGGGATAGCTGCCCAGAATGCACCACTCCGAATACCGATGCAAGTGCCACAAGTGTGAACATGCTATTGCGCAGGCAGCTGACAGTGTGAATACACAACAGCTCTCTGAGTGGCGATGTAATGCCGGCGATGTAACTCTGCCAGTGTAGACATACCCTTAGAGTCAAAGTCAACAGAACCTATCAACCCACATTCTCTCGGCTCTAAGGAGCTTGCTGATGAGTCTTCATTCCATGTTGCTCAGTCTGATTTCTCGGTAACACCTCCATTGGCCCTAACTGCCCTCCCAGTGCTTTGACTCTTTCCACTATCTTCAACGCACACGCACAGTCCTGCCCTTATCATGGGAGACATGTTAATTCCTCTCTCTTTTAATCTCTCCTGCATTTTGCCCTTGCAATTCTGAAACTTCACAGCACCTCAGCGGAGCTGCTGAATAGTATTGTTACTGCAAAGGCTCTTATGGAGTAACCCCTTCTTGAAAACTAGAGAGCACCTGGCAACTTTCACAGCCAGCCACTCAGTGATAAACTTGGAACAGCTGGGGAGAGCGTATCACACTAGGAACAGGACTCAGTGACCCAGGAGGTCCCTTCCAGTCCTATGCACCCTCCTACCCCCCAATGGCAACACAATTCAAGTGCAATAGACCTGTTCCAGAGTCAGATCCTCTGTTATGCATTGTGGTCCAGTGGAAAGGGCACTAACTTGGAAGTCAAAGAAGCCTGTATTCTCTCAGCTCTGCTACTGTGTGACTAGCCAAGACCTGGTCTACACCTAAAACTGATAGTAGGCATAGCAAGATTGTTTAAGGGTGCAGTTTAGTTTTCTTTTACTGACATAACTGTTGGTATAAGCCCTAGCATAGGCACAGTTATACCAGCAAGACAATCCTTTTTTGTTAGTAACAGCTGTGTCTACATTCCTACCTCATAAGGGACCACTATGATCATCTACTCTGACCTTCTGCATAACATAGGACTTCCCTGAATTAATTTCTGTTTGAACTAGAGCTCTACAGGCATAGCTATACTAGCCAACCATTTCTAGCATAGTCAAGGCCCAAGTCAATTCACCTTTCTGCACCTATGTGCTCCTTTCATCTGTCTTGTCTATTCAGGCCTTGTCTACCCTAGACCACCTTTGCTGGTATAACTCTCCCAGCAAATCCTAAACAGACACAGCTTCTATCTGCAAAACAAAGGGTATGTCTACACTACGGGATTAATCCGAATTTAGATAATTCGAATTTGGGAAACAGGTTGTATAAATTCGATTGTGCGCGGCCACACTAAGCACATTAATTCGGTTTTTAACCACATTAATTCGGTGGTGTGCGGCCACACTACCCCATTAATTTTAACCACATTAATTCGGTGGTGGCGGCCACACTAACCCTAATTCGAATTAACAAAATCGATTTTGGCTCTACTCCGCTCGTCGAGGTGGAGTACAGAAATCGATTTAAAGTGCCCTTTAATTCGAACTAAATGGCTCTGTTGTGTGGACGGGTGAAGGGTTAATTCGAATTAACGCTGCTAAATCCGAATTAATCCCGTAGTGTAGACCAGGCCAAAGTGATTTTGCCAGTAGAGGTTATACCATCCCCAAGTGAAATAAGCTATGCCAGCAAAAGGACTTTTATGCCAGTATCATTGCATATACACCAGGAATTTTGCTGGTACAAAAAGGTCAGAGAAGTCACACAAACACTCCCTCTCCCTAGAAGACATCATGGGCAATTTTTCAATCAAAACTGAATTTTTCAATTTTTTCCCCTCTAAAATATCTGCTTTAGCTCAACCAGGAATTAATTCAGGGCTGGCCTATGGCCTGTGCTTTACAAGCAGTCAGACTAGTGGATCACAGTGGGCCCCCTGGCCTTAATCTAGGACATTACTATACCAGTAAAAGTTTCTAGTGTAGATCTGGCCTGAGGTTTTAAGATGCACCCACAGTAAGAAAAAAGAAATGCTCTGACCACATTAGCAAAAGATGTGGTGAAATCCTCGTGAAGAGAAGGCAGTTTGTAGCTTTCACAGGTTAGCTGATCGAGGTAAACATTAGTGGGGAGCCTAGGGTTTGCCTCATGTTTGCCTCCACGTTAACAGGGAGGTGATTTCACCTCTGTATACGGCACTGAGGAGACTGATCCTGGACTACTGCATCCAGTTCTGGTGTCCACATTTTAGAAAGGATTTTGAAAAATGGGAGAGGGTGCAGAGAAGAGCCATAAAAATGATCCAAGGGCTGGAAAAAACGCCTTACAGTGAGAGACATCAGAGAGTTTAAGGCCAGAGGGGACTATTATATCATCTAGCCTGACCTCCTGTATATTACAGACCCTTAAATTTCACCCAGCTAACCCTGTTTTGAGCCCAGTGACTTAAGAAGTTCAATCTGTTCAGCTTAATAAAAAAAAGATCAAGAGGTGACTTGATCCCAGTACATAAGAATCGTTGCAGGAAGAAAATAAAAGGCTTTTCAATCTAGTGAAGAAAGGCAGAACAAGAACTATTGGCTAGACGCTAAAGCTGGACAAATACAAAATTAGGCAGAAAACACAAATTTTTAATAACGAGGGCTATCAAGCACAGGAACACACTCCCAAGGGAAGTGGTGGATTCCGCATCTCTCAATGTCTGTGAATCCAGACTGGCTGCCTTTCTGGAAGATGCATTAGTCAAAACACGTTATTGCACTTAATATAGGGGTAAATGGGTGAAAGTCTCTGGCCAGTGATATAAATGGAGGACAGAGTGGATGATCCAGTGGTGGCTTCTGACCTTACAAATCTATGAATCTTTTTCCTACAGAAGACAAGGCTTTAGTGAAGTTAGCTGGTTGTGTTCTAGCACAGACACTAAAACTCAACCTGATGGCGTTCTCCTGCATTTGCACCTGCATCTCTTATGCCCAAGGTTAAGAACAAACATGGGCAGCCTGGGAGAAATATGTGGCATGCATCCATACTAGTCCTAGTAACTCCCTAGTCCTTACCTTGACCTGCTAACACACATGAAAACTACAAACCTTGTTAGTTAACAAGTAAGAACATACCTCTTTGCCTAGTGAACAGTCTGCAAAGCATTCAGTCAGAGTTCTCACAATTCACCTTGCGGGAGGTTAGAGAAAAATGTAAACCGGAATGTTTGCTTTGGAGTTCTTGAGATTGATAATCTGACCACATGAATCATGTGAAACAAAGGGGGGGAGGAAACAAGATTGTCTTGAGCTACCAGGGACTTGTGCGAAATCCAAAGAATTCAAAGCATTTGTAAGTAATTCCTCCCTCCTTGCTTGCAAAAGCATTGTTGTCCTTTGCGGAAGGAGATGTACTTGGGGGCAGAGGTGAGAGTAAGCCGGTCCGGTCCGGTCCGGTCCAGCATACCGGCAAGAGCCAGTACACCGTGCCAGACCGCACCGGCTTCCGCGGCAGGGATTGGCGGGGAGCCCAGAGCCCTTTAAATCCCGCCCACAGCTCGGCGCCCAGGCTGGGACCGGGATTTAAAGGGCTCCGAGCTCCCGCAGCTGCGGGGAGCCCAGAGCCCTTTGAATCCCACCCGCAGCTCCGGCGGCTGGGCTGGGGCCAGGATTTAAAGGGCTCGGGGCTCCCCGCAGCGGCAGGAGCTCCGGGCCCTTGAAATCCTGGCCCCAGCCCGGCAAGGCTCAGGGCTCCCTGCAGCCGCGGGAGCTCCGGGCCCTTTAAATCCCGGCCCCAGCCTGGCAGCCGGGCTCGGGCGAGGATTCAAAAGGCCTGGAGCTCCCGTGGCTGCGGGGAGCCCCAAGCCCTTTAAACCCCCCCCCGCAGCCCCAGCAGCGAGGCCGGGGGGGGGGGGGGGATTTAAAGGGCCCAGAGCTCCGTGGCAGCCGGAGCCCCGGGCCCTTTAATTTGCCCCTGAGCCCCGGGGGCTCCCAGCCACCTCTGCAGCTGGGAGCGCCGGGTTGATTTAAAGGCCCTGGGGCTCCCAGCCACAGCCGGTGCCTCAGGGCTTTTAAAACTTGAGAGGCTCCACCTCTTCTGGTTGAGGTCACACCTCTTCCAGATGAGGCCACGCCCCCTCAGGACTCTAGCAGTACCGGTAAGTCCTGTAAACTACTTTCACCCCTGCTTGGGGGGGAAAAATACATACAGACTACATTTTTGAAGTGCACAGTCAGAAAAATGACAATACGACGGGCAAATAAATTTTTCTTTCGCAGCCATGCTTAGTGTTTCTTCAAGTCCTAACTTCTGCCTGTACGGTGACCAGACAGCAAGTGTGAAAAATCGGGACGGGGTGGGGGGCCAATAGGTCTCTATATAAGAAAAAGCCCTGAATATCGGGACTGTCCCTATAAAATCGGGACATCTGGTCACCCTATCTGCCTGTGATCATGAAATCCAAGGCCAACATTTTCACAGATTTTTAAGGCCAGAAGGACTCATCCCAAATCATCTACTCTGACCTCCTACATAGCACACGCCAGAGAATCTCATCCAGTAACTGCATCAAGCTCCTAACTTCTGTTTGAGTTAGAGCAGGAGTTCCTTGCAAAAGGGACTGTCTTTTTGTTCTGTGTTTGTACAGTGTATATAATAGGGTTCCCTGCTCCAGGACTGAGGCTTCCAGGTGCTACCCCAATAATAAATATTAATAATAATCTTATGGAAAGATATGCAGTCTTGATTTACAGACACCGAGGGACACCCCATCCCTAGGTCAGTTGTTCCAACGGTTAACACCTCTCCCAGTTAAAAGCACGTGGCTAATTTCTCATGTGCATTTGTCCAGCTTCAGCTTCTAACCATTCAATCTTGTTCTGCTTTTTTCCTCTCACAGACTAAAGAGCCCTCTATTGTCACAAGCCTTCTCCCTACACAGGTCCTTCTAGACAATGGGCAAGTCACCTCCTAACCTTCTCTTGGATAAAATAAATAGATTGAGCTTCCTAAGTCTCTCCCTATAAAAGTGGAGCACAAATCATTTTGTCAGCTTTGGAAAAATGTGCTACTAGTGTGACAGAATAGGAATTTTCTGTAATATTTTGTATGAATGCTGTGTGCACCTCAGTTTCCCCTATATGCTGCATTATTTGCATACCCCTGGGAAAACCCATAGAGGGCGCACCAGAGGGGGTGGAAACAGGCTGTTTACTCTCGGGCAGGGTACCGCACAGGTGCGGCTGACGCCTAGCTGTCTTGAGTTTGGGGCCCCAAATCGCATGAAGACAACAGCAAAGCCAAACCCCCAGCACATTTTTTACCTAGCAACTAATATGACCATGGATGTTCCACCCTCTGCAGGAAGCCAGCTGGGTTTGACCAGCTGAACAATAAAGGACTGAGGAGGGGGCAACCTGGACAAATGGGGACAGAGCGGGAGCGGGAGCCAAGAGGGGGATACATTGCTTAGCTAGGGCTCTGGGCTAAACCAGATGGACCGTGCCGCAAGTTCCTTCTCTCTATGCTAACCAAGGATTCTCTCTGCTGTGTTCCAAGTGAAGTAATAAAACCTTCGGTTTTGGCAATGCTGTGTAAATGTAGGGTGACCAGATGTCCCAATTTTATAGGGACAGTCCCGATATTTGGGGCTTTTTCTTATATAAGCACCGATTACCCCCCACCCCATCCCGATTTTTCACATTTGCCATCTGGTCACCCTAGATCACTGCAGATGCTGGCGGAGATGCATTGCTCCCTGAGATTGTACAAGTCTCCCTCCAGGGGCTGTCTCAGTGGGACTCCCTGAACAGAGCTCACAGTGGGAAGCAGGAGGGCTGAAGGAAGAGTGAGACCCCTAGGGGGTCTGGCTCACTGAAGGGCTCCCCCCAGAAGCTGTTCTAAAGCTGGGGTCATAGCAGCGAGCCTGTGGATCCATAACAACTAGTAATTTAGGGCCTGAGTTGAGACACTGCAGAAAGTGCTAACTGCAACTGCCTGCTGTGCCCGTTCTCAAACCAGAAGACAAATACATTTTTTTTAAACCTCATGATTTTTAAGACAATCATGATTTTTTGGTGCCCGACTCATGATTTGTTTACTCTTTGGAGTTGGCACTACTGAGTCTTGGGGCTTTTCTAGATGGGGAAATTGACTGGAACAGCTATAGACCTTTAAATTCACACCCTACCTTATTCTGAAATAACTTCCCTCTGTAGCCCTTGTACTTGGGCCGTAAGCTCTCTGGGGTCAGGACTGTCCCTGTATTGTGTGCGCGCACAGTGGGGCCTTGAGCCATGATTGGGGTTCCTAGGCGCTACCCCAATACAAATACGAAATCATTCTGGGTAGCTGAGCATTGTGGGATAGGTACCCAGAAGTCATCGCATTTCAGGATAGCGCGGAAATATGGCAAAACTTAAGCCAATTCACTCTCCGGTACTTACACAGTCCTCTACAACAGCAGTTGAGCACTTGGCAATCTTTACTGCATTTACCCTCCCACCACCACCACTGTAAGGTACAATTATTCACATTTTACAGACAAAGATCTGAGGCACAGAGAGGTTAAAGCCCAGATCCTCAAAGCTCTTTAGGCACCTAAATCCGTCTGAGGGGCTGGATCTAAATGACATGCCCAAGGAGGCACAGGAAGCCTGTAGCAGAGTGGATACTTCAACCCAGGTCTCCCAATTGTGGGCTAGTACGCTAACCACTGGGACACTCTTCCTCCATTCATCTGGGCCAGTGCAGTTGAACCAAACTGTTTTGTGCTCCAAAATGGTTCAGCTCTCCAGATCAGAGAAGGCATAAAAAGGGAGATCGCAGCAGCAGGAAAAGCCAGCGAGGTTCAGTTTTTAAGTAGAGTTTGCAATGCTGGCAGGGCTTGACTTGCAAAGACACAGCACGGCAGAAGAAACCCCACAGCCTGAGTCTCACAGCCCAGGTCAGCTGACTCGGGCTTGGGCTTCAGGGCTATAAAATTGCAGTGTAGATTACTCAGGCTGGAGTCCAGGCCCTGAGACCTCATGAGGGGAGAGTCTCAGAGCCTGGGCTCCAGCCTGAGCCTGAACCTCTATGCTGCAATTTTACAGCCCCGCAGACTGAGCCCAAGTCAGCTGACCCAGGCCAGCCACGGCCATGCTATGGGTCTTTTATCACAGTGTGAACGTACCCTGAGAGAGATGATAAATACACAACCCTGCGCTACCAGGATTTGCAAAAGACCTTCTGTGGCCCAGAGGGACAGGCCCTGCCGGGGGCCTGAGGGACTCTGGAACTGCCAGGATCCCCATGTGGAAGATGGGTGACACCTACTAAGCTAGGCCTGCATATAAACTGTTTATTGTTTTCAAGTTCTGTTTTCTCCAGAAGGCTTTGGTTCTGAATAAACAGTGCTTTGCTTTGGGAAGGCTGGCTGGTCAGCCCTGTCACTGCCCCTGGGAGAACAGGGCTGCAGGCACTCAGACCACAGTGGGTTGCAGTAGTCTGCAGCCGAGGTGCCCGGTTTGGAGGGAGAGGATCTCACCCTAAGAAAGGTGACAGCTAGAGGCCTGAGGCCTAAGTATGGTGCCTTCAAGGAGGACAGAGGTGCAGTTACCTCAGGAACTGTGACTCCTCCACTAGCCACTAACTAGGCTGCCAGATTATATCCCCTCGTTCCCACCAAACCGTTATAGACACACTGGCAGGGCCTATTGGGATGTTAAAAAGAGTCAGATCTATTCAAACTCTGCACCAAAGCTCAGATAGCAGCAGAAAGAGTCCCTATTAAGTCATCAAGACTCATTGAAGAGAATCAGGCTTATTAAGTAGATTTGCTCCAGTGGAAAGCCAGGCTGCTCTGAATGCTCCTTTTAAGCAGGGGAAAAGAAACATCTAGTCTTGACCTTTGCTGATTAGAGCTAAGCTAATCATACAGGACTCCTATTAAATTCCATCTGCCAGCTCCACGCACGGACAATTCAGGCCAAATAGCAGCAAAAATGGGCAAGTGATGTTCAAAAATCAAATCTAGCAGAAATGGAAGGAGGTCTAGAGCAGGGTAATGACCATCATTAGAAGCAGGAAATATGAATATGAGGAGAGATTGCAAGAGATTAGTGTTTGATGTATGAGAGCAGAATACGAGAGAGGTATATAAAATAATGAATAGCGTATCTATGTAATGAACTTAGACGGTCCTCACGGAGTACCTCATGATCTTTTGATAGCGTTAGCCTCACAAGACATCTGTGAGGATAAAGGGAATACTACTGGAAGGTTCCACACTTCATAGCTGGTGTTGGCCAAGTTCACTGCATCCACCAGGGCTCCTTGCATCCCTCCATTCCCACCTACAGCTCCCTGGGTGACATACTCCCTAGGACAGGGACTCCTCACAACTCTCCCCCCCCCCCCCCGCCCATAGTCCCCCTGCCCCCCACCAGGGGTTCTGTGTCTTGCCCCATTCCCAGTCTCCTCTCCTCCACCAAGGGCTCTAAGTGCCCCTCATTCCTCCATACCAGGGTGCCCCATTTCCCGCCCCTTGTCAGAGGCTGTGCACCCCCCCCCCCCCCCCCCATCAGCTTGATGGCATTTCTGTCTGCCAAATGGGGAAACAGAGCACAGATAGACTAAGTGATTTGCTCAGAGTCACACAGGCAGGTCTTTGGCAGAGCATGGAACTGAACCCAGGCCTCCCAAGTCCTAGGCTAGTGCACTAACCATTGGACCATCCTTCCTGTCCTGTAAAAGATTGTCTTTCAATGTGCCAGAACTCAGGGAAAACCAATTAAATTGAAGAGGTAACATTTAAAAACAGACCAAAAAACCCCACTTATAATTTTAGCCTGTGGAAGTCCCTGAGATTGGATGCTGAGGCCAATAAATTAACAGGATCCAGAAGCACATTACACAACAATGCGACTATCGAGCCACGTGGCGATACGAGGGAGAAGCTCTGCACACCCTCACCTGGAATGCCGGCTTTAGTTGTGGTTTTACCCCATCTCAAAAAGCAATATTGCCATCTTAGAACTGAACACTGCAAAGGTAATTAAAGATCCCATCCCGCTGTGGAAGATGCCCACTTTATTTGGGAGCTGTTTCATGAGAGGGATGGTCCAGTGAGTCACCCCTCCTCGCTGGCTTCCCCTTCTCTATTGTTACAAACATAAGCTACTGGTCTTCCCTTTCAAGGTCCTTCACAGCCATTCCTCACCTACCCATCATCTTTCATTCACCATCAAGCTGTCAATGCCCACATGCCATCAGCCCATGGTGCCAGCCTCCGTTACATTTGGAAACAAACCCCTTCATGTATTTTCCAATGCTGCCCCTCCTGCTTGGGAGGATCGCTTGATGATTCCCTGTTCTGTTCATTCCCTCTGGGGCACCCAGCATTAGCCCAGTATCCTGTCTTCCAACACTGGCCAGATGGACCTTTGGTCTGAGACCACTGCCTACCATGCTGATTCCTTAGACTCCCCTGTCTGTCTGTCTCCATCTGTTGTCTCTTGGCTTATACTTAGATTGGAAGCTCTTTGGGGCAGGGACCGTCTTTGCTCTGTGGTTGTACAGCACCTAGCACAGTGGGGTCCTGTTCTATGACTCGAGCTCCTAGGTGCTATGGTAATACAAATAATAATAAATGCCGATGAACATGGGAGAGATCAGAGCATGGCTGGGTAAGCTAATCAAAGCAAGTGCCCTTTATTTAAAGAGACAGGATCCCCTAGCTTCCAGGGCTGTTACCCCTGCTGCAGATGGTTAGTCCGTTCCCACCTGGACTGGTGACCTGTGTGCACTCAACAGCTCTGGGGTCATCTGAAGTTCTATTTAAATGCCACTGGCAGATGCTCAAGAATGACTGAAGCTGGCAGCAAATGCACAGATCCAAACTCTATGGAGAAAATCCCGGGTATTAAAAGGCTCTTATCTAGCAGACAGGGAGGACAAGGACCAATGGGTGGAAGTTAAAAGCCAAACACATTCAAATGAGAAACAAAGCACACAGTTTTAACAGAGCAGGGGATTAAACAATGGAACAATCTCCAAGGGGAAGTGGTGGATTCTTCATCTCTTGAGGTCTTAGAGGTTTTTCTGGAAGATATTTAGTCAAATGTAAGTGACTGGGCTCAACACAGGATAACTGGGTGAAATTCTCTGGCCTGTGCTATACAAATAGGTTTATTATTTATTATTTGTATTACTGTTGTGCCTAGGAGTCCTAGTCATGGGCAGGACCCCATTGTGCTAGGCACTGCACAAACAGAGCAAAAAATGATCTAATGGTCCCTTCTGCCCTTAAAGTCTATGAGGGGGCAGAAAAAAGTCTAGATGACCTAAATGGAGAGAGAAAGGGACCTCCCTCTGATTTGAATCATTCTACAGCTCTTGTATCTTTAGGCTCTGTGCAACAAAGAATATGTGAGTTTTGTCATAGACACAGTTAAATTTCAAATAACTGTTTATTAACTAGGCCTTGTACGTTTGTATATAGCTACTTATATACACGGCTGCTGCATTACATTCTGGTGGCTTCTACAATAGAGGACAGGGAGGCCAACTAGCGAGGTCCTGATCTATTTAAAGGGTATTACTCAAATCCTAGACACTACCCTGTCCATTTCTAACCGCGCCCCGGATGGATGATCTGTCTTTGAGACGTGCCCATGGGACACTGTATCTGCACAGATTTTTTTTTTTTTAAACCCAATTCTGCGTGCACGCGATCTATTAAAGATCACATCTATCCAAGCTCTAACTTAAGCCATGTAGGCCATGTGACTACAAAAGCAATCTGTTAGGCAAAAAAATAAAATAAAAGAGCCCAAACAATCATCATGTGTTCCCTTTCAAAATCGGGCCAGCCACAGGAGTTGAGACTGGCACCTTGGCAAGCTGTCAGCTGGCACGACCCATGAGAACCGACACAGCACCTCCCTCTCTAACCTTGCACAAAACCCTGCTCAAACGGAGCACTGTGGGGTTCTGCTACAGTGTTTTGCTATCAGTGAAATCTGCATCCTCACACCTAGTAGAGGCATCACTACATGGGGTGGAAGGTTTTTAGTTTTGAAAGCATCTTTATTTGGGGGGGAGGTGGACAGAGGTTTTACTCCAAAATGAGTTTGAAGTTAAAGTTGTATTTTTTTTTTTATTAGCACCATGGTAGCAGCTAGAGACCTGACTGACATCAGGGCCCCCATTGTGCTAGATTCTGTGCAGTCCCTGACTCAGACGGGGAGGGGGGCGGGAGGGGGGGCGAGTATTGCACTGGGCACTGCTGAGACACAGCAAGAGTGAATCATTGTGTACAAATAGGCACTAGTTTAAGTCAATTTTGTTAACCCTCTACAGGATGCATGCAGACACTTCAAAAATCGATTTAGACTCAGCTTGTATTGATTTAGCTTAATTTAGTAAGGAAACAATTTTTGCTAAAAATTCACATAAATCAGGTTTAAATCAAATGATGAGTTTTCTATTTGTTTACCAGCACAGGTTTTTAAACTACTATGTATTAAACCAAAGTAACTTTATGTGAGCAGGCTCCTATCTGTGTCCAAGAGAATTTACAGTCTAAGACAGGAGTGAGCAAACTTTTTGGCCTGAGGGCCACATCGGGGTTCCGAAACTGTATGGAGGGCCGGGTAGGGAAGGCTGTGCCTCCCCAAACAGCCTGGCCCCTGCCCCCTATCCACCCCCTCCCACTTCCCGCCCCTTGACTGCCCCCCTCTAAACCCCCCACCCATCCAACCCCCCCCTGCTCCCTGTCCCCTATCCACACCTCCGCCCCCCGGACAGGCCCCCCTGGACTCCCACACCTAGCCAATCACTCCCTGCTCCCAGTCCCCTGACTGCCCCCCAGGACCCCCTGCCCCTTATCCAACCCCACTCCCCGCCCCCTTACCATGCCACTCAGAGCACCAGGACTGGCAGCCATGCCGCCCGGCCAGAGCCAGCCACGCCACCGCGCAGTCTACGGCACCGGGGCAGGCCGGCAGCTCTCGCAGCCGCGCTGCCTGGCAGGAGCTCGCAGCCCCGCCGCCGGCGGCATGGCTAGCTGAGGCTGCAGGGGAGGGAGGGGGCCAGGAGTTCCCCAGCCAGGAGCTCAAGGGCCAGGCAGGACAGTCCCACGGGCCAGATGTGGCCCGCAAGCCGTAGTTTGCTCATATCTGGTCTAAGATCTAAGGCAACATATTTCCAGTGGAGATAGGGAAATATTAATGCCATTGGACAAGGAAGACCTCATCTAGAATATTGTGTGCAATTCTGGTCACCAAAGATGAACCCAAATTGACCCAGGTGCAGAAAAGGGCTCCTAGGCTAAATCGGGGAATGGTGCACCCATTTTATGAGAGGAGACTGAAGGAGCTGGGCTGTTTAGCTTGAGGGGCATCTGGTTGCTCTCTCTAAGTACATTGGAGGGTTAACCCCACGGTGGGAGAACCACCATTGAAGCAAAAGGACAATGCTGGCACGAAACCCATTGGGGATAAACTGCCCAGGAATCAATTAAGGCTGAAAATGAGAAGAAGGTTTCTACCTATCGGGAGAGGGAAGTTCTGGAACAGCCTCCCAGGAGGAGGAGTGGGGAGCAAACAACCCAGATAGCTACGAGTGAGGGTAATTAATCAGCAGAACAACAGACCAAGGGTTGTGGTGGATTCTCCATCACTGGAGATTTTTAAATCAAGACTGGATTTTTTAAAACAGATCTGCTCTAGTTCAACCAGGAATCAGCTCAGGGCAGTCCCTGTGGCCTGTGATATACTTCAGGCCAGACTAGATCAGTGGTTCTCAACCTATTTACCATTGTGGGCCACATTCAATACAACCTGCATGGTCATGAAGATGTCACATGGGCCACAGCTCTGTGTTGATTGGGCTGCAAGTGGCGCGCGGGCCATAGGTTGAGAACCACTGGACTAGATGATCACAGTAGGCTCATCTAACCCGAGAATCTATTAATCCAGTTTTATGATAAATTTATGAATGGGATGATACAATGGGGTTGCTTGCAATAGCAGAGAACTGGACTCAACGACCAGGAGGTTGCTTCCAGTCCTATGTTCCTATCTTGTTTACACAAACAAGTTGTCCCACTTTTACTCTTCTGGTGCACAACCCTGCTAGTGTGGATGCAGATATATTGCTATAGAAGTGCTTGTATGGTATAACTATGCCTACATGGGACACAGAACAAGCAATATCAATGCCAGGCACCTTTATACCGGGTACTAAAGTCTCTTTAGCCTGGAAGAGGAAGGCAGAAGAGACCGTTACCTTTTTTCATAACTGGTGTTCTTCGAGATGTGTTGCTCATGTCCATTCCATGTTAGGTGTGTGTGCTTGCCACATGCACCGGTGCCAGAAGTTTTTTCCCTCAGAGGTATCCATAGAGGACCAGCTCTGGCACCCTCTGGAGTGGCGCACGTATACCGCGGTATAAGGGGCACTACCAGCTCTCCCCACCCTCAGTTCCTTCTTGCCGGAAACTCTGACCATGGGGAAGGAGGGCGGGTCATGGAATGGACATGAGCAACACATCTCGAAGAACACCAGTTACGAAAAAAAGTAATTGTCTTTACTATTTCTTCAAGTGCTTGCTCATATCCATTCCATTGTAGGTGACTCCCAAGCAGTACCACTGGAGGCGGGTAGAAGTTCATGGACGTGTCAATTGCAACATAGCTCTGTCAAATCCTGCATCATCTCTTGCTTGCTGAGTGATGCATAGTGCGTCATGAATGCGTGTACCAAAGACCACATCACAGCCCTGTAGATGCCCTGGATAGGGACATGCGCCAGGAAGGCCACCAAGGACGCTTGAGCCCTAGTCAAGTGGGCCTTCACTATAGGCGGTGGCTCGGCCTGAGTCATCTCATAACAGGTCCGGATGCAGGTGGTAATCCAATTCGAGATCCTCTGCGAGGACACTGGGAGACTCTTCATCCTGTCCGCTGTCGTGATAAATAGCTGGGTTGACCTGTGGAAGGGTCTGGTGCGCTCCAGGTAGAACGGTAGGGCGTGCTGGACATCCAAAGTGTGCAGCTGCCTCTCCTCATTGGTCGAGTGTGGCTTCGAGGAGAACACCGGGAGGAAGATGTTCCCTTTTCATGTCAACCTGGCTACCACCTTAAGCAGGAAAGCCATTTGAGGTCGCGGCTGGACCTTGTCCTTGTAGAATACCATATATGGAAGCTCCGAAGTGAGGGCCTTAATCTCGGACACGCTCCTCGCCGAGGTAATGGCTACAAGAAAAGCAACTTTCCACGACAGATGGGAAATGGAACAAGAAGCCATAGACTCAAAGGGTGGGCCCGTGAGCCTAGAGAGGACCAGGTTGAGGTCCCATTGGGGAACTGGGTCCCGGACCGGCAGGAAGAGCCTTTCAAGGCCTTTTAGGAACCAGATAGACATCTCATGTGAGAACAACGATTTGCCCTGGACACACGGGTGGAAGGCCGATATGGCTGCCAAGTGCACCTTGATGGAAGAAAGTGCGAGACCGTGGTGCTTTAGGTGGAGAAGGTAATCCAGGATGAACTGCAGAGACGATCGGATCGGGGAGATACTACGCTCTGACACCCAGCAGGAAAAACACTTCCACTTTGCCAGGATGCAAAGCTCTGATGGAGGGCTTTCTGCTTTCCAAGAGAACCTGCTGTACCTGACTAGAGCAGGCCTGTTCCTCTGGGTTCGGACACACAGCAGCCAAGCCATGAGGTGAAGAGAGGGAAGGTTCAGGTGCAAGCCAACCGTGGTCCTGCGAGAGTAGGTCTGGGTGGCTAGACAGTGGCCACGGGGCAGCCACTGCCAGATCCATGAACATGCCAAACCAGTACTGGCGAGGCCACACCAGGGCGATGGTAATGACTCGCACCGTGTCCCTTTTGATTTTCGATAGGACCCTGCTGATCAGTGGAATCAGTGGGAATGCGTACATCAGACCCCCCCGCCCATGACAGGAGAAAGGCATCGGAGTGGGCGCCCCTGCTGAGGCCTTGGAAAGAGCAGAACTGATGACACTTTCTCTTCTCTCTGGTGGCAAACATGTCCCCTCGGGGAGCCCCCCACTTCTGGAAGAGCACCTGGACGACCTCCAAGTGGAGTGACCACTCGTGGGGAGAGAAAAAAGGACCTGCTGAGGTGATCCGCCAGCGTGTTCCGGATGCCGGGGAGATATAAAGCTTTCAGGTGGATCGCGTGCTGAATGCAAAAGTCCCACAGGCAAAGTGCCTCCTGACAGAGCGCCGATGAGCATGCTCCCCCTTGCCTGTTGACACAGAACATCGAGGCCGTGTTGTCCGTCAACACCTGCACAACTCAACTGGACAACTGGGGCAGGAAGACACCACAGGCTAGACAGACAGCTCTGAGCTCACAGACGTTTAAAATGTAATGCCAACTCCTCTGGAGACCATGTCCCCTGGGTCCACAGCACACCGAGATGTGCTCCCTAACCGAGGTCTGAGGTACTTCACAAACACAGAATACAAAGATAGTCCCTGGGATGGGATGGGATCTTTGTGGAGAAAAATCCACATGATCAGGCCCCCAAAGAGAGAGTGAAATATCCTCCAGCTACATATACCTACTTGGGATTTCTGATGCCCAATTCCTATTAATTTTAAATGGGAACTGGGTTTCCGAATTCCTCTGGCAGCTTTTGAAGAGATCAGCCGTGTGTGTGTTAAGATGGAATTCAAGGCCTGGAGCGATTGCTAATCACTGTGAGGAAGAAAGAGGAACCAAGTGCATGTAGCTTAACTAAATGGTGACTAAGGGGGAGATAGCCATCTATTTTTGAAGCACGTTAATCCTGAAGAAAGGGAAGGATTTGGGTGCAGTGCAAGAATCAGTGGGTGAAATTCTCTGGTCTATGTGATGCAATCTAGAGCAGTGTTTCCTCATCCTTTTCAGATTGATGCCGTATTCCAAGTCAAAAAAATGTCTGACACTTCCTTTAGCTTCATAGTAAGTGTATTGATGATCCCCCCCCCCCCAGTACTTTAAGGGTTATGTTTCAAGAGGTTTCATAGAGTTTAAGGTCAAAAGGAACCATTAAATCTATTCTGACCTCTATAACACAGGCCAGTACATTTCACTCACATACACCTATACTAAGCCCATAGACTAAAGTGAGGTTACATTAAAGTATTTCAGCCCTCAGGAGGCTAAACTGCTGAGAGCCCCAAGCAGGGAACAGGAGAGACCAAGAGGCCATCAATGCCCGAAGCCCCTGCACTGGCAGGGAATTCTGAGATGAGCCATGCCCAGGGGATCCCAGCAGGCGACCTCCGCCCCATGCTGCACAGGAAGGAGAAAACCCCCAAGGTCGAGCAGTGAAGTAAGCCATCCCAGCAATAGCACTAGTTTGCTGTGATTACTGCACCTACCCCAGGGCTTTTGCTGGCATAGGAATGTTGTCCAAACACAAAAAGCACAACCCAACCTCTCCCACAAGAGGCACAGCTATGCCAGAACTCTCTTGTGCAGGGCTCCTCTAGTACTCTCTTAACAGCTTACCTTGAAGGATCGGAAAGAGACCATGCCAGAGCGACTACAGCTATCTCGTTCTCCTGGGGAAAAGCCCAGACCTGTTTGAACAGGAAGGGTCGGACTGGAAGAACCAGACTGAGGGGCAGCGGATCTGGGCTTTGCTTGGAGAATATAAACTGGTTCTGTTCCTGTAACTTAAGACAGGCCTTTCCTACGTACTTCTGCCAGTGGTCAAGGGCGTGGTCTGACTGAGTAGTGCCAGCGAAAGCCTGTAGTCTAGAATAAGGTAGAGTGTGAACTTAAAGCACAACAGCTATTCCAGAATAGCCCCCATGTGGACACTTATTCTGAACAGAAGTTCCTTTTTCCAGTTTAGCTGAATCCAAATTCAAAGTGGAGTACATAAGAAGGGACTTCCAAGATTATCAAATCCAGTCCCTGCTATCGCAGCCAACTCCCACCTAGAATCCTGGTAGAAACTTATCCAGCTCCATCGTCAAACTAATTGGGGCATTTGTTCTCACCTGCTCCTATGGGGAGACTGTTCCAGAACCTCCTTCTTCTGATGGCTAAAACCCTCCTTAACAGCCTGATTCCTGGCCAGTTTAACCCCATTGGTTCTTGTGCTGACATTGTCCTTTGGCTTCAATAGCTCTTCTCCCTCCCTGGAGTTCTCCCCCCCCCCCCCCCCATGTATTTAGAGAAGGAGCAACCAGATCTACTCTCAGCCTTCACCTGACCAGGCTAAACAAGCCTGGCTCTTTCAGTCTCCTCTCATAAGATCAGCCTCCATTCCCCTCATCAGCCTAAGAACCGTTCTCTGCCCCTAGTCCGTTACACTAAACCAGAGAAAGGCACTCTTAAATCAGCATCCATAGAAGAAGCTATTCTGCAACCGCTATTGCAGTCAATTTCCTTGAATAGATCTAAATGCTGACACTATTGCAGCATCGCCAACCCCCGCGATTTTATCAAGAGTCGCGCAATATTTGCCATTTTCCATAAAGCCTCAGGCTCCCGGCATCACAAGATGGTGTTAGAATGTCAACTTTTTTTTTTAAATGAAAAGATAAGATACCACCCTGCACCGTTCCAAGAAAAAACTTGAAACTGTGACTCAGAACCACCTCCTAAAGACTCAGAAACCAGAAGACAAAGACCCCAATGTTTTTTAAAGTCTCCTGATTTTTAAGCCAGTCTCACACTATGGTCGTACTAGACTACTGATTTTTTGAACACCTTGGTAGAGCCCTGTGTGGATACAAAATTTGTATCTGATCCACAAACATGGTCCGCGGATATCAGCAGATTTGCAGGGCTCTACACACCGGCAATATTGATGTCCTCACTGGAGACCCACTGAATATTCACTACGTTGCCAGATTACCTGTGTAAATCTACAATAATTTTCAAGCCCTTGACCTCTTACCAGTATAGTGTTTCAAGTCCTGTTGGCTTGATAAACAGCCCTCCCTCTCAATCACAGGGGCCTTCCTTTACACTGCCAAATAGCATACACTGTTCTCCATGCTCAGTCATGCAGGCAACCCAATTAGTAACCCAAAAATTGCCAGCTATTCAAAGAAAGGAGAGTTCTAAAATGAAACAGATCTCAGCTTGTCTGGGATGGCAGATAACCTGAGCCAAACTGCTCGGGGGGTGGGGGGGGAGGGACCTGCCCCTTGCGTAACAGACATAGCTATCTACCTAAGGAACTTACACAGCCCTCATTACTCTAGTATCTGAACACCTGACAGTCTTTAATGCATTTAGCTTCACCACCTGTGAGGTAGGGCAGCACTGTTATCCCCATTTTACAGATGGGGAAATGGAGGCACATAGCAGCTAAGTGACTTGTCCTGGGTCACAAAGGAGATTTGTGGTGGAGCAGGACCTTTGAACACAACACAAGGGTGGCTACATCGTGGAATTGTGGGCAGCATTTATCTAGTGGTTAGAGCAAGGGCCCGGGTTCTCCTCCTGTTTCTGAGAGGGGAATCTTGTGGTTAGAGGACAGGCGAAGCTGGGAGTTAGGATTCCTGGGTTCTATCTATAGGGAGGGAAGGGGGGGGGGGGGTTATGGTTAGAGAATGGGTAGGGTTGATAAGACACCTGAGCTGTATTCGTAGCTCTGCCACCGATTCACTGTGTGACCTTCCTGCTCTCTGTGCCTCCCAGTACGAGTGGGGGGCAAACATAAGAATGGCTGTACTGGGTCAGACCCAAGGTCCATCCAGCCCAGTGTCCTGTCTACTGACAGTGGCCAATGCCAGGTGCCCCAGAGGGAGTGAACCTAACAGGTAATGATCAAGTGATCTCTCTCCTGCCATCCATCTCCACCCTCTGACAAACAGAGGCTAGGGACACCATTCCTTACCCATCCTGGCTTATAGCCATTAATGGACTTAACCTCCATGAATTTATCTAGTTCTCTTTTAAACCCTGTTATAGTCCTAGCCTTCACAACCTCCTCAGGCAAGGAGTTCCACAGGTTGACTGTGCGCTGTGTGAAGAACTTCCTTTTATTTGTTTTAAACCTGCTGCCCATTCATTTCATTTGGTGGCTCCTAATTCTTATATTATGGGAACAAGTAAATAACTTTTCCTTATTCACTTTCTCCACACCATTCATGATTTTATATACCTCCATCATATCCCCCCTTAGTCTCCTCTTTTCCAAGCTGAAAAGTCTTAGCCTCTTTAATCTGTACGCATATGGGACCTGTTCCAAACCCCTAATCATTTTATTTGCCCTTTTCTGAACTTTTTCTAATGCCAGTATATCTTTTTTGAACTGGGGAGACCACATCTGTACGCAGTATTCAAGATGTAGGCGTATCATGGATTTATATAAGAGCAATAAGATATTCTCCATCTTATTCTCTCTCTTTTTTAATGATTCCTAACATCCTGTTTGCTTTTTTGACTGCCGCTGCACACTGCGTGGACGTCTTCAGAGAACTACCCACGATGACTCCAAGATTCACCAAGGGGAAGTCGTGCCTGACTAACCTAATTGCCTTCTATGATGAGATAACTGGCTCTGTGGATGAGGGGAAAGCAGTGGATGTGTTATTCCTTGACTTTAGCAAAGCTTTTGATACGGTCTCCCACAGTATTCTTGCTGCCAAGTTAAAGAAGTATGGGCTGGATGAATGGACTGTAAGGTGGATAGAAAGCTGGCTAGATCGTCGGGCTCAACGGGTAGTGATCAATGGCTCCATGTCTAGTTGGCAGCCAGTTTCAAGCGGAGTGCCCCAAGGGTCGGTCCTGGGGCCGGTTTTGTTTAATATCTTTATTAATGATCTGGAGGATGGAGTGGACTGCACTCTCAGCAAGTTTGCCGATGACACTAAACTAGGAGGCGTGGTAGATACACTAGAGGGTAGGGATCGGATACAGAGGGACCTAGACAAATTAGAGGATTGGGCCAAAAGAAACCTGATGAGGTTCAACAAGGACAAGTGCAGAGTCCTGCACTTAGGACGGAAGAATCCCATGCACAGCTACAGACTAGGGACCGAATGGCTAGGTAGCAGTTCTGCAGAAAAGGACCTAGGGGTCACAGTGGACGAGAAGCTGGATATGAGTCAACAGTGTGCTCTTGTTGCCAAGAAGGCTAACGGCATTTTGGGCTGTATAAGGAGGGGCACTGCCAGCAGATCGAGGGACGTGATCGTTCTCCTTTATTCGACATTCGTGAGGCCTCATCTGGAGTACTGTGTCCAGTTTTGGGCCCCACACTACAAGAAGGATGTGGAAAAATTGGAAAGAGTCCAGCGGAGGGCAACAAAAATGATTAGGGGTCTGGAGCGCATGACTTATGAGGAGAGGCTGAGGGAACTGGGATTGTTTAGTCTCCAGAAGAGAAGAATGAGGGGGGATTTGATAGCAGCCTACAACTACCTGAAGGGGGATTCCAAAGAGGATGGAACTCGGCTGTTCTCAATGGTGGCAGATGACAGAACAAGGAGCAATGGTCTCAAGTTGCAGTGGGGGAGGTCTAGGTTGGATATTAGGAAACACTATTTCACTAGGAGGGTGGTGAAGCACTGGAATGCGTTACCTAGGGAGGTGATGGAATCTCTTTCCTTGGAGGTTTTTAAGGCCCGGCTTGACAAAGCCCTGGCTGGGATGATTTAGTTGGGAATTGGTCCTGCTTTGAGCAGGGGGTTGGACTAGATGACCTCCTGAGGTCCCTTCCAACCCTGATATTCTATGATTCTATGATCTCTTTCCTGATTAGCTGTAGCTAAATTAGCCCCGACATCATATTGTAGGTATAGTTGGGGTTATTTTTTCCAATGTGCATTACTTTACATTTATCCACATTAAATTTCATTTGCCATTTTGTTGCCTTATCACTTAGTTTTGAGAGATGTTTTTGAAGTTCTTCACAGTCTTCTTTGCTCTTAACTATCTTGAGCAGTTTAGTATCATCTGCAAACTTTGCCACCTCACTGTTTACCCCTTTCTCCAGATCATTTATGAATAAGTTGAATAGGATTGGTTCTAGAACTGACCTTGGGGAACACCACTAGTTACCCCTCTCCATTCTGAAAATTTACCATTTAGTCCTACCCTTTGTTCCCTGTCTTTTAACCAGTTCTCAATCCATGAAAGGACCTTCCCTTTTATCCCATGACAACTTAATTCACGTAAGAGCCTTTGGTGAGGGATGTTGTCAAAGGCTTTCTGGAAATCTAAGTACACCTCTACCTCGATAGAACGCTGTTCTCGGGAGCCAAAAAAAAAAATCTTACCATGTTATAGGTGAAAGCGCATTATATTGAACTTGCTTTGATCCACTGGAGTGCGCAGCCCCGCCCCTCCTCCCCCGGAGCACTGCTTTACCGCGTTATATCTGAATTAGTGTTATATCGGGTCGCGTTATAGCGGGGTAGAGGTGTACACTATATGCACTGGCTCCCCCTTGTCCACATGTTTGTTGACCCCTTCAAAGAACTCTAATAGATTAGTAAGACATGATTTCCCTTTACAGAAACCATGTTGACTTTTGCCCAACAAGTTATGTTCTTCTATGTGTCTGACAATTTTATTCTTTACTATTGTTTCAAACTAATTTGCCCAATACTGACGTTAGACTTACTGATCTGTAATTGCTGGGATCACTTCTAGAACCCTTTTTAAATATTGGCATTACACCCCACTTTCTGACTGGGATTCTATCAGAGGGTTGGCTGCGATAGCTCAGACCAGTCTCAATGACCCAGGATGCTCCTTCCAGTCCTAAAATAAGCCCATTTTACTAAAAAATATTTCTGTCCCTCCGATCCAGGAAGCTTCCTCCAACCATTGATCTTCGCTGCAGAGCTAATTTGAGTCACTCTAGCTCAAGTAACAGCAGCCACATTGTGAAATAACCCCTGAGTGGCTGCGTCCGCACTACACTCCCCCTGTGAGCTGCAAGGGATGCATTTCAGGGTTACTCATCAGCTGCTGTTCTCGCAAGGACATGAATCAAGACGGTGCCAGCAGCAAGATCAAAAACGTTCTCTGCCATCGCACGTGGAACAGGATGTTCCTACTGGTGTGAAGGCTAAGAGCAATGTCTCCCAGCCGGGGAGAGTGGGGGCACTGGATTAAACAAGATAGGGCAAGACAGAACAGTGTGGGAAGGTGCAGGACTCAAAATCATGCGAGTAGAACAGCAGGCAGCTTTATGGAAGAGGCCCATCTCAAATGTCCGCTGCAGCCAGTTGGATTACCATTCCGGTTCTGAGGGAAAAGTGTTAAGCAAATAGGAAGGCTAGGGCAGCATTTCCTGAAGGAGATCACTCACTGGATTTCTCCTGTCTCCCCGGAAGCTCTTTCTCCAACCAGATCCCCAGGGATCCTTGGTCAACACATCTCCCGCAGCTGGGTCATAACAGAGGAGAGTGGCTGTCTTGGCAGTTAAATAAATTCATAGATTTTTTAAGGCCAAAAGTAGGGTTACCATATTTAAAAATTAAAAAAAAAATAAAAAATAAAAAATAAAAAAAATAAAAGGACACTCCATGGGGCCCCGCCCCTTCCTCACTGGCCCCGCCCCAACTCCGCCCCTTCCCTCAAGTCCCCGCCCTAACTCCGCCCCCTCCCCTGAGCACCCCGCATTCCCCCTCCTCCCTCCCAGCCACGTGAAACAGATGCCCGAGCGCTACCGGCTTCACAGTTTGCCAGGCAGCCCCCAGACCTCCAGACCCTGCGCCCCCAGCCGGGCGCTTCCCCAGCACAGCTGGAGCCCGGGAGGGGAAGTGCCCGGCCGGGAGCGCAGGATCTGGAGGTCTGCCCGGCAGACCGTGAAGCCGGTAGCCCGCGGGCAGCGCGGCTCTTCAGCTCCACAAAGCTGGGGTGTGGGGGGGGGGGGGGAGCAGCAGCAGCCGCCGCTGCGGGGGAATCCGCCTGCAGCTCGCAGCCTGCCGGAGCCGCTCTAAGGTAAGCAGGGGACTAGTATTTTCCCCGGACATGTTCGGCTTTTTGGCAATTCCTCCCGGACGGGGATTTGAGGACCAGAAAGCCGGACATGTCCGGGAAAATCCGGACGTATGGTAACCCTACCAAAAGGGCCCATTAAACAAACAAACAAACAATCTAATCTAGTCTGACCTCCTATATAGCATAAGACCCAGTTACCCTGTATGGAGCCTAATATCTTGTGTTTCTCTAAAGCATCTTCCAGAAAAGCATCCTGTCTGGATTTGCAGATATCAAGAGATGGAGAATCCATCCCTTCCCTTGGGAGTTTGTTCCAAGGGTAAGTCACATGCACTGTTTAAAAAAAAAAAAAAAAAAAAAAAAAGCCGTATTTTTCTTTTGACGGAGTCTGGCTTTGACTTTCAGTCATTATTATTGTTGTTTGTATTACCATTGTGCCAGTCATGAACCTGGACCCCATTGTGCTAAGTGCTGTGCAAACACAGATTTATTGGTTCCTGTTCTGCCTTTCTCTGCTAGGTTATGGAGGGAGCCCTTTAGTACACAGTATTTTCTCTCTGTGAAGGTACTTAAACACCATAATCGAGTCACCCCTTGATCTTCTTTTTGAGACGCTAAATAGACTGAGCTCCTTGAGTCTCTCACTGCAAGGCATTTTTTCCAGCCCTCAAATCACCTTTGTTGCTCTTCTCTGCACCCTGCATGGAGCTCTCTTCAAGGTTCATTTGGTTTCGCTTTCTCCAAATTAAATGCGCTTAGTTTGGATTTTTTTGAACTGCAAACTCACCCCAGGATCTGAGTCACTCACACGTCATGCCCAGGAAGAGAGAAATTGAGCAGCCCAGACTCTGCCCTCAGCGATCTCCTTCCCATCACACCATGCCCTTGGCAAAAACCAGGCCACCCCCAGAGAGGGAGGGAATTTGGATGAGCAATCGTTTGCTAATGCCAGAGCCAGAATGGAATCCAGCTCTCAAAGACTTGAGATGCTAAGGTTTGTGGATCTGACTCCGAGGCCTATTGGAAGCAGATCTGTTGAGCAAGAAGGGTGCTGTTTAAACAGTTACTTTCCAAAGCAGCACCATATTTTTCATGCAGTTGGCAACAACCAAATCCAGTGCTCTTGGAAGGAGAAAATGAATTGCCTTAACAGAGCGTCTGGTGCTACCACAATATGGAATCTCTCTTGCAATCAGAGATCAGACTTGCCTACCAGCCATAATAATCTCTTTGCTGAGGACTGTGTGCTCAGAGCTGCCTGGCTCCATTGATGCCTTGATCCTGGTTTTGTAAGTGGGGGGAGTAAGTTGAAGCCCACATCTTCCACAGAGGCTGGCAGAGCTCAAGCTACAGGTGAAACAGATGTGCTTACCCTCTCAAAATAGGCTGAGATCCTCCACGAGTAATGCTTTCTACCATCTCCAGTTAGCTAGGAGATTCCATCCCATCCTGGACTCAGTTATTCCCCCCTTTGTCACTTCTCAGTTGGACTCCATCAACGCGACATACCTGGGCACAGTGCTTAAGAAACTCCAAGTATAGAAAGCTGCCACAGCACATATCGCCAGCCATTCAGGCTACCACACGCACATCAGCCCCGTCCTCCACACCCTACACTGGCCTCCCATAGAATTTCTAACCAAGAGCCAAGTCTCAGTCTTTATCTGCAAGGCACTCCGTCCGTGGTCTGGGCCCAAGGTATTTAAAAGAGCCGCAATGAAGACCACAGTTAACAAATCTGCTCCTCTGGCACAACGGAGCTCTCTACAAGAAGGGTAAAGCTCGCCTGTGCAGGAGACAGAGCTCAGGGACAGGTCTGATGCTATGGAATGAACTTCTCCAGGACTAAGAACCATCACAAACCTCCCCACCTTCCATTCCAACAGCCAGGCACAATTCTTTGATTTTGCCTTCTCTAATGAAGATGTACACTGCTACCTCAATATAACGCGACCTGATAGAACATGAATTCGGATATAATGCGGTAAAGCAGTGCTCCGGGGGCGTGGGGGGCTGCGCACCCCCGGTGGATCAAAGCAAGTTCAATATAACGCGGTTTCACCTAGAACGCGGTAAGATTTTTTGGCTCCCGAGGACAGCGTTATATCGAAGTAGAGGTGTATATTTAAAAAATCCAAGACCCGTCACGTACTAAAACAAGACACTCCTCTGCACCATGCCTCTCCCCCTGGGAGAAAGGAAGAGAGAGAACAAACACCTGCCAGGTGTGTAGATGCAGTCACAATGCTCTGCTGGAAGGCACTCACATACTACAGCGATAGTGGGGTATAAGCAACTGGACAGAACCGATTAGAGCTGATCAGATTGTCACTGAATGATTTAGAAAACAGTGGCAATAAGCTTTTGCCCTTCGGAACACAGGAATCACTGGATCAGACTGAAGGTCCATGTTGTCCAGCCTCCTGTCTCCAACAGTGGCCAGCACCACATGCATCAGAGGAACTCCACACCTGCAGGATAAACTGCCCAAGGAAAACTTTCCTCTTGACTTCTAAAAATTAGAGATCAGCTTACGGCCTGAAGCATGAGGTTTTATCTCATTTCAGATTTATTGAAACAACTCTGGACATTTTTGTTATATTCAGACTAGAAATAAGGCACAGATTTTTATCACTGAGGGGGATTAATCATTGGAACAGCTGTCCCAGGGACGGGTGGATTCTCCATCACTTGGAGTCTATAATTCAAGACTGCACGTCTCGCTAAAAAGGATCCACTCTGGCTCAACCACCACGCTGGGCTGGAGGCAGGAATGGCTGGGAGGGCGGGGGGGGATTCTCAGGCCTGTGTTACGCAGGCGGTCAGACTGGATGGCCAGAATGGTCCCTTCAAAATCCAGGAGAGCTTGATTTTGTACACTACCAACCCTAGCACAGCATTAAAGCTAGCGTTTGCATTTAATATTGCCTTTACCCAATACAAATACCATGAGACACTCGGGTCCCTTTGTAATGCTGTGTGAGGAGACAGAGCCGGTTACGTAGTACAAATTACAAACAGATGCACCAATATTAACGTTTGTATTGTAGTAGTATCTGGAAACCAGCTGAGTTGGAGCCCCCACTGGGTGTGCACAGACCCCAACCAAGGTCAGGGCCCCTCGCCCCCCAGGTGCTGGGTGTCACGCTGACCCTGACAGAGATTGGGGGGCCCTCCATCATGCTAGACACCACACAGAGCCCCACAAACTGAGATTGGGGGCTTTTCATCATGTTGGACACTTCACAGACCTCGATGGAAACTGAGGGGGAGCCCATCATGCGGGGGGCAACACAGACCCTTTGGAGTTCAGGGGAAACCTCCACTCTGCAATGTGCCACACGGACCCCCCTGGCTGAGACTGGGGGGGAGGGGCATTGTTCTGGGCAGCACCCAAACACATGGTAAAAGACAGTACCTGCTCCAAAGACATAAAAGATGAAGGAGAAGATGGAGGCACAGTGGTAAGGGTGCTAATGAGAGACTTAGGAGACCCAGGTTCAATTCCCTCCTCCACCAGAGATCTTGAGCATGTCTCTTATTCTCAATTTGCCCATCTGTAAAATGGGGATAACAGCTCTGCCCTACCTTATAGGGCACAATTATTAGTTAAACTGGAGAATTGAAAGGTGAATAAAGAACTGGTTGAAGGGGAGACTACAACAGGTCATAGTGAAAGGTGAACTATTAGGCTGGAGGGAGGTTACTAGTGGAGTTCCTCAGGGATCGATCTTGGGACCAATCTTAGTTAACATTTTCATTAATGACCATGGCACAAAAAATGGGTGTGCGCTAATAAAATTTGCGGATGACAAAGTTGGGAGGTATTGCCAATACGGAGTATTCCGGTAATACCATACAAGAAGATTTGGATGACCTTGAAAATTGGAGTAATAGAAATGGAATGAAACTGAATAGTGCAAGGTCATGCACTTAGGGCCTAACAACAAGAATTTTTGCTATAAGCTGGGGACGTATCAATTGGAAGCAACAGAGGAGGAAAAAGAGCAGAGTATATTGGTCAATCAAAGCATGACTACAAGCCATCAGTGTGATGTGATTGCGAAAAAGGCTAATGCAACCCTAGGATGCATCAGGCAAGATATTCCCAGTAGAGATAGGGAAGTGTTATTACCATTATACAAGGCACTGCTGAGACCATGTTTAAGAACAATGAATTCAAATGGAACAGGTGCAGAGAAGGGCTACTAGGAAGATCAGAGGAATGGAGAGCCTACCTTACAAAAGGAGAGTTAAACTTAACAAATCAAGTTCCTTAACAAAACAAAGGCTGAGGGGAGATATGATTGCTCTCTATAAATACATCAGAGGGATAAACACCAGGGAGGGAGAGGAGTCATTTAAGGGCCAATGTTGGCACACACAAAAAGGATATAAAAAGGCCACTGACAAGTTTGAGCTAGAAATTAGACCAGGTTTCTAACCATCAGAGGAGTAAAGTTCTGGAATAGCCTTCCAAGGGGAGTAGTGGGGACAGAAAACCTAAACATGTTTCAATACTGAGCTTAATAAGTTTATGGAGAGGATGGTACAACGAGACTGCCTACAATGGCATGTGGCCCTTCAGAGATTGCTTTTAGCAAGTATCTCCAACTGCCAGAGATGGGACCCTAGATGGGGAGGGCTCTGAGTTACTACAGAGAATTTTTCCCCAAGTGCCTGGCTGAAGGGTCTCAACCATATATTCAGGGTCTAACTGATCACCATATTTGGGGTTGGGAAGGAATTTTCCCCCAGGTCAGATTGGCAGAGACCCTGGGTGGTGTTCACCTTCCTCTGGGTGAGGAAGTTCTATGGCCTGTGATGTGCAAGAGGTCAGACTAGATGATCATGATGGTTCCTTCTGGCCTTAAAGTCTATAAACGTGTTTAAGGGGAGTGGGAGGTTTCCCAGGCGCTACTGCAATACAAGGGCCAGGTAAATAGAGAAGAGGATGAGACAAACTGGCAGATACTACAGTGATGAGGGGGTGGTCACATCAGAAAGACAGACAGACTTCTTAAGCAGTCAGGAGCTGCGACTCCAATACCCAGCATGACTGGGCGGGCAATCACAGCACAGCAACTGCAACAACGCTATGCCAGAGGAACACAAAAGCAGTCTTTGCAGATGGAGTCCCTTCCATTTTTGTTTACTGCACGTCGTTACTGGGTTGTACAACTCACAGTTGTGCTGGTGTGTGACCCTCTGCCCCCCTTCGCCAGTGAGCGGCGAGCTTAATTCTGAAAGCCAGCTGTGTTTTGCTACTGAGCACTGAACCACACATTATCTCATCCTCCGCCCCTTCTCACACAAGGAATGATGCAGCAGAAGCAGCCGGATGCAGACATGGAGGAGGAATCCTCAAACTTGTCCCCTTTGAAGGAATCCAAGGCAAGAAGGCTCAGCTGATCAGCGACAGCTTGCAGCACAGCGGAAGTTACTTGTGATTGCAAAGTGCTCCTCCCATATGAGAGAATGCACATTGGAACTGCCTGTGTGCCTGCAGAATGCTCCATTCTCCCCCCCATACACACACACACACGTATATGTGTTTGCAAAGCGCTTCCCCCTACACATGTGTGCAAAGCAATCCCCCTGCACCCCACTACACACACAGGTATGCAAACTGCTCCCCTATGCACACACCTGTGCCTGCAATAAGGTGACCAGATAGCAAGTATGAAAAATCGGGATGGGGGTGGAGGTAATAGATGCCTATATAAAACAAAGCCCTGAATATCAGGACTATCCCTATAAAATCGGGACATCTAGTCATCCTAGCCTGCAAAGCACTCCCCCTCCATGTGCGTGTGCACGCACAGTCACTCATGCACACCTGCAAACTGCTCCCCACTGCATACGTATACTCATGTGTGTGCCTGCAAAGTATTCCCCCACAGATGTCCACCTGGCATGTGCAAATTGCTCCCCCATATGCATGTGTCTGCAAACTTTTCCCCATATAAATATCTTCCACGAGCCATTTAAAAGCCTCCCTTTCACAGCGCCAGGTGCAAGGGGTGATATTCGCAGATTCCAAAATCAGCTGATTGTTATGATCCTGGCTCAGAATTGCCCCGGCTTCACTCTGGAAGTCAAAGATGGGAGATCTACTGCCTCTCTGCCCACTCCAGTGCAGAGTGACTGATGCCAGAAACCTCAAGTTATCCCAAAGAATAAGGAGGGGAATTTCACAGGGGGGCTACAAGGTTGTTGTCCAGTGGCTCAGGATGACATTTGGCCATCACATGGAAGACACAAATATAGAAGCAAACTTAGCATGGGAGAGCGTTGCTGAGGCAACAGCCTTTGTCCCCCAGGGAATGGTGCTGCGTTCTGCCCCACTCTCCAAGATCCAAAACACACATGCTGGGTGTTGCTCCAGATGCCGGCACTGATACCAGTGCACTCCACTATCAGGCAGCACAACCTCTACAGGCATCAGCTAGGATTATTGGCTATCTAGAAGAGTTCAAATTACACCTGATGAGTAATCCTTCTATGGCTCTCTGTGCCTGGATCTCAAAGCACTCTACAGACATGAAGGAAGCCGCAAAGTCTCTGGGTGAGGTTAGCCTTATCCCACCTTTTTACAGATGGGGAAACCGAGGCACAGGCTGGCCATGCCCAAGGTCACACAGCAAGTCAGTGGTACACATGGGAACAGAACACAGGAGTCCCACTTGATCCCCACTCCCCTCAAGGATGTGGGAACAAAAACCAGGCTTCTTGACTCCTTGTTCTGACCATTCTCTCCTCTAACCACTAGGCCTACCTCCTCCTTCCAGAGCTGGGAACAGAACCCAGAGTCCTGAGGGCCCCAGCCCACTGCATTAGTCACAGGCCAACACCTAGATGTCCTCAGAGCTTAAATCACTACCATTTCTCTCAACTTTTACTACCCTGGTAAATCATTTATTAGCATGACCCTTTAATAGCCCCACTAAGGGCTCACTCACCCTGCTGCCCCACAATCATTAACTGATCAATGTTTAAATAATTAGCCTCTGATTGAAACAAAAAATTTTCATCAGACACCTCCGGAAGACAAACTACATTGTATTACAAGCCACACGGGCAAGCCAGTAAAGGGAGAGCAGGCACAGCCGCCATACACTGCTCTCGGTGATCCCTGCAGCCAGGATAAGCTGTCCTAACCCTGAAGCCAGGGAAATTGCAGACACATTATGCCTTAAAGGAGAACCCATTATGGGTTTGACACAGAATCTACCAGATCAGATTCTTTGTCCTGGGTTATTCAGAGCTGGTGGGATAATAGGATTATTTTCCACTGAACATTTGGATCCCCCCCTACACAGAAATTTAGATACCAACAAATATCAGCCAAAACCAGAAATAATTTAATTTGAAAGTCACATCAGGGTGCCTCATGCTCCCATTCTCCTCTATAGGCCAGCCTCCCTGGTCAGAGTATGTCTCCCATGATGCAGCAGTCTCCCCTCTTGCAGAAGGCAGGTGGTACATATATCATGGTAACACCTGGCCACAGTGCATCTTGGGAGATGTAGTTCAGCTGCCTCATGCTCCCATTCCCCTCTCTTGACTGAGTTCCTTAGTCAGACTACATCTCCCATGATGCAGCACAATGTCTCTTCTTGAAGAGGGGAGGCAGTGTATCATGGGAGTCCACAGCCATGATGCATCATGGGAGATGAAGTACAGCCAGGGAGCCTAGCAAACAGAGAATGGGGACATGAGGCAACCAAACTACAATTCCCATGAGACACTGCAGCTGCATTTCCAAATCAAAACATTTTAGTTTTTGGACATTTGTTGTTGTTTTTTTTTTTTTTAAAAAAAAAAAAAAAAATCAGTGTTCCATGGGAAGCAGACAATTTTCAACAAAAATTATGTCTAGCCAAAAACTCACTTCTCCATTAACAAAAAAAAAGTTTTGACAACAAAATTTCAGCCAGCCCTAGTGTTCTGCAGGAGGCCAGACTAGATGATCAGAATGGTCCCTTCTAGCCTTAAAAACTATGAAGCCCACTATGGAAATAAAATGGGGTCTGTTCTCTCTTTACAATCCAGCCTGAAAGGATCTTTTCCAAACACTTTTTCTGCTTAAAAAGTCAGATCTTAAAACGCAACTTCTGTTTTGCCAGACGTCATTTTGGAAGACCGTGCAGGATGGGAGCTCTCTCAGTCCTTATCTGAGGGACTGAGTTGACTGAATGAAAATTAACTTAGTTAAAAAAAAAAAAATAAAGTCTTCATCCAGAACCAAAAGAGAGAGCACAGATCCTCATTTCCCTCGTAAGTAGGAGTGGGCCTAGAGGAAACAGCCGTGTGATCTAGTAGGTAGAGCACTGGACTGGGATTCAGGATTCTGTTCCCAGCTCTGCCACTAGCCTGCTGGGTGACTGTGGGCAAGTCGCTTCCCCTTCCCGTGCCTCAGTTTCCCAAACTGTAAAATGGGGCTAGAGATGCTGACCTCCTTTGGGAGGTACTTTGATGTCTACTGATGAAAAGTGCTATAGAAAAGCTGGATATAATTATCATCATCACTTATACGAGGTGGAGCATTAAGACCTGCACTACTCTTGCAGCCTGGGGCGCTGTCTGTGAGGATAATGCAAGATGGATGAGCTAAAGCCAAACATGCCCCTGTAGATTTGAGGCCTGCAACTGGCTGTGCCCCAGCCCCGTTCCATTCAGAGCCCAAATCCCTGACACAGCAAGATAGAGGATAGAAAGCCGTTCTCAGTTTCAGAGACAAGGAAGCATCTGGGAAACCAGTCAGGGAGGAAAGGCAGCACGGTGCTCCAAGTCAGCACTGCAAGGAGCAGAAAGTTCCTGGGGAAGATACAAAGCTCTCAGCGAGGCAGGGTGAGACCTGAGCGCACAAAGCGATGAGAGGCAGGGAGGACAATCCGTGTCTTGGGCTGAAAAGGAGACTCGCATTTTGTCATGAGAGAGGCAATGGGGGAAGCTGTATTGTGAGGAGAGCTCTTCCCACCATGCCATCCAATTCTGAGCTCATGGGGGAGCAGCATGATCTGGGGGCGGGGCAGGGGGTGTATGCTAGATTGGAACTAAGTAGACCTGGATTCTGTTCCCAGCTCTGCCACTGACCTGCTGTATGACCCCAGGCAAGTTCCTCTCCCACCCTTTGGCCATTTAGACTGTGAGCATCACTTCAGGGCAGAGACAGCCTTTTGCTATGTGCTGGCGGGGTGCCTAGCCTGATGGAGGGCCATGCAGCACCCTGTCTGACAGGACCCCCATCTTGGTTGAGGGGTCTGTGCAACGCCCAGCATAACAGAAACCTCCCCCAATCTTGTCTGGGACCTTCAGTTGCTACCATTATACTAATTAGTAACAACATGTCACAGCAGGAAGATCAGGAAGAACATGCCCCGGCGACTTCAACACACAGGACCAATGCTCCATTCACACAGCACCAAGCTGCCAACTTCAGAGCTAAACACAGAGACCTTGCCCCATAAGCTAAATCTCCATCCCGGGGGGCAGATCCACAGTCCTCCCCACAGCCACTCAGATGGCAGCATCCTCTCCAGTTAGAGACCACTGTGAGAACCAGGCCCACAAGCTCACCCAGCTGATGGCCATCATGGGCCCCACTACAAACCATGCCCTCCTGTCTCAATAGACAGATCAGTTTTCCCACTGTAGTGGTGCATCTTTTCCCCTCATCTCATTAAGTCCCTCCCCATTTGCCACTACCCGAATCAGACCCTGAGCTTCAATCACAGAGCAGAAAGCCAGACACCTCATGCCCCTACAGACAGAAGTTAGCACAGAAAACAGAGCCCTAGAGATGATGCCCTCCCAATACATACCAGCACTAGGCTCCCTTACAAACCTGAAGGCTACTTCCAGACCCTACCTCCCTTCCCATTACAGACCAGTACCTGAAAGAGGACACAACCAGTATGATCAATGGTCTCAACCATCCTGAGTGGTCCATGGGATCAGAGAAGGGGTCCCACTGGGGAGAATGATCTGTATCATGGGGGTTGTAAGGAGAGACCAATCCAAGGCTGTCAGGCAGCACATCACAAGAGATCTTTCAAGACGTCCATGTCTGCAATCAAAACAGACGCCTGGTGTGGCACCAGCAACCCTGGAGTGATAATTACCAGGCAATGAATCTTCACTAACTTAAGAGTTATGGCTGAGATCATATCACACGTGTACAAAGACAGCCCTAAAGGGCTACACATTCAGGAATGCTGCAGGTGAAAGCGTTGTTGGTATTAACCTTAACTCTGCCCACTCTGTATCCCCAAGCCCTCACAAAAATGCCCTAAAAGAAAAACATACCTGCGTGTCTAGTCGGGTATGCCAATGGGTATGGGATGATATAACCCACACACCCTCTTCCCGAGGCAGAGTCCTGTACTGGTATACCCTTATTAATTATTATTATTATATTAAGCCTTCAACCTTACAGCAATACAGACCAATTAACCCTGCCCCTGCACTACAAACTGTGCCACCTCAGTAGAGACTAGTGCAGGTCCTATACACTACATACCACAGCCCCATTTCCCCAACACAGACCATTACCCAAATACCACAGACTTGTCCATCCTTCCCAATGTAGCCCAATCTGTCCCCTCTCATTACAACAGCAGAAGACCCACACCCAGTCCATATTGAGGAATATAGACTGGTTCATATTGAGGCAACAAGAACTAAGGATGACTCCATATTACGGGGATACAGACCACTCAATCCAGAGAGATCGAATTGCTCCACAGTGTCAGAAGGCCAAGGACAGGTCTACACCAAGAGATAGATACTAGTCCATATTAAGGGGTACAGAATCTAGGTCTGGGTCCATATCACAGAGTTACAGACCAATCTCAATTGAGGAAGGGAACCTGGGCCAGAAACTTCTCCATTTTCTAAGGGAGGTATAATTTATGAGAGAGAGAACTAAGCCAATTCCCACCAGAAGTTGTTCCAGTCCCTACTGGAAGATAGAGACAAGTTAATAATGTGAGGGAAAGAAGATACAGACCAA
Source organism: Terrapene triunguis (assembly GCF_002925995.2). NCBI lineage: Eukaryota > Metazoa > Chordata > Testudines > Emydidae > Terrapene > Terrapene triunguis. Next base: position 28,783,090 of record NW_020664440.1, read on the forward strand.
TCTCCCACAATGCTCCTTGCCACACAGTGCCCCAATGAGCATTAGGGTGGTCACGTCCAAACCCTATGGGGGGAGAAGAGAGAAAGGTTTGTATTGGGCATCTGGGACTGGTCCATATGCACCATGCAGCAAAGTCCATACTGGGGGGCAAAGGGTACCCCAAGATGGTTCCCTGAGAAGGAAATGTAGGCATTGGAGTGGTCTGTATTAGGGAGACCCCACAGTGGGTAGAAAGGAGGTGGGTTTGTATGGGACAGCTGGGCCTGGTCCAGATAGAGCAATACAGCACTGGGGATACACAGGGAAGCCCAAATCAGTCCCCTGGATATGTCAGGACCCCTAATATGGACTAGTCTGAGGAGACACAGCTCACTTCCTGACATAGACTGGTCCATATGGCATGATACAGGCTAGTCTCCAAAAGAAGCATGGACTAGTCTGAAAGCCTGGCATTCCAGAGGAACCCCAACTCAGCCCCTGCCAGGGACCGTCCCATAAAGGACAATACAATCCAGTCCACACATGAGTGTGAAGGCCTCAGACTGGTTTGTAATGGGGGGAGAAGCAGATCCATAAGGGTGGCAATCCAGGCCAGTCCCCAAGAAAGGTCCATATCAGCAAAGAGTTGCAGTTCAATCACTGGTGCACATGTGGCAATTCAGCCCAGTCCATGCAGGGATGACAAGGGAATCTGGTCAATACAGAGAAGAAGGGACTAGTCCATATGGAGCCATACAACTTAGTACATGCCAGGGATGGGGGAGCCCAGCCCAGTCCTTGACAGGTGTGATCATACAGGCGATACAGCCTGGTTCAGGGGTGGGGGAGGGAGAAGACTGGACCAAACAAGGAGGAGGGAGAATCCAACACTGGTGCATATGAGGGGATACAGCCTAATCCATATGGGGAAGGGAGGGAGGAGCTGGCCCATACCGTGCAATAAAGCCCAGTGTATACAGGATGGGGAGCAACTGGAATATACAGTGAGGAGAGACTTAGCCCTGGTCCATATGGGACCATACAACTTGGTCCATCAGGAAGGAGCAGGAGCTGGTTCATACGGGAGGGAGCCCAGTCCTGGTCAATACAGGGGATGGAGAGAGTTCATCCCTCGTCTATGCAGGAGGGGAGGAGGGGCTGGTCCAAATTCTGGGGGTGCAGCCCTGATCCATACAAGGCAATAAAGCCCACTCCATAGGGGAAGGAACTAGTCCATATGCAGGGATAGTCCATATGGAGAGAGTAAGGGCTGATTCATATGCAAGGGGAGGGGGTGTCCAGTCCTGGTCCCTGCATGCGGGGGACTGGTCCATACAGGGGAGAGGGGCTCCAGCCCTGGTCTATGAAGTGGGAGGGGCTGGTCCATACGAGTGTAGGGGGAAGATCCAGCCCTGGTCCATGCAGGGCGGAGGGGCTGGTCCATACGGGGGAGAAGGGGTCCAGCCCTGGCCAATGCGGGGGGAGGGGGTGGTCCATATGGGGGTGCCGGGGCCCCAGCCCGCCCTGTCCCAGCGGGTCCCTCTTACCCCGCGGCGCGTCAGCCGCTTGCTCCCCAGCTGTCAGGTACCAGCCACCGCAACTTCCTCAGGCACCTCCGCCCCCTCGCACCCTGCCCCGCCCACATGGCTTCTCATTGGCTGTTCCTTTAGAAAGCCACCTCCCATTGGTCGCTTTTGCCACACCCCCATTTCCCCTCGGTAGCGCCCCCAGAGCCCGATCTGTGGCCGAGCAGACCTGTCACTCACCGGTTCAAGCCTGGCGCCATCCCGCCCCCCCGATGACTTGGCCACCTCTCTATTGGCCGCCCCTGAGATCTGATGCGTGGCATTGGCCAGCATCTCTCATTCCTTTTTTCTATTGGACAATACAATTGTCAATCGGCGTCCCAGAGCCCCGCCTAAAGGGGGGACGTGGCTGTACCATGGTGAACCCGCCCCCATCTAGGAACGGACATTGGCTGTCCGACTAAGACCTCTTCTGCCGCGATTGGTTGGAGGAAGGAAGGGGCGGGCCCCAACATAGTGGGCGTGGTCGAGTGACTCATTCAGCCAGGGAATACGTGACCGTAACACTACGCGGGCGTGGGGCCCGCGGCCGGGGAGGTGAGGCGCGTGCTGAACGAGTGTGCGGACAGTGCCTGGGCGCTGCAGGGGGACCCTGCCCGAGGCTGCACACTGGCTGGGGTGCCCCTTAGGGGAGGGGCGGGACAATCCCCCTCCCCAGGGTCTGTAATAACCAAACAGCGAGCGGCGTCAGGCTGCATCAGGCGGAGGGGCTGGACTGCCCCCAGCACCGCCCCCTTTACATACCCTGAGCTGCCCACCCGGGCTTCCCACCTTCCACGTTGCAACTCTGCCTTGCGAGGCCGCTACGCCAGGGCCCCATCGCTCTGGGGACGGTGAAGTGGCTCCTGGGAGGCAGGCAAGAGAACCCAAAGGGACCTCCCTCATATAATCAGGCCAGGGGAGAACTCTGAGCCCTGGGGAATCCACCTTCACTGTGCCTAGCGTAGGGCTTATACCGCACAGAGGACTTGTTCTGATTCCATCCAGCCGCATTTCTCTGTCCCAGCACCCCCAAAAAAACCACCTCACTCTCTCTCTCTCTCTCATACACACATAGGTGTCCTTAGGATCAAGTCCCTGCTGATGAGCCCTTCTGCTGCAAGGTGACTGGGAGGTGACAAAGGGATGGCATTATTGGTAGCTGCTCCTCCACACATCATAAACCTGCAGTGGGTGATGGAAATGAACCAGCAAGTAGAAAAGAGAAAGGGGACGCTGAGGGGATCAGCCCAGGGAGCAAGCCCTGCTGAGAGCACTGTAGCTGTGCAAATAGGTGCATCAACTCTGTGCCCATTTTCTGCAGCACTGTAGTTCATGCTTTTACAGATCCTCCCTGAAAGGTATTAGCATAGCACAGTCCTCTCTCCTTAGGCAGGTTGAGCTCATCAGGGCTTGCAAAGCTAATGGGGGTCAAGGCATACAGAACACCCTACTACCGCAGGAAATGGAGGACCAGGGCTCAGCAAGGGACACTCACCCTTGGGAGACTGCTGACCCCAGCATGGTGCTAGGGGTTGCTGTGAGGCAGGGAGCTCAGCAAGGGACACACTCCCATTGCAGTCAGTGCAGATGCCCATGCCCCAGTGCAGCAGTAGAGGGTGCTGTGCACTTTATAATGCTGCATTTTGGAGAGGGACATAGAGCCAAGCTCATCCCCTTCCACTGAGGGTCTCTTTCTGGACCGTAGCCCCAGAGGTCACTGCAGTTAAACACCAGAAAGAGAAGCTCTGATCTCCCCAGCAGCCTCTGTGGGTCAGGGCTCCCTTTCCACACTGCTGCTCTCCTATTCAGCACCATCGCAGATCTGATTTGCCACTGAATTTACAATACTCAGGAGTCACACACAAGGAGCAGCAGTGTAGGGACAGGGCTGCATCAAATCACTTTAGGGGGGGTAGTTGCTTTCCCAGAGGGACCATTTATTCAGGGCTCAAGCGGTTATCCCACTATATGAGTCTTAGATGTGAACAAGAGAGACTGGTTTCCATTGCCGCTACACCAATGATGCAAGCACTGGAGCAGATTTAATCCTTAGTAGATGCTGTATATTACAGCATCATAACAGGCACTGTACAGACAGCCCCAGCTGAGATCAAGGCCCTTGTTGACCAGGTACTGTACAGACCCTACCTGCAACGGGGGTCCCTGTCATGCTGGGAGCTGCATGACTCTCAGCCAGGATCAGGGCCCCCTCCCCATCATGCCAGGTGCTGCACAGACTCACAGTCCCTGCCCCACAGAGCTCAGTCTAAATAGGCAAAGGGTGGGAGGAGAAACAGGTGCAACATAGGGAAAGGCCTTGCTCATGGTCACCCAGCAGGTCAGTGGCAGAGGTGGGAATAGAACCCATGTGTCCTGAGTCCTAGCCTAGTGTCCTAGCCCTTGGGGCAACTGTGCTGCTGCTGTCCCTGGGGGCCAGGAAGCAAGGGTAGCAGCTTCTTGAGCTTTTCCTCCGTGCTGCTGATTTTAGCAACATGTCGCTGTTAAAACAACTCTGGGCATGTGCCCATAGACTCTGATGTGTGTTTGGGGGGAAGCCGCAGGGGCTTACAAGGGTCTTGCCAGTCACGTACCGGGGAGCAGCTGGACTGGGAGATGCTGGGAGCAGCTGAGGACTGGGGTATGAGAGCAATAGGATACAGGGAGCAGCTAGGATCTTAGTGCAGTGGAAGCCCAGGCCCTAGTCAAACTGCTTTGCCAGCAGATAGAGAGGGAAGTGGTTTGGGCAGGTGGGAGCAGGCTCATGCTCCATTCCCCACAGGCATCCTGTGACAGGCTAGTCCGCATGGCTCATGAGCTCACAGTCAGCTGGGTCTGTGTCAAAGGACCAGCCCCACCCCACACAGTCACCAGGCCCCCAGTCTCTCCCCCCTCACCAGCCTCTCATAGGCTAGACTCACAGTCAGTGTTACACAACCAGCTTCCTTTAGGCACCCGGCTCCCCCTCCCCCAGCCTGGAGTTGCCCTGGTGCCCATTTCTCCCTGCTCCCAGAGGGGAAGGAGCATCCCCTTCAGGCTAGTTCTCTTCCCAGGGGTGCAGCAGCATCCCCCGGGGCTCTAATATTTACCTGCTGAAATGCTGAGCTCCCCCCTCACCCTTCCCTCAGGAGGAACTGGGAGAGATTGGGATTTGAGAGCAGCAGATAGGAAACCAGGGCTAAGAGATGTTGGAACTGGGAGAGACGAGGCTCTCCAGTTACACAGCCCACTAGATGCCCCTTACCCTGTAGCTTCAGTTTCCCCATTTTGCTTCATGTCCCTCCCTCAGGAGCAGTCAGCCCCAGCAACAGCTGCTCTGAGCCTCCCTGCACCAAACTTTAAGCACTCAAACAAAGGGTTAATCTGGGAGGGTAGGAGCCTGAAAGTTTTGAGGGGAGGTTTGGTTCTGGACTCCAGTTTTCTTCCTAGCCCAGGCAGAGTCTGATTATAGCACCTAGCTCTTACCCAGCGCTTTCAAAGCACTTTACTGAGGCTGTCAGTATAATTACCCCTATGTGACAGACGGGGAAGCCAAGGCACTGAGGGGACATGACTTGCCCAAGGTCACTGGGGTGGCACCCAGGACCCCACATGCCAGGCACTGCCCAGATCTTGCCAGACCAGCCAGCTGCAGCGATAAGGCATCAGGATCCAGGCCGGGGGCTCTAAGCTGCTAACAAGGTTCCTGTTCTCTGCCCATTGGACCTTCATTGACTATGCTGCTACAGCAGCAACGTTTGACCCCACAGGGCAACGTGGAGGGACTTTTGATGAGTAGCAGCATCTACCTTTGACCTCATGGGCTGAGATTTGCAGGGGGGAGGGAAGAGAAGAGAACTTCGTGATAAGGCAGCCAGAGCAGGGACCTTTGGCCCATGGGACTGGAGGGGAAAGGGGAATTTCCATAAGAGGCCTGATTGGATGGGGTGGCACCCACAGGTGCCACACCCACCCCAACGGGTGAATCAGCCAGAGCAAAAAAGGGAAGCTAGAGCCACTTGCCTTTGGGAATCTGGCCAGGACAGGAGCATCTGGCCTCTGCGGGTCAGCAGGGACAGGATCAGACTCGGTGCCAGCTCCAGATCAGGCCACCCCCACTCCAGAGATGGCCCATGGCAGGAGCTTCCGGAGAGCATACTCCCTCCGCACCCCCAAATCCCCCAGCCTCCTGGATTCTACCTATGGCCACCTGGAGGACAAGACCGATAGCTCGGACAAGGCTAAGCAGAGGGCAAAGAGGAGAGCTGTGAGCATGAGGGGGTGGAAGAGTGGGGTGGAAGAGTCCCCAGCTGAGAGGACCCCCACCCCAGGGGAGATGCCCCACTCACTAAGCCCCGATGATGGGGAGCTGCTGATCGGCGAGGCTCAGAGCAAGGGCTCTCACAGGATGAAGCAGTGCAAGAAGGTAACAGCTTGGAAACCCAGGGGGTGACATGGGATGGGTTTGGGGGTGCACTGATGGGAGCCCCCAATGTTTTCCTGGCCTTCCCACCAACCCCATCCCAGCCTAGATTTTTCCCAGCAGCCCTTGGGGGTTTCCATTCCCTCAGATACCCCTCCTTCCAATCTTCTCCACTGGTGGCCTTGTCTGCCCCTTCCCCCCCCCAACCCCATTACCCCCTGTACCCCTCTCCAATATCCTATCCCAACCCCTCTGATCCAGTGAGGTCATTACCCTTTCTGCCTTTACCAACCCCCAGCTCCACTCTTCTATCAGTGGCATTTCCCCCCTCCCCCCCAACACACACACAGGAGAAGTTACTACCCCCCTCCCTGCCAGACCCTCCCCTCCCCTCCCATCTCCAGCAGTGCTATTTTCTACCCCTCACCTCAAGGGGGGCTAAAATTTTTACTGCCCTCTCATGCTTGGTGGCAGAGGAATCTGCAGGCCCCCACGCCATGGAAGGCTGCTAATGGCTTATACTGGGGTTCGGTTTCTAAAGAGTGAATACATGGCAGCTGATGATGCAAGTGTGTAACAGGCATGAAGTTATAAACCCTGCCAGGAGAGGGCATTATACATTGTTATAAGCCTTTTGATCTGTCAGGCTCTAACCAATTATTTAGACCTCTGTTAACCCTTTATCCATGGAGGGGGAAAATGACCCAGTGCTCTGGGTGTTAGCCTGCAACTCAGACTGCAGTAAATTCCCTGGTCCACGACCCAACTTAGACAAGTTTTAATTTTACAGTAGGGGAAACTGAGTCAGACGCAGAAGACAGTAGCCTTGCACCGCCTTGCTAGCATTGTTGTGAAAATAGCTTCACTAAGGGTTGAGAGGCCCCCAGGTAATGGTGGTGTGAGATAGTCTCCCCCCACTCTGGGGCCAGATCAGAGCCAGCACCCCCTAGAGGAGAAGGTCTATTCCTCCCCCTCCTCCCCAGCCAGCTTCCCTCCCTGAATGGAAGCCAGCACCTGCTAGAGGGGAAAGGCCCCACATCCCACTCCCTGCCCCCACAAGCCAGACAGTGGTGGGGTGCTGTTAAGCCTTTGGAAGTGGGGAGAATTTGTCCCACTTTAGGGGATGGGGAGGAAGAAGGAAAGAAAAATAGCCTTCTAAGCAGGACCGGGTAGGAAATGGTTGTCCCATCCTATGACAATTTGAGATTTCAAAAGCTCTTCCCCACCCCCAAACACACACCAGAATGTTGGTGAACCCAACTGAAAACAGTTTTGAGTCAGATCCATTGAAACAAAACATTTCAGTATTAAAGTCTAAATGAAGTTAAATTTCAAACAAAAAATAGCTTCAAAGCAAAATATCAGATGTTTGTTTAACAAATATCAAGACAGGACATTCCAGGCCCCTCCTCCCCCAATGTTTTATCAAGCCAGGAAATTAATCAAACTGACCCTTTTCACAAACCGGGTTGATTTCAACTAATCAGCATTTTTTGGCCAAGAATGTTTTGTTGACTAGCTCCCAAGCATCTGTAACAGAACCCTCCCTTATCAGAATGCAGCCCGCTATAGTTCAAGTTGAGACTTGCTTTCTGCTTAACATATGGTTTTTGTAAGTCCTCAAAAATAGATCAGCTGACTCAAATGGTCTTGCAAAACTGCCATGCCTCATGGGGGCCTTGGCTAGAATTAGCACTACAGCTATGGTCTCTTTGAACAGGGATTTACAAGATAGAGCACCCTAAGATCTCACATAGTGCATAAACCTCCTGGTTCTTATTAGGGAGTGTTTTGCTCACATTAGTGCCTAGGAATTCTTCGCCTCCCCCCCCCTCATCTCTCTCACACACCCCTCACTAGCTGTATTGGGGTAGCACCTACAGACCAGGGTCCCATTGGCCCCAAAAGCCACACTAAACTAGAACCAAGCAGCAGTCACTGCCCTGAGGCAGTTACAGTCCCAGTACCCATGGCATCTAGGCCTTTTGGAAATTTAATAGCTTAGTTATTGCAACACCCCAGGGAGCCGGGCCCCCCCCCATCAGCCTCAAGATGGGCAATAGCTTAGGGATCAGCCTCTGCTCATGGGACATTTGGGATTATAACAGGGCAGAAAGCTCAGGCTGTAACCCAGGGTAGGCAACTTATGGCACACATGCCAAAGGCAGCACTTGAGCTGATTTTCAGTGGCACTCACACTGCCTGGGTCCTGGCCACCGGTCCGGGGGACTCTGCATTTTAATTTAATTTTAAATGAAGCTTCTTAAACATTTTAAAAGCCTTATTTACTTTACATACAACAATAATTTAGTTATATATTATAGACTTCTAGAAAGACCTTCTAAAAATGTTAAAATGTATCACAGGCACGTGAAACCTTAAATCAGAGTGAATAAATGAAGACTCGGCACACCACCTCTGAAAGGTTGCCGACCCCTGCTGTAACCCAACTTCTGATGGGCTGAGCACCCCCTAGAGGGGAAAAGGGCCACAGACCCTTCACCATGCCTCAGACCCAAACCTGCTCCCCCTTCAGGCACATAAAAGGTCAAGGCCCCCTCACAGCCAGGTCTTGCCAATCACACACCAGACACTTGCAGTAACAAGCTACCTTTGCTGAGGGTTCCTTTAGTTACATACAAGCACTAGATCCACCCCACCATAGTTTTAAATATAGGTCCAGATGTCTATTTATAGGTTTTCCCAGGACTCTCATCCTTCACCATCCAGCCAGATCCTTCTCCCATCTCACAGGCCCCACAGATTCCCCAGGGTTCCCCCCAAACGTCCTAGTTGTGGGCTTACTCACCAGTCCCAGGTATTTAGTGTCCACCCCACTGGGCTCCTCTCTGTAATCCCACCTTGGATTTCCCATGGATCCTGTCCCTTAGCCAGGACAGCAGCCTCCTGGGCCAGTCCACTGAGCCTTTCATTTCTCAGCAGCACATCTCTGTGCCCCCTGCCAGCAATCACCCAGAAGTTTATCCCCTGCATCCCTCATCTAGAGATTCTAGCAACCACAGCCCTCAGCTAACCTAAGTTGGGCCTGCAGAGAGCATTTTATGAGAAGCTCCCAGCCCCTCCTCAGCTGGGACTGATCACTAACTGAAATGGCCCCAGGTGGAATTAGGTGAGCTGCTAAACAGTCCCTGCTGGGAAGCATCTAATTAGTCACAGGGGACTGTGCTCATTCCCTCTTAAAGGGGCCTAGCACCCTGTGACAGGCTGGATTGGAGCCTTTCCCTAGAGGGGAAGGTCCTGTATCCCACCCCCTGCGCCAGCCAGTCCCCCTGCCCTGGGGTCAGATGGGAGCCAGCGTCCCCGTTCCCAACACCCTGAGCCAGCCAGTCCCCTGGCTTGGTGGGCACCGCTTCCCCCAGCCTGTCTTCATAGAAGCAATTCTCAGCTCAGCCAGGGGGAATCTTGGCCTACAGCCTGCTGGAACCCCAGCTGTGACTTTGTCCCCAGCTTCCGGGGAGCAGCCCCTAGGCCAGCCCCACCTGATACCTGCTGTCATGGCCTTTGTGCCTGCCTTGGGGCGGGAGGCAAATCATGGAGGGGTCCTATCAGAGCACACCCTTCCTTGGCCTTTCACCCTGTTCTCTACCCTCCAGCAGGTGGACCGAGCCCTCCGCAGAGGCTGGGAGACCTTTGTGGCTAACCTATACAGCGTGACACTGAGCCGCCCAGCTCCCCCCTCCGAGGCCGCCCCCTTGCGGTGAGAACATGTTGAGGAACCAGAAGAAGAAACAATGACTCTGGGTGGCTGGGCCACCCCCAGAGACATGAACTTCCTAGAGCAGCGTCAGCCACTGATCTGGCTGCATTGGGGACAGGGTGCTTTTTTATAACGACTGGAGATGGGCCTGGGCCACCCATCCGGATACAGATCAATCGATCTGTCCCCCAACACTGATCCATCATCTGTCCATCCCCATATACACCTCTCTGTCTGCCCTCATATACACTTAGCTATCCATCCATCCATCCATCCATCCCCACAGACACCTATCCATCCCCACAGACACTGATCTGTCTATCCCCATATACACCTGTCTAGCCATCCATCCCCATAGACACTCCTCTATCTACCCCCATATACACCTGTCTAGCCATCCATCCCCACAGATACCTATCCATTCATCCATCCCCACAGGCACCCATCTGTCTATCCCCAAATACACCTGTCTAGCCATCCATCCCCATAGACACCCCTCTGGCTATCCCCATATACACCTATCCATTCATCCATCCCCACAGACACCCATCTGTCTATCCCCATATACAACCTATTTATCCATACATGCCCCTCTATCTATCCCACTATACACCTATCCATCCCCATAGACACCCATTCCGTTTGCCTATCCCTACATAGGTCTATCTATCCATCCATCCCCATACACCTCTCTCTATCTATCAATACATCTCTATCTACCTGCACATGCATCCTCCTCCTTACCTTCATACATACCTGTCTCTCTAAGTTTCTCTCCCATGGTGCAGGATGGCTGGGGTACAAGTTCCCAGCCTGGCCCCCTCGCTGGTAACCTGGGAACAGAAATCTCAGCTCCGACTAAGTTTCTCCCGCTAGGCCTCCATCCAAACCCGTAACCATCGGTGCTACTCCCCAGCCCTTGCTGCTGCTCACTTAGCCAGAGCTGTAATGCCCAGGCAGCGTTTCCCTGCATGTCGGCAACCACGGGGGCGGAGGGGACGGGGTGTGCTGGCCACACTGTAAATAGTCTCCGAGTCACAGGGACTCCCATTATTAATCCCACCCTCATTAACCTGCCCTAACACAGCAATCCAACCCAGGAGCATGGCGCTAAGGGACTCAGACTGTCTCCTGCTGGGGGGTGGGAGGGGAAGGGAACCAAGTGATTTTTCAGGGGGGTTGATTTTTCACTAGGCAGAGCCACAGGGACTCCTTAGTAGCCCCCCTTCCCAGTGTGGGTACATCCCAGGCACAGGGGCATCAAACTGGCTACTGCTGGGCAGAGCCAGACATGCCTGTGAAAGGAGCGTCTGGGGTTCCCTTGGAAAGCCGGAGGGTGCTGGGGGAGGGGAGCAGTGCCAGCCCCAGAGGATGCCACACCCACAGCAGGCAGTGGGCAGTGCCAGGCCCAGAGAAGCCCTGCCCAGTGCAGACAGGGCAAAGGGTGCCTGATGGCAGGCAAAGTAGTGATTCTGGAACCTGTCTGGCCACCCCATCCCCAGGCCCACACACTTGGGAGCCTTGGGGGTCAAGTGCTCTCGCTAGTGGGGGGGATACAAGTCGCTCCCTGGCAGGTCTTCAGCAACAGGGACCAAACCAGTGCCCTCTGGATCTAAATGCAAAAGCCTCTCCTGCCTGAGCTAAAAGCCAGGGCTCTGCCAGGTTCCTCAACCTGTGTATGGGGCCCAGCCGCCACTAGAGGGGGACAAAGCACCACGCTGAGTGCCCCAGCAGTCTGTGGCCCTGGTGGAATGAAGGGTTGCCATGTTTTCAGCATTGTATGAACGGTCCTTGTAACCTGATGTGCTGCATGCCCTGCGCTAATAAACCCTGAAACCCCACCACAGCACCTGAGCCTGCTTTCATTGCCACCCCAGACATGGCCCCTTCTGCCATGAACTAGGTTAGAGGGATGGGGCAGCATGGCTGAGGGGTGGGGTGGCACTGGGCCATCACCACTGTCCATCTGAGATCCCACAGACACTGAGCCATGGGTCCCAAGGAGCCAGAATGCTCCTCAGAACAGGCCACATGATCGGGAGCCAGGACTCCTGGGTTCTCTGCTTGGATCTAGGAGAGAAGTGGCATCCAATGGTTAGAGCAGGGAAGCTGAGAGTCAGAACTCTTGGGTTTTATTTCAGAATAGGAGGTGGGGGGGGGTCTAGTGGATGCAAGCAGGAATTTGGGGCCAGGACACCTGGGTTCCATCCCTGGGCTTAGCAAGGGCGTGGGATCTGGTGGTTAGAGTGGAGAAGCTGGGAATCCGGACTCATGGGTTAGATTCCTGAATCTAAGAGAGGATGGGGTCTACTGGTAAGAAAAGGGAATTAGAAGGCAGGACTCCCAGCTTCCCTTCCCATTTGCCCCCGCATTGGAGAAAGTCCAGAGAAGAGCAACAAAAACTATTAAAGGTCTAGAAAACATGACCTATGAGGGAAGATTGAAAAAATTGGGTTTGTTTAGGAGAAGACTGAGAGGGGCCATGATAACAGTTTTCAAGTACATAAAAGGTTGTTACAAGGAGAAGAGAGAAAAATTGTTCTTCTTAACCTCTGAGGATAGGACAAGAAGCAATGGGCTTAAATTGCAGCAAGGGCGGTGTAGGTTGGACATTGGGAAAAACTTCCTGTCAGAGTGGTTAAGCACTGAAATAAATTGCCTAGGGAGGTTCTTTAATCTCCATCATTGGGGATTTTTACTAGCAGGTTGGACAAACACCTGTCAGGGATGGTCTAGACAATACTTAGCCCTGCCTTGAGTGCAGGGGACTGGACTAGATGACCTCTCGAGGTCCCTTCCAGTTCTATGATTAACCATAGGTACCATTGCTGTGAGGTCCACAGGTGGGAAAGTGCACTGTGTTATATAACTCAGAGCACATTGTAAATAACACGACTCCCACAGAGCCAAAGTCCACCCCTCAGGGCTGTCAGCCCAAGGTGGCGAGCTCTAGAAAGGTGCTATCACAGCAGGATCATTGCAACATGGAAATCTTCCCCAAGCCACGTTGGGAGCTGTTTGCCTTGTACCAGCCAGGCCCCTGGGGGTGAAGGAAAAAGCCACAATCTCCCACCATCACCCGATGCTACAAATTATTCACAGATTGTTGCCTCTTTGACCTGAGCAGTTCCCAAACAATCAGGGCTCTGTAGGGATGTTTTCATTTGCAGAAGAAATGTGAGATATGAGTCAAGTCTATTCTGGGGGTAGTTTTGTTTATACATTAAAAAAAAATGGACCCAGAGTGCTGTTGCCCTTGACACAGTACAAGCCCCCAACAGATCAGGACAAATAAGAGAGTTTTTGATTTGCTGGAAAGTCTTAAAATAAAACACACCCACAGGACCACTGTTTACTCCCAGTGCTGCAGGCTGGGACCTGCTGCTTTACTCAAGGGCATCACAACAGAGTTGGGGGGAAACTCCCCACCACCAGCAGCTAAAGCAAGAAGTAAGGGAGGGGTGGAGCACCGTTCCATCCCAGAATACTCTGGGTAACCCAATTAACTCTATCATGACCACTTTATTACATCCAGGGCTCATTATTTTATTAACGTGCACAACGTGCCAGACCTAGCTACGTACCCACTGCAGCTCAGGGGGTGGGGTGGAGATGTTGCAGCAGCTTGTCACTCACAGGACACAGTGAGCACTGGTAGTGGGCTCAGCTGCTATTTAAATGGATCCCACCCTATTCCTATGCACTACACACGGGTCACATCTGAGGCACAGGATATGAATTTTCTTTGCAACTGAGGGAGACCCTGCAGATTTTAGAGTAACCCAAAGCAGCCAGTAGATGGTGTTTGGGCTCATTTTATTTCTGCTCTTTAGCCAAGCCTCTGGCAGTGTTATGGATTGTAAGGGCAGAAGGAACCATTATTAGCATTTAGGGGGCGACAGCACCCACCAGCCCCAGGCAGGGACCAGGACCCTGTCCGCTAGGACCTATGCAGACACAGAACAAAGCTGGTGCCTGCCCCAAAGAGTTTCCAGTCATATCCAGCCTCCTGCCGAACAGTTGAGAGCATCCTCCCAGCCATTCCTGCACCTAGCCCAGAATGGCTCTTAGAGCCGGAGCACACTGTTAGCCCTTGGCCAATATTCAGGGTCCTGCCTCTGCTGTCTGCTCCTCCCACTCCACCCTGAACCTCATCCCCTCCCCTGAGCCAGCGACTCCCCCACCTTCAGGCCACATCAGAGAGGGTGCCTCTAGGAGGGAAAGGCCCCCCCATGTTCCCCACTGAGCCAGCCTGGTCCCCCACCCTGGGGCCCAGATGTAAATGTCAGTTCAGCTCCAAGCAGTTTGGCTCAGTCCAAATCAGGTCACCGTTCAGGTCAGGCCAGCACAGCCCTTACCTTGGGAACCAGGCATTTATCTATCACAACTCGAGATCGATCCAGCTCGTGCTGTCCGTCCACCAGACCCACAAAGCTGCCTATTGCCACGTGTCTGTTCAGCCCACTGGGTTTTTAGACCTTATTCATCTTCCCCATAGTGCGAGGCAGCTGGGATCAGAATTCCTGGCTTAGCCCTGTTCTCTGATTACATCTGTTCTCAGGTTAAGCCTAGATCTGTATAGACCCCTGCTCTGACTGCTTCTAACTCCTAGAAAACTATTGGCATTCCCGGAGGGCTTGAGATATTTAAAGGGATACTGCCCTTTTCCTATATAGGTCAGTAACTGAGTACAGAGGAAATATGTGGATTTGCTATTACTTAAGAGTCATTAAATCAAGACTGGATATCTGTCTGAAATAAAAGTTATGCTCTAGCTCAACTGCCAGATATGGGTTGGATGAAATTCCATGGCCTGCGTCTCACAGCTCAGCAAAGATGAGCACAATTGCCTTGAAATCTATGAAGTATTCAACAACAGAGAAAAGAGGGACGGAGGAACTGAGGGAAGAAAAACACCAGCCATTGAATCATGGTGGATCAGTTTTATTCCCTACATCATAGGGGATGCCAAATCTTAGCTACGACAGAAAGCATCCAGGGGCTTCAGTTTGGTCATTAAGCAAGGCTGAACAATCAGACACTACAGGAGAAGAGGGGCCCAGCCATTTCCAAACCTGCTCTGAGTGGGGGAGATGTGGGGAGAGGAGGAGATCTAAGATCCTGATCTTCCTCCTCCTCGTGGGGAATATGGGGATTAGAGAGAAGAGGCAGCAATAGAAGAAGAGAGAGCCAGCATGACCCCCAGGCAGCATCGATCAATGGCAGATCGGTTCACTGTCGTCAGATGGGACGGGTTTCAGGAGTCAGACAGAGCAGTTCTGAGATAATAACTGTGTCTCGTTGAGCCAGGGACGGGACCAGACCTGGAACTCACAGAGCAGTTTCTGTAGGGGGGAAAATGTCCCACAATTAGATAGTCATGAAACACAGTATGGCTGCTGTAATACCAGGATGAATTGGCTTATGCCCAGGTGCATTGCAGCCCAAGAATCAGGCCCAAGGTTTTAGTGACAGTGACAGCACCCACTCACACAGCGTTGGGATGCAACTGCTGTTTGGTTTATTGATGGGAACTCATAATTTACCAGTGTGATCCCAAACCAGTGCCCATGCAAAGCTTCAGATAACCCCAACACTAGCAGCGAGTCAGCTTATGCCCCCATACACCCAGTCTGTTAAAAGTGTCTTTTGTTTCCTATTTTACTTTCTACAAAGGGCACCATCGGGTTAAAAGGTTTGGGGCTTCTTTATTTAAGATTCCTTACCTGAGTCACTACCAATAGGGTGGGGCGTAAATAGGTTTCCCTTCCACAGAGGATTTCAACTTTTGGGCAAAACTATCCAACCCCAAAAAATATTTCAGCCAAAAACTGAGCTATTTTGATTTCAATACAGTGCTGTGGTGCTTCGCAAGAGTTGTAATTCAAGTACCTCATCGCCTATTTCCCTCGATAGGTCGCACTCTCTGGCCAGACTCCATCTCTCAAGATTCACCTCTTAGGCCTGGTCTACACTACAGGGTTAGGTTGAATTTAGCCGTGTTAGGTCGATTTAAAAATGAATGCGTCCACACAACCAACCCCATTCCATCGACCTAACGGGCTCTTAAAATCAACTTCTGTACTCCTCCCCAGTGAGGGAAGTAGCACTAAAATTGACTTTGCTGGGTCGAATTTGGGGTAGTGCAGACGCAAATCGACCGTATTGGCCTCCGGGAGCTATCCCAAGGTGCTCCATTGTGACCACTCTGGACAGCACTTTGAACTCTGATGCACTAGCCAGGTACACAGGAAAAGCCCCAGGAACTTTTGAATTTCATTTCATGTTTGATCAGCGTGGCAAACTCAGCAGCACAAGTGACCATGCAGTCCCCCCAGAATCGTATAGCGTAGAATGTTTCTACGCTCCCCCATCATCTCTGTCCCTGAGGTTATCGCAGATTAGAAGGCAAAACAAAACAAAAACAAAAAACGCACTCGCGATGACATGTTTTCCGAGCTCATGCAGTCCTCCCACAGTGATAGGGCACAGCTTAATGCATGGAGGCATTCAGTGGCAGAGGCCAGGAAAGAATTAAGTGAGCGCAAAGAGCGGTGGCAGGATGTGATGCTGAGGCTAATGGAGGAGCAAACGGACATGATGAAGCGTCTGTTGGGGGAGCAAATGGACACGTTGGAGCTGCAGGAAAGCCAAAAAGAGCACAGACCCCCGCTGCATCCACTGTATAACTGCCTACCTTCCTCCCCATGTTCTATAGCCTCCTCACCCAGATGCCCAAGAACGTGCGGGGGAGGCTCCAGGCACCCAGCCACTCCACTGCACTGCAGAGGATGGCCCAAGCAACAGAAGAAGGCTGTCATTCTAACAGTTTGATTTTTAGTGTGGCTACAATACGCAATGTGGCCTTGTCCTTCCCTCCTCCCCCACCCCACCCCACCAGGGCTACCTTGTCCATTATCTCATTTTTTTTTTTTTAAATTAATAATGAAAGAATGCATGGTTTCAAAACAATAGTTATTTTATTTCGAAGGGGGGAGGGTGGTTGGCTTACAGGGAATTAAAATCAACAAAGGGGGCAGGTTTGCACCAAGGAGAGAGAGAGACAGACAGACAGACACACACACACACCGAAGCCTGGCCAGTCATGAAACTGGTTTTCAAAGCCTCTCTGATGCACAGCACGCCTTGCTGTGCTCTTCTAATCGCCCTGGTGTCTGGCGCAAAACAATTGTCTGCCGTTGCTTTCACAGAGGGAGGGGCGACTGAAGACATGTACCCAAAACCACCCGTGACAATGTTTTTGCCCCATCAGGCATTAGGAGCTTAACCCAGAATTCCAATGGGCGGCAGAGACTGCGGGAACTGTGGGATAGCTACCCACAGTGCATCACTCCGTAAGTCGATGCTAGCCACGGTAGTGAGGACGCACTCCACCGACTTAATGCGCTTAGTGTGGACATACGCAATCTACTATAAAATCGATTTCTAAAAAGCGACTTCTATAAAATCAATCTAATTTCGTAGTGTAGACATACCCTTAGCCAGTCTGTGGCAGTGGTGCATCACTGGAGATGTAGGCTGGACAGGGAGCCTGGCTTACAGAGCATAATAGGAGCATCAAGTCCCCAAATGACAACACCTGAGAGGTGCTACAGTGCCATTCTAAATGGAAATATTTCAGTTTACGGCTGAAATATTGATATTTTCTGTGGAAAGAGGGCACTTTTTGCACACACACAGTTTAGTTGGAAAGTTGGGATTTTGACAAAACTAAATTTTTTCATTGAATAAACAATTTCAGTGGAAAAACTTTTGACCAGCCCATTATGGACATCTTACACCATAAAGCTGCAATTTTCCAGAGAGCCTAAGGAAAATCTGATGTCTCATTATCCTAACTGAATCCTTCCCTCGCTTTTACTATTACCATTCCCCTCAGGGGGATTGTGAAAAGGAACTACTGGCCTCAGTTTCACTTCTGTTTACATTCTGGGGCAAGTCAATTTCACACTCTGGTTACATTCAGTTTCAGTGTTTGGATCGCTAGCCCCTCAGGGGCGTGCTTTAAATTAGAAACATTTTCATCATTTTAAATTACTATGAAGCTTTGAGATACTGTTAGCACAAAACTTATGATGTATCCACTTTAAGACTGAGATACTCCCTAAGTTTATTTATATTACACTAGCACCCATAGACCTTACCTGTGATCACGGCCCCACTGTGCCAGGTTCTGACAATCCCTACTCCACAGAAGTTGCAATCCAAATAGACGAAGGGTGGGCAGGGGAAACTGAGGCACGGTGAAGGTGGAGGGACTTGCCCGAGGTAAGAGGTGTTGTGCCGCACCCTGTACTTTAGGTTGTCCAAAGTAACCCAAGTCCAACTAAAGGTGTTGCTTTCCAGATGTTTCAAGATGCTGTCCCTCCTGCTTGGGAGAAGCTCCCCGTACACATCTGCAAAGCTACTGCATTATCCTCCTTCAAGTACCTCCTTAAAGTTCTCCTCTACCATGATGCCTACAAAAAAAATTCAACAGCCAGGCTGCTGATGTGCTGAGCCCACTGCCCAGTTGCGTCTCATTGTTTCCTTTGGCTCCCCAGTCTGTCTGCCAGCTCTTGTCTTATACCTAGATTGGAAGCTCTCTGGGGCTCATTTTTTTGTTCTGTTTGTACAGCACTGAGCACAGCGGGGTCCTGGCCCATGACTGGAACTTGTAGGTGCTGTGGTTATACAAGTAAGTTCTGTGACAGGCAGTGACCCTGACCTCGCAAGACAGAACTGAGCTCACACCAAGTTGACACCTCAACTAGACGCTATGCAGTTTTCTCTGCTCACCTGTTGCTCTGATGCTGGCGGCAAGGGGCATGTGCTGAGGTCCCTGTTTCCAAGGCCTGCCCCATTTTTCCGGCACTGTGTTGTCACCAGCTGTATGGTCAGGTAGTATTTCATGCCAGCCACCACCTGGAACAAGAGCAGAGATCCCAGAGTGAGGAAGATTCTGGACATTTCCCACTTCCGATCAATAGCGGGAAATTGGGGAATCAAGAGTTTCAGCTCCACAAACTGCAATTGTTCTGTTTGCAGATGGTAGTGCTTGGAGGCCACAACTGAGATTGGGTGGGCCCTTCATCATGCCAACAACTGCACAGACAGCCTTTCTCCCCCTCCACCTCCCCGACTGAGATCAGGGCCCACATTTGTGCCAGGCGCTGTGCAGAAACCACCCCTGGACTGAGATCGGGACCCCATTTGTGCCAGGCACTGCACAGATTGCTCCCCCCTGCTCTCCCATAAAAATCTACACAGCCCCCATGCCAGGCGCTGTGGCTGATCCAGAGCTCATTAAAATCAATGGAAGACGGTCCCAGACTTTTAGAGCTTAGACAATAGACAAAGGGTGGGAGAGGAAACTACAACACAGAGAGGGGAAGGGACTTGCCTAAGATCAGTAACAGAGCCAGGAATAAGACCTAGGGTCTCCTGAGTCCCATTCCAGTGCACGCATCCATCACTGGATTTTAGAGCACTATTTGGTCCTCAGAGTCAGCTGAAGAATAAAAAGCCAGGACAAATCCAGGAGCAGCAGCAGCACAGCCCTGGGCCACCCCCCATTCCCAGGTGCAGCAGCGACCGCTGGAACCCCCCTCAGCACCTAAGATTTAGTTAGGGGTATTTCTAGTAAAAGTCATGGACAGGTCACTGGCCCTGACTTTTTGGTCATTGCCAGTGACCTGTCCTTGACTTTTACTAAAAATACCCGTGCCTAAATTGTAGCCTTAACTATGACATCTCTTGATCGGTTTAAGAAGCTAATCACATTGAGCTCATTAAGTCTCTCAGCATCAGGCATTTGTTTCCAGCCTTCTGATCATTTCTCTGGCTCTTCTCTGCACCCTCTCCAATTTTTCAACGTCCTTTTGAAAATGTGGCCCTCAGAACTGGACGCAGTGTTCCAGTATCGCGCCCTCCAATGCTGTATGCAGAAGTAAAATCCCCTCCCTGCTCCTACTCCCCTGTTTGCACAGGTAAGGATCACACCGGGAGCTCATGCTGCGCTGCTTGTCCACTGTGACCCTAAATCCTGCTCAGGGCCACTGCTTTCCAGGATACAGTCCCCCAGTCCGTAGGCACAGCCCACACTTCTTGTCCCTAGATGTATAACTTTGCATTACAATGCATTGTGTTGGAACAGGCCCGGTTCCCCAAGCGATACAGA
The DNA here is from genome assembly GCF_002925995.2 of Terrapene triunguis. Classification (NCBI taxonomy): domain Eukaryota; kingdom Metazoa; phylum Chordata; order Testudines; family Emydidae; genus Terrapene; species Terrapene triunguis. Next base: position 28,802,934 of record NW_020664440.1, read on the forward strand.
TCGTTCTGTAGGACTGCCCTGTCCTCAGCACTAGGTGCCACTCCACTAATCCTTCCTCATCCTCTGTGGATGGATGGAAGATATGGATTGTTATGGCCAAGTCTATCTGGCACCAGTGACAATAAAAAGCTGGAGCTTTATAAAGAGGAGTCCAAGAAATGTGGCCCAGGGAACAGATCACTGGGTTCTAGTCCCCACTCTGCCACTGACCTTGGGCAAATTCCTTCCCCTCTTTGTACCTCTACTTCCTCTCCCACCCTTTGTCTACTTCAGTTAGAAGTTCTTCAGAGCAGGGGCTGTCTCTCACTCCGTGTCTGTGCATCATGTGGCACAACCAGGGCCCCCAAACTCAGCAGGGAGTGGGCTGTCTTGGCCGAGGCTTCTAGGTGTTACTGTAATACCCATAACAACTACTTACTTAGCCCAGATCTCCCCTAGAAAGAACCTGTTGAGATCAAGACAATCCCAGATCAGCTCAATCATCATGGCATAGGTTAGACTTTCCATAGACAAGTGGGCGTTGAGATGCAGAATAGGTGGAAACAGTGGAAAGAGAGGGTGTAACTAGGAAATAAAACCAGGAAGATACAAGAGCCATGATGCAAGCAGCAACCTGTTGTTCCAGATTGTGTCCCTAGTACAGTTCTTCCCTTCCGGTGGAGCAGGTAGATGCTAGGGAGCCCAACCACAAGTGGATGGTTTACATCCACTTGCCAATATGTAGCATGCACCTGTATCTATGCCACCTTTTTATATGGCCCCAAATTCTACTGCATGCCTCTGCACATGTTCCACTAATATGGGGAAGCTTAGCACCAAAACTGACCATTCACTCAGTAGGGAATTTCTCAAACTGGTGGAGCAGAGAACCCTAGACTTTAAGGCCAGAAGGGACCATCCCGATCATCTTTGACCTGCTGTATCACAGGCCTGAGCATCTCCCCTAGCCATTTCTGCAGCGTGTCTTGTAGGAAGACATCCCGTCTTGGTTTAAAAACTTCAAGGGACAGAGAATCCACCCCATCCCTACGTCAGCTGGTCCAATGGTTAATCCCCCTCCCTGTTAAAAATGTGCACCTTATTTCTAGTCTGAATTTGTCCAGCTTCAGCTCCCAGCTGTTGGGGCTCATTCTGCCTTTGATGATAGCGGGCCTTTTAATCCAGCAGACAATCTCCTCCCCATGGAGGTACTTGCAGACCATGATCAAATCACCCATTCACCTTCTCCTAGAGAAACTAAATACTGGGGTTTCCAGCCCTCAAATCACTTTTGTGGCTCTTCTGAGTTCTCTCCAATCATTGATACCCTTTGAAAGGGTAGACACCAGAAACAGACAGTACCCGGTAGTGGTCTCACTGACACCGTAGACAGAGGTAATAGCATCACCCTACTCCTGCTTGCTTACTCCTCTGTTTTAATGTCCAAGGATCGCATTAGCCCCATTAGCTACAGCATCGCACTGGGAGCGCACGTTCCTACACGCCCCGCAAGTCCTTTTCTGTGTCACTGTGTTCCAGGAATCCAAACCCTCAATTGTTCTTGTAGCTCTTCACTGAGCCCTCCCCAGTTCCTCCTCTCACCCCTCCAAGAAGCCAACGGTTGCTGAATCAGACCAGCAGGTCCAGTGTCACAGGCTAATGAGAAAAGGCAAAGGAAGCACAGAGATGATCCCAATGAGAACCTGGGCTTTTGTCCCCATACTGCAAGTCTTAGCACAGAGCAAGCCTTGGACAAAAGGCATCACAGAAGCCCAAAGTAACCATTATAAAAGGCTGGTTCTTCAGAGCCTTATGCATTAGAGAGCTGTAAACAACATTCCATGGGGAGCAACTTTCTATTGTGAGGTCACATCTGTCTAGTACAAGATGGCTACAACCGATCTTGGTGAAAACCAGCTTCCAAGAGCAAGAGGGCACAGGTTCAGCATACACAAGTTCACAAAAAGAGACCGAGGACTGGCACTGTTCATGCTAGACTAGAGAAGAAAAAGAGGAGACAGGATGGAAGGATACAACCATGAGATAGAGAAGGGAGATGGGGAACTTCCCACCCCTAAAAGCCCTCCCGCCAATCTTGGTTGGGAACCCATACAGTGCCCAACATGACGGGGGCCTCACCTCAATCTCAGCTGAGGTTTCTAGGCACTAGTGTAACACCAATAATAACTGTCTGACTTAGCCCTGATCTCCCCTAGAAGGAACACAATGAGATCAGACAGTCCTAGACCAGATCCATCATCATACATGCCTTCTTCCTCCAGCAGTTAGATTTTCATGTACACAACCAGGAGTTGACACACTATGAGCTAATCCAGAGTGGGTAGAGGCAGAGGGAAGTGAGTGCATGGGACCCTGACCGCCAGATCCCAGCCAGGGTCCCACGCAGCACCCAGCACGATAGGGGAGCCCCCCTCACCCCTGATCCCAGACAGCGTCTTGCACAGCATCAGCAGGAGAGCACCCACACACACACACACAATCCCAGACAGGGTCCCACTCAGCACCCAGCAGATGGGGAGCCCCCACAAAACTCCTGTTGCATTGGGTGCTTGCAGCAGTGGTGGAAGAGAACCAGTGGCAATGAGAGTGAGCCTGCCTGGCCGGGCGAGTAGGAGAGAAGCAGGGCAGGCTGTGGGTCTGGGCAGACATGGTGCTTGGGTAATGCTGGGAAGGGACAATGCCCTGGCTGCAGAGCAGCATTCTTGTGGTTTGGGTACAGCCATAATAACCCTACCAGCCAATAGTGACTTCCCTCCCTCCTGTCCCGTGTTACACCCTAAACATAGGAGGTGAGTATTTCTGCAGCCAGGAGGCCTGGAGACAATTATTTTATTTTAGATGAGAGCGGAGGCTCTGGCACTCTGGTGCATGGATACCAACCAATGCTCTTCCTCACGACCCTCTGCATGGTGATCCAAACAGTCCCATGCTGCCTACTCGTAGTGGTAAGAGTCTCTCCACAGCCACAGGGGTTAGAGATGCAATTCAAGGGGAGCTGAGATTGTGGGCTCAGATACAGGGTCGCACATGTACAAAAGAGTGGCACAGGGAAGTGGGTGCCACTGTGGTCTGCCCCCCAGGCATCCTGCCTGCTTACACTCCTCTTTGCCAGGCTTTCTCCACACGCCATGGGCAACAGGTGGATTTTGTTACAGGAAGCTGAAACACTGGGGCTCAGAGGGAGGGGGATGTGTGCACCTGCAGGGTCCACGGCTCCTCCAGTGGTTACCCAGACTGGCAGGACACTCGGCTGTCACTAAAGAAGTTAGCACGAATTCTAGGCCGCCCCCCCGGACCAGCTGTGTGGGTGGCAGCAGAAGCTGCTCTCACAGGACACCTCCCCTGCAACCTGCCATCCCATAACCAGCATCCTTGCCCCCCACCTGGCCACAGGGGCCTCCCAGCCCCCCACACCTCTGCCCCCCATCGGGCCCAGTCCCTAATCCCCACCGGGCTGTGGGGCTTCCCCTACTCCTCCAGGGTCCAGACCCTACCCCCGCCTATACCTAACTCCGTCCCCCGCCCCACAGACCCCTGTCAGCTCCAGGGCTCCCCGAAGAGACCCAAACCCCACCCCGAATCCACCCCTGACCCGGCTCCAACCCGGACACCTGCACCCCCGACTGCGGCGCTGCGCCCCCCAGCTGGCTCCAGCCCCGCCCCGCCCCGGCTGACCTGGCTGAGGGCCCGCAGCACCCGCTCCGCCCGGGAGTAGTGCAGGCTGTTGCTGGCCTTGTTATAGGCCTCCACCGCGAACCGCACGGCCGCCTGCACCCCGGGATCCGAGATCGGCACCTCCTGCAGCCCCCCGGCCAGGCGCTCCCCGCGCAGCCCCGGCCCCGCCAGGAGCAGCAGCCACAGCGCAGCCAGCCACACACCCGCTCCAGGGCTCGACATTGCTGCGACTGAGGCCTGAGCCCCGCCCCCTGGAGAGCCCCGCTAGCCCCGCCTCCCCGTCTAGCTCCGCCTCTCCCTTTAGCCCCGCCCTGAGAGCCCCGCCTCCCCTGCTGGCCCCGCCCGCAGGGAACCCCACCTGCCCTGTATACAGTGAGGATTCCTTCCCGCCTATCTGTCCCTAGCACTTGGGAGAAGCTCCCCATACACTTGTGGACGCTGCCTCCCCCCTGTCCTCCTTCAGCCTTGTCCTCCTAGGGTGACCAGACAGCAAGTGTGAAAAATCGGGACAGGGTGTGGGAGGTAATAGGCGCCTGCATAAGACAAAGCCCCAAATATTGGGACTGTCCCTATAAAATCGGGACATCTGGTCACCCCACCTCACACCTCACCCTTCCCGCGACACTGTAATGTTATGAGTGTACGGGGCCGGTGCAACCACTAGGCAAACTAGGCGGCCGCCTAGTGGTTGAGGGCGCCTAAAAGCCCGCTCAGGCGAGGAGGTGGAGTGGAGGTGAGCTGGGCGGGAGAGCAGCCAGCAGTAATGGGGGGGCGCACAGGGGAACCGCTCCCTGCCCCAGATCACCTCCACTCCGCCTCCTCCGCTGAGCACACAGCCCCCACTCTAATTCTCCTCCAATCGGCGCTCCAAGCCTGGGAGGGGAGGAGAATTAGAGCGGCGCCGGCGTGCTCAGCGGAGGAGGCGGAGCGGAGGTGAGCTGGGGCAGGCTCCCCGGGCGGGGTTAGCTTTCGTGGGGGGGGCTCCCTGGGCAGGGGGGCGGCGGGGGGGTTAGCTGCCGTGGAGGGGAGCTCCCTGCGTGGGGTTAGCTGCAGAGGGGGGGTAGCTGCTGCTGGGGGGGGCTCCCCGGGTGGGGGGGGGGGGCGGCAGGTGGGGTTAGCTGCCACGGGGGGGGCTCCTCTGGTGGGGGGCGTGGTTAGCTGCCGCTGGGGGCGGGGTTAGCTGGGGCGGGAGGGTGGCGCAAGGTGGAAGTTTCGCCTAGGGCGCGAAACTTCCTTGCACCGGCCCTGTGAGTGTAATATAATATCTCATTGAAAGGTGACAGGGCCAGAAAGAGTTAATTAACTCACAGACTGACCTGACCCATGGCCGAACTTTAGAGACTGGTTAGGAAGCTATGTAAATGAATAGAGCTTTGAAGTGCAAGTCTGCAGTGTTGGAGATAGAAGGGTAGATGTTTGCTCAGGTCTTGTGATGTAAGCAAACAAGTCTTGTCTATTGCTATAGCTTTGATTCAAAGACCAAAAAAGGGGTATTAACATTGAGGAAGACACTCGAGTGAAATAGTATTATTGTCTATATGTCTCTTTGAAGGTTGTGGTAACCTGTATCTGAACTGTTTTATGGATAAATTATACTGTGCTAATTGTCATGATGTTTAGGAGAAGAACAGTTAAGCCTACTGTTTTCTCAGGCCAAAAGGCTGCAGGAAATGTATAAAACCCCTGGGACACGATCTTTCCTCATCTCAGATCTGCTTTGGGTTTCAAGAGGGGGAAACCTTAAGCCATAAGGATTGAGATCCCCAGTCACTGACTGGAATCACCTTGAATATGGACATTGGACTATAACCTATGGACTATATCTAAAAGGACTTTTGGCAACTACAAGTTCATCTCTGCTATGTATCTGAACCTCAAGAACTGAATTCAAGTCTGTATGTATATTGATCTTTTAACCAACACTCTCTCTCTCTTTTCTTTTTTAATAAATGTTAGTTTAGTTAATAAGAATTGGCTATAAGCGTGTATTTTGTGTAAGATCTAAGTTATAATTGGACCTGGGTATGTGGCTGATCCTTTGGGGTTGGAAGAACCTTTTCTTTTATATGATGAGTTAAGATTTTCAGTAATCATCATCATATGTTTGACATGTGTGTCTGGATGGAGGCCTGAGGCTGGGTACTTTAAGGGAACTGCATTATTTGGACTTCTGAGTAACCAGTGAGGGACTATAGGGTATGTCTACACTACGAAATTAGGTTGAATTTATAGAAGTCGGTTTTTTAGAAATCATTTTTATATAGTCGATTGTGTGTGTCCCCACACAAAATGCTCTAAGTGCATTAAGTAGGCGGACTGCGTCCACAGTACCGAGGCTAGCGTCGACTTCCGGAGCGTTGCACTGTGGGTAGCTGTGGGTAGCTATCCCACAGGTCCCGCAGTCTCTGCCGCCCATTGGAATTCTGGGTTGAGATCTCAATGCCTGATGGGGCAAAAACAGTGTTGCGGGTGGTTCTGGGAACATGCCGTCAGGCCCCCCCACCTCCGTGAAAGCAACGGCAGACAATCGTTTCACGCCTTTTTTCCTGGGTTACCTGTGCAGACACCATACCACGGCAAGCATGGAACCCGCTCAGCTCACCGTCCCCATATGTCTCCTGGGTGCTGGCAGACGTGGGACTGCATTGCTACACAGCAGCAGCTCACTGCCTTTTCGCAGCAGACGGTGCATTACGACTGGTAGCCATCATCGTCGTACTCCTGGGGGCTCTTTTAGACGACCTCGGTGAGGTCAGTCAGGGGCACCTGGGCAGACATGGGAGTGACTCAGCCAGGTCATTCCCATCTTCTGCCGAGCACCTAGGAGATGACGATGGCTAGCAGTCGTACTGCACCGTCTTCTGGTGAGCACCCAGGAGATGACGATGGCTAGCAGTCGTACTGTACCGTCTGCTGCCAGCCTAAGATGTAAAAGATAGATGGAGTGGATCAAAACAAGAAATAGACCGGATTTGTTTTGTATTCATTTGCTTCCCCCCTCCCTCCATGAAATCAACGGCCTGCTAAAGCCAGGGTTTTGAGTTCAGTCCTTGAGGGGGCCATTCTGTGTGACAGTTGTTTGTGTTTCTTCTTGATGCAAAGCCACCCCCTTTGTTGATTTTAATTCCCTGTAAGCCATGTCGTCTGTCGCCCCTCCCTCCATCAGAGCAACAGCAGACAATCGTTTCGCGCCTTTTTTCAGTGCAGACGCCATAGCACTGGGAACATGGAGCCCGCTCAGATCACCGTGGCAATTATGAGCACTGTAAACACCACGCACATTATCCTGGAGTATATGCAGAACCAGAACCTGCAAAAGCAAAACCAGGCGAGGAGGCGACGGCAGCGCGGTGATGAGAGTGATGAGGACATAGACATGGACATAGACTTCTCACAAAGTACGGGCCCTGACAATGTGCACATCATGGTGTTAATGGGGCAGGTTCATGCCATGGAACGCCGATTCTGGGCCCGGGAAACAAGCACAGACTGGTGGGACCGCATAGTATTGCAGGTCTGGGATGATTCCCAGTGGCTGCAAAACTTTCGCATGCGTAAGGGCACTTTCATGGAACTTTGTGACTTGCTTTCCCCTGCCCTGAACTGCCAGAATACCAAGATGAGAGCAGCCCTCACAGTTGAGAAGCGAGTGGCGATAGCCCTGTGAAAGGTTGCAACGGCAGACAGCTACCAGTCAGTCGGGCATCAATTTGGAGTGGGCAAATCTACTGTGGGGGCTGCTGTGATCCAAGTAGCCAACGCAATCAAAGAGCTGCTGATATCACGGGTAGTGACTCTAGGAAATGTGCAGGTCATAGTGGATGGCTTTGCTGCAATGGGATTCCCTAACTGTGGTGGGGCGATAGACGGAACCCATATCCCTATCTTGGCACTGGAGCACCAAGCCAGCAAGTACATAAACCGAAAGGGGTACTTTTCAATGGTGCTGCAAGCCCTGGTGGATCACAAGGGACGTTTCACCAACATCAACGTGGGATGGCCGGGAAAGGTACATGACGCTCGCATCTTCAGGAACTCTGGTCTGTTTCAAAAGCTGCAGGAAGGGACTTACTTTGCAAAGGCTTTGGGAGTACATCCAGGAGAGCTTTATGGAGATGTCCCTGGAGGATTTCCACTCCATCCCCAGACACGTTAACAGACTTTTCCAGTAGCTGTACTGGCCGCGAATGCCAGGGCAAATTAATCATTAAACATGCTTGTTTTTAAACCATGTCTAATATTTACAAAGGTACACTCACCAGAGGTCCCTTCTCCGCCTTCAGGGTCCGGGAGCCTGCCTTGGCTTCGGGGGTTACTGGCTCCAGGTCCAGGGTGAGAAACAGATCCTGGCTGTTGGGGAAACCGGTTTCTCCGCTTCCTTGCTATGAGCTATCTTCAACCTCCTCCTCATCATCTTCCTCATCCCCAAAACCCACTTCCGTGTTGCATCCTACTCCATTGACGGAGTCAAAGCACAGGGTACTGCTGGGGTACTGATGGCTGCACCCCCTAGAATGGCATGCAGCTCATCATAGAAGCGGCATGTTTGGGGCTGTGACCCGGAGCGGCCATTTGCCTCTCTGTTTTTTTGGTAGGCTTGCCTGAGCTCCTTAATTTTCACGCGGCACTGCCGCGAGTCCCTGTTATAGCCTCTGTCCTTCATGCCCTTGGAGATTTTTTCAAATGTTTTGGCATTTCGTCTTTTGGAACGGAGTTCAGCTAGCACGGATTCATCTCCCCATACAGCGATCAGATCCCATACCTCCCGTTCGGTCCATGCTGGAGCTCTTTTGCGATTCTGGGACTCCATGGTCACCTCTGCTGATGAGCTCTGCATGGTCACCTGTGCTGATCAGCTCACAACGCTGGCCAAACAGGAAATGAAATTCAAAAGTTTGCAGGCCTTTTCCTGTCTACCTGGCCAGTGCATCTGAGTTGAGAGCGCTGTCCAGAGCGGTCACAATGGAGCACTCTGGGATAGCTCCCGGAGGCCAATACCGTCAAATTGCGTCCACACTACCCCAAATTCAACCCAGCAAGGCTGATTTCAGCGCTAATCCCCTCGTCAGAGATGGAGTAAAGAAATCAATTTAAAGAACTCTTTAAGTAAAAAAAAAGGGCTTCGTCGTGTGGACGGGTCCAGGGTTAAATCGAGGTAACACTGCTAAATTCGACCTAAAATCGTAGTGTAGACCAGGCCATAGAAGCTGTTTTGTGCTCGCTTGGTAAATGTAAGTATTGGAATATCCACCAGCATTTGGGGTTTGTTGGCCCTGTTCTGTTTGCAGTTCACCCTGATTGAGTGACCTCAGCTGGCTCCCACAGGCGTAGTCGTGCTAGGATCCACAGAACCAGGTCAATTAAGCTTTGGGTCAGAACCCCACGCTATCCAAATTTGACTTTCGGTAGTAAGAGTTTGGTTGGTTAAAGAGCAGTTGCAATGGGTGAGCAAAGAGCATATGAGGGCCTTGACAAAAAAGCCCTGGAAGCTTTGTGTTCAGAAAAGGGGATAAGCTTTCAAAAGAAAGGTACATATCAAGAACTGAGAGATCTGTTAATAGCCTGTGATCAGGAGGCAGGAGCACAGCCCTTACCTGGTACTACAGAAACTGCAGAAGCAATTAGAATGAAAAAGGCGCAAATAAACTGCAACTTGAGCATGAACAGAAACTAGTAGACATTCGATTGCTGCAAAAGCAAAAAATAGCTGAATTAGAAAGAGAAGCTGCTGAGAGAGAAGAAAGAGCTCGTAAGTGGCGTCTGGAGCTGCTGGCTGCTGAGAAAGCTCGACAGATGGAACAGGAGATGGCCAAACTTCATCTCCAAGTAATGGAAGAACAGAGAAAGTCATTGCCATCTGGTACTCCACTTCCCCACTGCCATGAGAAAAACTGGGAAAGGATGTGTCCCATTTACAATGATACTGAGGATCTAGAGGAGTTTTTGGCTACCTTTGAACGACTCTGCATCGTCACAGACACCTACAACATCCTTGGGCTACCAGCGCTGGAGTTATGGGGGAAAAGCAGGGGTAGGGTGACCAGATGTCCCAATTTTATAGAGACAGTCCAGTTTTTTGGATCTTTTTCTTACATAGGCTCCTATTCCCCCCCACACACACACCCCCCGCTGTCCCGATTTTTCACACTTGCTGTCTGGTTACCCTAAGCAGGGGGGCCCTTAATGAATGTGGGCAGGGCTGGAGGCAGCAAGGAGCAAGGTACCAGCACACCCCTTAGCTGGGGTGCTGAGCTGGCATCCTCCTCCCTGCTGAACTCAGCTGCAGCACTACTGGCACCCCCCCCAGTCATCTGCTTGCCTCAACCCCCTACCTGTTATCCCAACTCCTCCCCTCTGCCCTTAGCCATCCCGCCTTCGGAATATTACACAGGAACAAAACTTGATGACCTTGAAGACTGGAGTAATAGAAATGGGAATTTCCACTGTAAACTCGTCAGTTGGAAACGACGGAGGACATCACAGGATGACTGTATGATGATGTGTATTAGTCAATCACAGGATAACTACGAGTCACCAATGTGATGCAACCATGAAAAAAGGCAAATACAGCCCTAGAGTGTATTAGGCAAGAGATTTCCAGTGGAGATACGGAAGTATTAATGCCATTGGACCAGGCATTGGGAAGACCTCATCTGGAATACTGCGTGTTGCTCTGGTCACCTATGACCAAGAACAAGGAATCCAAACTGGCTCAGCCCAGCTGCAGAGAAGGGCTCCCAGGCTGATCAGAGGAATGGAGAACTGATCTTATGAGAGAAGACTGAAAAACCTGGGTTTGTTTAGCCTAGAAAGGCTTTGTGAGATCTGTCAGTTAACCAGTTCTTAATCCATTTCATGTGTGCTTTATTGATACTGTATAGTGCTAATGTTTTAATCAGACTGTCATGGTATAAAGTCAAACACCTTACATGAGTCTAAGTACATTCCATCTACACCATTACCTCTATCAACCAAATTTACAATTTCCTCAACGAATGAAATCAGCTCTGACAAGACCTATTTCCTACAGATAACCCTTCTGCCAGGTGTCACCATCCAAAAGGATTGGGTTCAATTATCCAGGGCTTCCTTCTGAAAACTTGAACAACACTGGCTCAAGCCTTCATCCAGAAACCCAGGAAAGTTACCACCCCTGGGCACCAGTATACCTCCCCCATATAAGCACCAAGTGTAGGGTTTAAAACAAAGAGAAAAGGTTTTATTGGGAGTGGGGGACACACAAGAAACTTGGGAAAGCCAGCAGTTAGTGAATCAACACCATCTGTTAGGGAAGACTTCCCAACTTCGGGTGCCTTAACTTCAGTCCTCTCACGGTTGTGAGTGGTTAATGAGGTAATGCCATCTAACATTAGTTGCTTCCCTTGTCCACTGCTCCCCATGGTTGTCCAGAGTTGGCAGAGACCAAGCTTCAGGCAGGTCTATCTCCAGCCCTCAAAGGAAAGGCTGTCTGGGATGCACCAGTGATTATTACACAGCTTTGGCTCAGCTGGGATGGAAGACATACCAGATGTGCAAATAAGGACTGGTCCATCGGTCATTCCCCCTCTCTCACCAACAGATGGCAGCAGAGAGCCAGGAGATTTCTACCCATCTGGAATTCTCAAGCAGCTGTGTCTGGTCCACTCTTCTCCCCGTTCATCACATGATCAGGGGTCAACAGAAATAATAGAAATGCAGAACTGGAAGGGCCCTCATTAGTCCTGTCCCTTGCACTGAGGCAGGACTAAGTATTATCTACCCCATCCCTGACAGGTGTTTATATAGCCTGTTCTTAAAAACCTCCAATGATGGAGATTCCACACCCTCCCTAGGTAATTTGTTCCAGTGCTTAGCTACTCCTACAGTTAGGAAGTTTTTCCTAATGTCCAATCTAAACCTCCCTTGCTGCAATTTAACCCCATTACTCCTTGTCCTGTCCTCAGTGGATAAGGAGAACAATCTTGTCACCCTCCTCTTTATAACAACCTTTTACATACACCTCTACTTCGATATAACGCTGTCCTTGGGAGCCAAAAAATCTTACTGCGTTATAGGTGAAACCGCGTTATATCGAACTTGCTTTGATCCGCCGGAGTGCGCAGCTCTGCCCCCCCCCCTCCCCCCGGAGCACTGCTTTACTGCGTTATATCAGAATTCATGTTATATTGGGTCGCGTTATATCAAGGAAGAGGTGTACTATCATGTCCCCCCTCAGTCTTCCCTTCTCCAGACTAAACAAACTCATTTTTTTTTAAATCTTTCCTCATAGGTCATGTACTCTAGACCTCTAATCACTTTTGTTGCTCTTCTCTGGACTTTCTCCAATTTGTCCACATTTTTTCTAAAGTACGGTGCCCAGAACTGGACACAGTACTCCAGCTGAGGCCTTATCAGTGCTGAGTAGAGTGGAAGCATTACTTCTCCTGTCTTGCTTACAACACCCCTGCTAATACATCCTACAATGATGTTTGCTTTCTTTTCCAACAATATTACATTGTTGACTCATATTTAGTTTGTGATCCATTATAACCGCAGATCCTTTTCTGCAGCGCTCCTTCCTAGCCAGTCATTTCCCATTTTGTATTTGTGCAATTCATTTATTCCTTCCTAAGCATAGTACTTTGCATTTGTTCATATTGAATTTCATCCTATTTATTTCAGACCATTCCTCCAGTTTGTCAAGATCATTTTTCTAATCTTGTCCCCCAAAGCACTTACAACCAGTGTTCCCTGTAATTTTTCCCACCCATGTGTGGAATGAATTTTGTTATGTGCATCAATATGGTGCTGGAGGGGCTGGGGCGGCAGGATAGGCACCGCTCCCCCGGCCACTGCAGGTCTGGGCCGGGCCTGGGTTCAGGGAGGGGCGCCCCGGCTGCAACAGGTCCAGGCAGGGACGCCCGGGTTCAGGCTGGGTCTGGGCCGGGCCGCCCAGGTTCGGGCTGGGTCGCCCTGGCTGTGGCTGGGTTTGGGCCAGGCTGCCATGGCTGGGTCTAGGCCTGGCCGTTCGGGCCGCGCTGCCCCAGCCGTGGCTGGGTTTGGGCTGGGCCTCCCGGATTTGGGGCCGGGCCAGGCCACTGCAACTGGGTCCTGACCGGGCCACCCAGTGCCCAATGCCAGATGCTTCAGGGGAATGAACAGAAGAGGGAAATCATCATGTGAGCCATCTGCTGTCATCCACTTCAGCTTCTGGCAATCAGAGGCTTAGCCATCTTGGCTAATAGCCCTTGATGGACCTGTCCTCCATGAACGTATCTAATTATTTTTTTAGACCAGTTATACTTTTGGCCTTCTCAACATCCACTGGCAAGGAGTTCCACGGGAAGAAGTGCATCTTGGGAAGAAGTACTTCCTTTTGTTTGTTTTAAACCTGCTGCCTATTAATTTCATTTGGTGACCCCTGGTTCTTGTGTTATGTGAAGGGGTAAATAACACTTCCTTATTCACTTTCTCCAATCATTCATGATTTTATAGACCTCTATTATATCCCCCCTTAGTCGTCTCTTTTTCAAGATGAAAAGTCCCAGTCTTTTTAGTCTGTCTTGTATGGAAGCTGTTCCATACCCCCAGTCATTTTTGTTGCCGTTTTCTGTACCTTTTCCAATTCTAATATATCCTTTTTGAGATGGGGCGACCAGAACTGGATGAAGTTTTTAAGCTGTGGGCATACCATGGATTTATATAGGTGCAGTATGATATTTACTGTCTTTCATGTATCCCTTTCCTTATGGTTCCTAACATTCTGTTAGCTTTTTTGACTGACGCTGCACATTGAGCAGATGTTTTCAGAGAACTTTCCACAATGACTCCAAGATCTTGTTCTTTTCTTTCTTAATATAGAGTCCATCATTTTATATGTATAGTTGGGATTATGTTTTCCAATGTGCATTACTTTGCATTTATCAACATTGAATTTCATCTGCCATTTTGTTGCCCAGTCATCCAGTTTTGTGAGATCCCTTTGTAACTCTTTACCGTCTGCTTTGGACTTAACTATCTTGAGTCATTTTGTATCATCTGCAAACCTTGCCATTTCGCTGTTTACCCCTTTTTCTAGAGCATTTATGAATATGTTGAACAGCACTGCTCCCAGTACAGATGCTTGGGGGACCCTGCCATTTACCTCTCTCCATTTGAAAACTGACCATTTATGTCTACCCTTTGTTTCCTGTCTTGTAACCAGTTACTGATCCATGAAAGGACCTTCCCTTTTATCCCATGACTCCTTACTTTGCTTAAGAGTGTTCGGTGTGACCTGTCAAAGGCTTTCTGACAGTCCAAGTACACTACAACAACAACAGGATCACCCTTGTCCACGTTTGTTGACCCCTTCAAAGGATTCTAATAAACTGGTGAGGCATGATTTCCCTTTACAAAAGCCTTGTTGATTCTTCCCCAACAAAGCATGATCATCTTTGTGCCTAATGATTCTGTTCTTCTATAGCTTCAAACGATTAGCCCGGTACTGAAGTTAGGCAAACTCACCTGTAATTGCCAGAATCACCTCTGAAGCCTTGTTTTAAAAATTGGCATTACATTACCTATCCTCCAGTCATCTAGTTCAGAGGTTGATTTAAGTGATAGGTTACATACCACAGTTACTAGTTCTATAATTTCATATTTGAGTTCCTTGAGAACTCTTGGGTGAATACCAGCTGATCCTGGTGACTTATTACTGTTTAATTTATCAATTTGTTACTATTAGGCCTTAAAATTTGTTACTGTACCTAAGTCAAGAAATATCACATCTACTGCTTCCCCCCATCCACAAGGCTTGCTACCCTGGCAAAGAAGGATATTAGGTTGGTTTGACATGATTTGTTCTTGACAAATCCATGTTGACTATTGCTTATCACCTTATTATCTTCTAGGCACTTATAAATTGATTATTTGATATTTGCTCCATTATCTTTCTGGGTATCAAAGTTAAGCTGACTGGCCTATAATTGCCTGGGTTGTCCTTATTCCCCTTTTTATAGATAGGTACTATATTTGCCCCTTTCCAGTCCTCTGGGATTTCTCCTGTAGTGGGCTCCTTCTCCTGTAGGGCTTCAGACCACAGGACTTATACATAAAACCATGTTGACTAGCACTAATTATAGTCCCATCCTTCAGTTGAATCCCATTTCAGTTTTTCCATTATTTTGCCCTAGATGGATGTCTGGCTAACCAGCCTACAGTTACCCAGGTCATCCAGCTTGTCCTTTTTAAATATTGGCATAACAATTAGACTCGTTCAGTCTTCTGGAATGTCATTGGTATTCCAAGATTTATTAAAAATGAACATCAGCAGGGGCATTGATCTCTTCAGCCAACTATTTTAGGACTCTTGGGTGCAAGTTATCTAGGCTTGCAGATTTAAAAAATGTTTATCCATAGTAGTTGTTGTCTAACATCCTCCTCAGTTACTAATGGACTTGTAAGTACTTCATTATCCTCATATGATATAAGCACATCATCCTGCTTCTTTTCAAATACAGAATAGATAATTTATTGAACATTTCTACCTTTTCTGCATCATTAGCAGTTTTACCATCTCCATCTCGCAATGAGTTTATACCATTCTTAGGATTTCATTTATTCCTAACATACTTTAAAAACTCCTTCTTATTGTCCTTAGCCCAGCCAACCACGGATTTTCCCTGATGTCTTTAGCTTGCCTTGTAAATTTTCTGCACTTTATAACTTCTAATTTAGATCCATTGCTATCTATTTTCCCCCTTTTCTATTTGTTATATATTGCTTCTAATTGCTGTCTTCACTTTGCACTGAGCCAGGAAGGACTTCTAGCTAAAGCAGTCTTCTTTCCTCTGGCTTTTTGGTCAACTAATAAACTCCTCTTAAAATCTCCAAATTTTCATTCACATTTTTTCTGTCTAAATCCCCCCACCCCCCCAGTCAATTTTGCTCACAATTTTCCTCAACTTTGGGAAATTAGCCCTTTTGGAGCCCCAAGTGTAGGGACTGTCTTCTGTTAGCCCATATTGAATGTAATCGGGTCATGATCACTGGTCCCTAGGCAACCAGCAACTTCCCATCCAGTGATTCATTCCTCTTTAGTCATCATGATGAGGTTCAAAATAGAGTTTCCACATGTTGGGTGTGACACCATTTGTGCTAGAAACTCATCCTGTACAATGTTTAGAAATGCTCATGATGCTTTACTACTTGTTGCTTAAGGCCCTCCAAATTCAAGTCCCACACAGCAACAATTTGTCTTTCCACACATTACAGACAGGTGCTTAAGGAGCATCTCGTCCTGCTCTCTGGTTTGATTCGGTGGTTTGTAATAGACCCCGTCCACATCCCCACCTGTACTTTGCTGATCCATGTGCATTCCTATGGAACTATCTGAGGAGGTGGGGCTCCTTCCTCATGTAGGTGGGGCTGTCTCAGGGGTGGGGCTCCATCCCACTATTCCCCACTCTCCTCCCCTGTCTTGGCCTGGCCATTCTAGCCCATGGTGTTGCCTGCTGCAGTGGCATGTCTCTGTTTGCACCGCCTGCTCCTCCTAGGGGTTCCCCTCACTCTGGGGGGGTCTCTCCACCTTGGTGGGGGCAGCAGGGTCATCATTTGCATGCAGAAAAACAGGGCCGGATTATGACATTCTGTCTGAGGCCCTAATCTATGTCAAGTATAAGAGGCCCCATACCATAAAAAAAAAAAAAAAGAATTTATTATTTTGCACAGAAAGGACATTGAATATATAAACACAACAGCTTTATATTTGCATATATACAAAGGCAAAGTTATAAAAATTGAATAATAATCTAACTAAAACACATCTTGCAATATGCCTATTTGCATTATAAAATAGTTTCAGATTAACATATGTTCATCTATGATTTCTTAATTAGTAGATATGAAAACTTTATATCTACAGCAACACAAAAGCAGTTACAGTTACACGGACCAGCTCACTTATTGGAAGCAGTGCCACCTGCAGTATGTCTGTTTGCACATCACATTAATTTTAACACTGACAATTAAAACATTTTCTTTTATGATTTTTGGAAAGCAAAGTCATTGATGATGTCCTCAAATGATAAACTACGGAGTTTGTCACTTTTGATGCACAGAATGCTTAGGGCAGATAACTTTCTTGCATCATTGTTGCCCGCAGTTCATTCTTGATATTTTTCAGTTGAGAAAATGACCATTCTCCTGAGCAGTTTGGCAGTTGCCTCCCCAGGCCTTGGTTCCCCCCGCTGCCAATCTCATATGCTCCACTTTTTGCCTCCTCTGACTTTGCAGGAGATAGTATAAAATCACATCCAATGTTCTATGTCTTGACACAATGTTGATTTCCCCCCATGTTTCTGAACTGAAGCCCTGGGCAGGGGGTGCCACTGTCAGATCCAGAGTTCCAGGATGCGGCGCATTTCACTGTGCAGATCGACAGCCAGCACAGCAGCTGTATCTACTTTGGCCTGGGGGAGTGGATGCTGGGGGCACAGTGGGGGAGCTGGGAGGAAGGGGGTGCTGCTGCAGGTGCGGGATAGCAGCAGGAGCTGTGGGGGGCAGGTGACGGGATGTTTTGGGGGAAGGGATGGTAATCCAGGTGAGGGAGAGGAGCAGACACTATGGGGCATGGCTGCAGGTGGGGGGTGCTAATCTAGGTGGGGGAGGGGAGCAAGTGCTATGGGGGGCAGGAGAGGGGGCCTTGAGGCGTATAACGAGATCAGAGGGAGAGACGTTTGGGGGAAATGGGTGGCCTCATAGGACTGCATGGAGATCAGTCACAGTGCTCCCTAGCTTAGCATGATCACAGCTGGGGTTTTCATAGAGAACAAGGCCTCAGAGTCAGTGGGTAAGGGACTGCACTAAGAGACTAGACACCTGGGTTCTATTCCTGGCTCTGCCACTGACTTTGGGGAAGGTCCTTCCCCTCTCTGTGCCTCAATGTTGATAAATGCAAAGTAATGCCCATTGGGAAACATAATCCCAACTATACATATAAAATGATGGGCCTATCCTCCATGAACTTATCTAGTTCTATCAATGGTTATTAGCCAGGATGGTGTCCCTAGCCTCTGTTTGCAAGAAGCTGGGAATGAGTGATGGGGATGGATTACTTGATGATTACCTGATCTGTTCATTCTCTCTGGGGGACCTGGCATTGGCCACTGTCGGAAGACAGGATACTGGGCTAGATGGACCTTTGGTCTGACCCAGTATGGCCGTTCTTATATTCTTATGGTTCATTGACCAGAGTGCTATGCCCAGCCACCCTTGAATTACATATAGGGCGACAGACACAAATCCCAACCTTGCACCCCATCACACAACACAGAGTCAACCTGTGGAACTCCTTGCCAGAGGATGTTGTGAAAGCCAAGACTATAACAGGGTTCAAAAAAGACCTAGATAAGTTCATGGAGCATAGGTCCTTTTTGAACCCTGTTATAGTCTTCCGACAGAGGCCAATGCCAGGTGCCTCAGAGGGAATGAACAGAACAAGTAATCATCAAGTGATCCATTCCCTGTCGCTCATTCTCAGCCTCTGGCAAACAGAGTCTACGGACACCATCCCTACCCATTCTGGCTAATAGCCATTGATGGACCTATCCTCCATGAACTTATCTAGTTCTTTTTTTAACCCTGTTATAGTCTTGGCCTTCACAACATCCTTTGGCAAGGAGTTCTACAGGTTGACTGTGCGTTGTGTGAAAAAATACTTCCTTTTGTTTGTTTTAAACTTGCTGCCTATTAATTTCATTTGGTGACCTCTAGTTTGTGTGTTATGAGAAGGAGTAAATAGCACTTCCTTATTTACTTTCTCCACACCAGTCATGATTTTATAGACTTCTATGATATCCCCCCTTAGTCATCTCTTTTCCAAGCTGAAAAGTCCCAGGCTTATTAATCTCTCCTCATATGGAAGCCATTCCATACTCCTAACCATTTTTGTTGCCCTTTTCTGAACCTTTTCCAATTCCAATATATCTTTTTTGAGATGGGCCGACCACATTTGCATGCAGTATTCAAGATGTGGGCATACCATGGATTTATACGGAGGCAATATGATATTTTCTGCCTTATTATCTCTCTCTTTCTTAATGATTCCCAACATTCTGTTCACTTTTTTGATTGCTGCTGCACATTGAGTGGATATGCGAGAGAAGCTGCAGTGACTGGATGAGCTATCCTCACAGAAAGTTACTTCCTGACTCAATTACAGGTTGGGGTTTATAGCCCAAAGCCATCAGCATTAGATCCATTCCTCTTGTAAATACTTTAATTACACTAGAACTCACATGTTCTTGTTAGGCAAAGAAACATCCAATCCCTTTCTGAATCCAAGTTCTTGGCCTTGATATCTTGTAGCTGTGAGTTCCACAGGGTAATAGCACGCCAGGAAAGTATTTTCCTGGAGCAGTGGATTGAAGATGGTCTGGTGACATAGAATCATAGAATATCAGGGTTGGAAGGGACCTCAGGAGTCATCTAGTCCAACCCCCTGCTCAAAGCAGGACCAATCTCCAACTAAATCAAAACACAAGTTAGCAGAGGATGATTTTGATCCATTGACCTGTGGGTTATGGGCCCAGCATGCTTCTGCTGCACCACTCTGCTGTATATTGCTCCTACTTCTGATGGTAGCACTCATAGGTTCAAATTGGGGTGGGGAGGAGTGAAATTGCTATACCTTTATGTAACCCTCCTTCCATGTGGTGTTGGCAGCAACAAGGGCCAGGTTCAACATTTAGGAGTTCCTCATAAAATCACAAAACAGAACTGGCTCAAGCCCCAACCCAGAAATCTGGGAAAACTAACCACCACCCTGAGCACCTCTATTAGGCAATACTCCCCCCCCCCCCAGGCACAGAGTCTCCGTTTAACAAAAAGAACAGGAGTACTTGTGGCACCTTAGAGACTAACAAATTTATTAGAGCATAAGCTTTCGTGGGCTACAACCCACTTCTTCGGCTTCTGCTCTAATAAATTTGTTAGTCTCTAAGGTGCCACAAGTACTCCTGTTCTTTTTGCGGATACAGACTAACACGGCTGCTACTCTGAAACCTGTCGTTTAACAAAAGAAAACTTGTATTAAAAGGAGAGGGAATGTGGCATTAATTCAGGAAAAACTGCAGCTATTCAAAAGCATGCAAGTAAGTAAACACTTGCCTCACAGTACCTTGGGTGGTGGTTGTTTACCTCAGTTTCTTACCTGGTGGTATAAAAATCCATCATCACTACCACCTCTACTGCTGCCTCTGCTCATCGCAGCCTTAAGCTGTAACATTGTGTTCTGAGGTTCTACCACTTAGTCCAGTTCTTGGTGATGATTTCACTAAGCAGTGAGGAACTGTCATTACTACATCTTCTGCATAGCCATAGCCATAGCCATATCATCATCATCATCATCATCATCATCACCACCACCACCCCTTCCCCAGCCCAACCTCTCAGGGAGCTCAGCTCTAGGAACACCTGGGAAGGACCATTTCTTCACAGCTGCTTCTCACTTTCACTCAGATTTGGCATCACTACCCCCCTGCTTAACAAGTGAGCTTCACGTTAGGGTGACCCCTTTCAGTTAGGGTCTATTAAGTACAGTTCTGCAGATATTTGGTCATGCAATAAGGATAACAACACTTCATTAACCCTGTATCCAAGACTACAGAGAATTTTAACGCCAAACTGATCACTCTGGCAAAGCAGGTCTGTCTGCTGATCACCTAGGCAAAGTAGGTGTGTCTATGCAAATACAGTCTGGCCCCTGAGGTCTTTCCCCCCTGTTCATCAATAGCTGGCAGGGGAGAGCTCCTTCAGACTATGGTTTACATCTGGAATTGGGCTCTTCAATCTAGTGGACAAAGGTCTAATAAGATCCAATGGCTGGAAGTTGAAGCTAGGCACATTCAGACTGGAATTAACTGTGTGGGTAATTAACCCCTGGAACAACTTCACAAGGGCTGGGGTGGATTCTCCATCACTGGCAAATTGTAAATCAAGATGGGATGTTTATCTAAGAGATCTGCTCTGGTTCCACCAGGAATTAATTCAGGGCCTGTGCTATCAGGAGGTCAGACTAGATGATTACAGTGGGCCCTTCTGGCCTCACAATCTATACATCTATAAAAGTGGGTACAGAAATTCATCATGGAACTAAATGCAGGGAGTTTGTCTGAAGTCTTGAAAAGAGTCTAAGGAATGAGATGCCCCAAATTCGGTTAGCTTTCTCCTTATCTCTGAAAAGTCCACTTTAAAGTCATAAGCAGCTCTTATTTGTTTGAGGCGGGGAAGTCTGTGGCACAAGACAGAAAATGCAGCTCAGGCACCAGGTTTATCATTTATTATTAGTGTAGAACCCAGATCAAGGAACATCAAACCCTACGGCATCGCTCTGAGCTCTTTCCATAACTGCTCTTTCCTAAGCACAGCCTGCCACCCCCCTCCTTCAGGCGCACAGATCCAGGATGTTCTCTGGCAAAGAGAACGGCCCTGGGCATTTTTTGGTTACAAGCACCTGCAAAATTTTGCTCCAAGAAAACTACTGAGGGGAGAATCCAACTTTGCTCAGCCTCAATGCCCCCACCAACCTCCTTGCTCCTAAGCTCGCAACAGCATCTTCCAAAAGCAAAGTGCTTAACAAACCTTAGCCCATTGCTCCTCACGAGCCTGGGAGGTTGGCCCTGATTAGCTGAGCTTTCCACCTACCTGCACATACAACTTCCTTGCTGTGGTCTACTGGAGATAATTAACTGATCTTGTAAGTGGGGGCTCAGTCCCATGAAGGATCAGAGCCCCAGACTCCTTTCTGTGCCATTTCAGCCCTTGAGCCCCGATCTGTTCATAATTAACCCCTGAGTTTCCGTAGCGGAAAAAACAAACTGCAGCTTTTCTTTATTGCTTAGGAGAGATCTGGGTCGGTGTGGATGCTGCATTATCGGTACCGGTAAAAATAGTCCTCTAGCGCCAGTGCCCCTGTCCCCGTGACAGTGTCCACTCTGGTCCCAGTTTGAACTCCGCTGCCCAGGAGCAGAGGTGAAAGTAAGCCGGTCCAGTCTGGCGTACTGGTAAGAGCCGTTACACAGCTGACCATACCGGCAGGGGGCAGCTTCCCCGGGGCCTGGCACTTTAAAAGAGCACAGGGCTCCCAGCAGCAGCAGGAGCCCCTGGCCCTTTAAATCACTGCAAGAGCCCCAGGGCTCCCAGCCGCCGCCACTGCTACCGCTACCATGGGGCTCCGGCGGTGATTTAAAGGGCCCGGGGCTCCCGACCGCCGCTACCGCAGCTGGATCCCCGGGCCCTTTAAATCGCTGCTGGAGCCCTGGGGTAGTGCTGGTGGCGGCCGAGAGCCTCGGGCCCTTTAAATCGCCGCCAGGCCGTGCTAAACGGTTGGCTGGGGAAGTCTGGCCCCAGCCCCGCCCCTTCCGCCCAAGGCCCCGCCCCTTCCGGTTGAGGCCCCTTCCCCCCATTGCTCAGGACCCCGGCCGCCCTGCGTACCAGTAAGTCCCTTAAGTTACTTTCACCCCTGCCCAGGAGTCCCAGTGACTGGAAGCCCCCTCCCATTCTAATGTCCCCAATGTGTTCGTGAAATGCTGCTCTTCCTGCGAGCTCACCTGGCCCAGCCCTCAGGAATAACCGCCCGGAGACGTCGACGTGGACGGTGCAGAGGGCACGCAGCAGTTGGGGCACGACCAGCCCGAGCAGTGACGCTGGGGGAAGGGGCATGGCTCTGTTTCTCACCATAGCTCTGCCCGTGGGGCCAAGTCGGTTTCACGCCATCACAGACGTTCCCCTTTGGGAGCTAGGCAGCCGGCAGATCTTTGCAGCGACACAGGGCAGCCTTTTCCAAACAAGCCAGCCCAGATCCTCAGTCCCAATGGGAGTTAGATACCTAAACCCCTTTGGGGATCTGAACCCTGGAATCCAGTAGTTCAGGGTCCTCAGGTTAGAATGGGAAAGCAAAGCACAGCTTGCCCACCTGTCATTGCCGGCAGCTTCACCTGCCTCTCTCACTCAAGGTGGCCAGGGTTTGAAATCTCCTCCCCATGCTGGGCCATGGCAAACATACCCCAATCTGCTCACACCGCTGGCCTGTTTCAAGTTCCCGTCAGGCTATTTTCACATGTTCTGCCTCCCTTGGTCGGCAGCCAGTAACAGTTAATGTCCAGCCTGGATCCTCCGTTGGATCTGTCTGGCAACTTCCTTCACATCCAGGGTTAAGTGGAGAGGGCTCAGAGAAGAGCTATGAGAAGAACTAAAGGCAGATTTTTTTCAATGAGAGACTCCAGGATCACAATCTGTTTAGCTTAAGCAAGAGAAGGTGACGAGGGACTTGACTCCAGACTAGAAGGACCTACAGAAATTTGATAATAAAGGTCTCCTCAATCTAGCGGACAAAGATCTAAAAATATCCAATGGCTTGAAACTGAAGAGAGACAAATTCAGACTGTGAATCAGGTGCACATTTGAACCAATGAGAGCAATTAACCGTGGGAACAACTGACCAAGGCCTGTGGAGGAGTCTCCATTGCTGGCAATGGTTAAATCAAGACTGGAAGTTTTACTGAGAGATCCACTAGTTCTGACAGGAATTAATTCAGGGAAATTCTGTGGCCTGTGGTATACAGGAGGTCAGGCTAGAGTCACTGGATGATCACAATGGTGCTTTCTGGCCTTGAAATCTATGAATCATACGTTGACAGTCCTCGATAGTCCATTCATACCAGACAATACACCAGCTGCCTACGTGACTCCTTCCCAGTGCCCTGATCCAGGAGAGAAATTAACCCCTGGTGATAAACTGTACATCAAAACAACACCCTGGACACCACACAACAGAAACACTAACCCAGGAACCAATTCCTGCAACAAACCCCGTTGCCAACTCTGTCCGCATATCTATTCAAGGGACACCATCATAGGACCTAACCACATCAGCCACACCATCAGGGGTTCGTTCACCTGCACATCTACCAATGTGATATATGCCATCATGTGCCAGCAATGCCCCTCTGCCATATACATTGGCCAAACCGGACAGTCTCTACGCAAAAGAATAAATGGACACAAATCAGACATCAAGAATTGTAAAATTCAAAAACCAGTAGGAGAGCACTTCAATTTCCCTGGTCACTCAATAACAGACTTAAAAGTAGCCATTCTTCAACAAAAAACTTCAAAACCAGACTTCAATGAGAAACTGCAGAAGTGGAATTAATTTGCAAACTTGACACCATCAAATTAGGCCTGAATAAAGACTGGGAATGGCTGGGTCACTACCAGGGCCGGCTCCAGGGTTTTTGCCGCCCCAAGCAGCAAAAAGAAAAAAAAAGAAAAAAAAGCCGCGATCACTGTGACGTTGTGCAGTCTATATGGGTTTATAAAAACATAATAAGAAGTGAATATAATGTAACTGGAATAGTTTTATAAAAATATGATAAGTGAATATAATGTAACTGGGATATGCTTCATGCAAAAGGTCTCTTGTAAGGTATCATTACAAAGCTTATAATCTACTGAGTGTGATCATCCTATTTGTATAAATGTACCACTCTTGTATCTAAAACTAGAAATATGAAATATAACTCTGAGGGCCTATTGTAATTATGCAAAGTGTGGGCCATTAATAATGGTTTGGAATCTTGATGACTCCCATTAACCAGGACCATTGTCTGCAGATGGCTGTGTTTACCTGTTAGTCTTCCTGTATATGTGTGTGCTGGCAAGTGGGTAATGAAGTCTTGCAGTGACATGTGATCATGTCACCTGACCTGGAATCCATCTTTAACCTGGGTGTTTTTCCAGTGAGGGGGGAGTGAAAACCCAGAGGGACAAAGGGTTCCTGCCTTATGCAAAAGATATATAAAGGGGTGGACGAGAAGAGAGGGGAGAGGAGTCATCATGAAGAATCCCCTAGCTATCACCTGAGCTGGAACAAGAGCTGTACCAGGGGAAAGAATTGTGCCCAGGCCTGGAAGGATTCCAGCCTGAGAAAAAACTTACTGAAGCATCTCTGAGGGTAAGATTATCTGTACTCAGTTTGATTAGACACAGATTTGCGCATTTTATTTTATTTTGCTTGGTGACTTACTTTGTTCTGTCTGTTACTACTTGGAACCACTTAAATCCTACTGTCTGTATTTAATAAAATCACTTTTTATTTAGTAATTTACTCAGAGTATGTATTAATACCTGGGGGAGCAAACAACTGTGCATATCTCTCTATCAGTGTTATAGAGGGCGAACAATTTATGAGTTTGCCCTGCATAAGCCTTATGCAGGGTAAAACGGATTTGTCTGGGTTTAGACCCCACTGGGAGTTGGGCATCTGAGTGCTAAAGACAAGCACACTTCTGTGAGCTGTTTTCAGGTAAACTTGCAGCTTTGGGGCAAGTGATTCAGACCCTGGGTCTGTGTTGGAGCAGATGGGAGTGTTTGGCTCAGCAAGACAGGGTGCTGGAGTCCTGAGCTGGCAGGGAAAACAGAAGCAGGGGTAGTCTTTGCACATCGGGTGGCAGCTCCCAAGGGGGTTTCTGTGATCCAACCCGTCACAATCGCGATCTGCTCTACCGCTGCCGCTTCAGTCTTCGGCGGCAATTCGGCGGCAGGGACCCGCCGCCAAATTGCCGCTGAAGAGCCGGACGTGCTGCCCCTCTCCGTTGGCCGCCCCAAGCACCTGCTTGCTGGGCTGGTGCCTGGAGCCGGCTCTGGTCACTACAAAAAATAATTTTCCCTCTGTTAATACTCACACCTTCTTGTTAACTGTTGGGAATGGGCCACATCCACCCTAATTGAACTGGTCTCATTAGCACTGACCCCCCACTTGGAAAGGCAACTCCCATCTTTTCATGTGCTGTATTTTTATGCCTGCCTACTGTATTTTCCACTCCATGCATCTGATGAAGTGGGCTGTAGCCCATGAAAGCTTATGCCCAAATAAATTTGTTAGTCTCTAAGGTGCCACAAGGATTCCTTGTTGTTTTTACAGGAAAGACAGTCCCTCTAGCACGTACACCATGGGGCTAGCTGACCCATGACACAGCCAGGATTATTCCAGCACCTGGGGAAGAGTATAAACAAGGAACAATGACATCATCACCTCACCTGCCTCTCCCCTCTCCTCTTTACACAAGGAAATAAGATTGCCTGAAAGACAAAGAAAACTTCACTGGAGGGACTTCGGGAGTGGCTGGTCCTAACTAGAAGGCATCCTAGTTAGCATGAACAGCTGGGAAGTTTTGGGTGAGAGAAATCCTTTTACTTTTAGAATTATTAGCTTGGTAAAGTTTAGGATTTAGATTGCGGTTTTGCCATTTTATTTCCTTTTGTAACCAATTCTGATCATCTATGCCAATACCACTTAAGCTCTTAACATCTAGCTTTCTGCAGTTAATAAATCTATTTTCCATTTAATCTAAACCAATGTGGTTTTGGCTGGCGTGTTTGGGGAATCTACTCAGTTTAGGCTGGTGCATATCCATTTCCCACTGATTTCCGAACTAATTTACGACCAGCACAAGCCAGTACATTTCTGGGGTGCAAGGTTGGGATATGTGGGTGTTGCCCTATATGTAATTCAAGGGTGGCTGGGCATAGCACTCGGGTCTATGAACGTAAGAGTGGACATACTGGGTCAGACCAAAGGTCCATCTAGCCCAGTATCCTGTCTTCCGACAGTGGCCAATGCTAAGTGTCCCAGAGGGAAGGAACAGAACAGGTAATCATCATGTGATCCATTCCCTGTCGCTCATTCCCAGCCTCTGGCAAACAGAGGCTAGGGACACCATCCCTGCCCATCCTGGCAAATAGCCATTGATGGACCTATCCTCCATGAACATATCTAGTTCTCTTTTTTAACCCTGCGATAGTCTTGGCCTTCACAACATTCGCTGGCAAAGAGTTCCACAGGTTGACTGTACGTTGTGTGAAGAAATACTTCCTTTTGTGTGTTTTAAACCTGCTGCCTATTAATTTCATTTGGTTCTTGTGTTATGAGAAGGAGTAAAGGAGTAAATATGTCTGCAGTTAACTTGCATACCAGAATCATAGACTCATAGGACTGGAAGGGACCTCGAGAGGTCATCTAGTCCAGGCCCCAGAGGCTGGGGTGAGTAGCAGCTCACACAGCAAAGCAGACTGGAGGTCTAATGGGACATAGCTGTCCTAGTGTCGGGACTGCACCCTGGGCAATGTCACATCCCTTCAATCCCAGTAGGTAACAATAGAGAAGTGACTGGGGGAAACCGAGTCAAGCATATTTTTCAGGAAGATGACACAGACATTTCCCACATCCTTTCATAAAACCAAGGAAACGGCAAACAAACAATTGTCTGCATTATAGTATCTATCTTATATGCATTATATATGTGCAGTATCTTATGTGTATTATAGTAGCACTGAGAGGCCCCAACTGAGAACAGGCCCCTGCTGTGCACACAGCGGGAGACAGTCCCTGCCCCAAAGAGCTCATAGCCTAAATAGACAAGACAGAACTGGGACTCCAGGCCCCTAAGTTTTTCTCCCAGCCCTGGAGGGCCAGGTGGGGTGGGACCGCTGGGACTCAGGCCACCTAGGCTCTAGTCCAGTATTTTGAAAAACAACTTCCCAGAGGAGAGGGAGGAAGGAACGCCCAGTGGTTGGGCTCTAACCATGGATGCTGGTTGGGGTCAACTCCCAGCTCTACCACAGACTCCCAAGTGACCTTGGGCAAATCACTTCCCCTCGCTGGACCTGAGTTTCTACATTGGCAATATGGGGTGACAACCCCTCTCTCACAGGGGGATGCAAAGATTGATCTATTGCTCTCTGCGGGGCCATAGCTTCTCAGAACCCCTTCTCATTGACTGACCACTCCCCCTACTCCTACCAGGTGATGCTTCCCAGTGCCGGCCTTTAAACGCCCTCCTGTCTGTACCCAGTGGTTCTGGTTCTTCACCCTCCGGTTAGATACACAAATTGCTGAATAGCATTGGAGTCCGATTCAGCCTGGATTAACTAATGTGCACTCGGTGCTCTGGCACAAGGCCCTTCTCATAAACAAACTAGGGAAATACAACCTAGATGGAGCTACTATAAGGTGGGTGAATAACTGGTTGGAAAATCGTTCCCAGAGAGTAGTTATCAGTGTTCCACAGTCATGCTGGAAGGGCATAATGAGTGGGGTCCCGCAGGGCTCAGTTCTGGGTCCGGTTCTGTTCAATATCTTCATCAATGATTTAGATAATGGCATAGAGAGTACACTTATGAAGTCTGCAGACGATACCAAGCTGGGAGGGGGTTGCAAGTGCTTTGGAGGATAGGATTAAAATTCAAAATGATCTGGACAAACTGGAGAAATGGTCTGAAGTAAATAGGATGAAATTCAATAAGGACAAATGCAACGTACTCCACTTAGGAAGGAACAATCAGTTGCACACATTCAAAATGGGAAATGCTGCCTAGGAAGGAGTACGGCAGAAAGGGATCTGGGGGTTATAGTGGACCACAAGCTAAATATGAGTCAACAGTGTAACGCTGTTGCAAAAACAGCAAACATCCTTCTGGGATGTATCAGCAGGAGTATTGTAGGCAAGACACGAGAAGTAATTATTCTACTCTATTCCGCGCTGATTAGGCCTCAACTGGACTATTGTGTCCAGTTCTGGGCGCCACATTTCAGGAACCATGTGGACAAATTGGAGAAAGTCCAGAGAGGAGCAACAAAAATGATTAAAGGTCTAGAAAACATGACCTATGAGGGAAGATTGAAAAAATTGGGCTTGTTTAGTCTGGAGAAGAGAAGACTGAGAGGGGCCATGATAACAGTTTTCAAGTACATAAAAGGTTGTAACAAGGAAGAGGCAGAAAAATTGTTCTTCTTAACCTCTGAGGATAGGACAAAAAGCAATGGGCTTAAATTGCAGCAAGGGCGGTTTAGGTTGGACATTAGGAAAAACTTCCTAACTGTCAGGGTGGTTAAGCACTGGAATAAATTGCCTTGAGAGGCTGTGAAATCTCCATCATGGGGGATTTTTAAGAGCAGGTTAGACAAACACCTGTCAGGGATGGTCTAGAGATAATACTTAGTCCTGCCTTGAGTGCAGGGGACTGGATTAGGTGACCTCTCGAGGTCCCTTCCAGTCCTATGATTCCCCCCCCCCTTCCAAGATGGACAAAAACTAAACCACACCAGAGTGGTGCTGTGACCCCATGCACCAGGTCTCAACACGACTCACTCAAATTTGGCCTGGCTGCCCCTCTGTCATGATGAAGGAGCAGCTGAGCCGAATCTGAGTGGTGCAGGGCCGTCTGTGGGGCAGGAGACGGGAGCCAGCAGAGCTGGGAGGCCAAGCTCAGGAGAAGCCACCCTAACCTGGGATGGGAGCAGAGTGCTGAGCCAGTGAGTGGCCAGGAAGGTCCCAGGGCAGTGGGGGTGGGTCTGGGGCTGAGTTGTTGGTGAGCTATGTGTGAGTGGGGAGTGTTGGGGGCTGTGGGGTGGGAGGTGAGTGGGGGGTGTTTGGGGGCTGCAGGGAGCAGATGTGTGTCAGGGCTGCTGGTGTTGGCCAAATAGGGCCCGTTTCCCCCCGGAGCTTACCTAATTACA
>NW_020664440.1:28867145-28873827 GCF_002925995.2 Terrapene triunguis
GAATCACTTCAGGGCAGTCCTAGGGCTTGTGACGCAGGAGGTCAGACTGGGTGATCACAGTGGGCCCTGCTGGCCTCACAGTTTATGACTCTATAAAAGCAGGCAGAGAACCAGATCTTGGAACTAACGGGGTGAGCATAGCTGAGGAGTCGAAGGGAGGGAAGTGCCCTCAATTTCATTTCACTTCCTCCTTACCCATGGAAATTCCACTTTTAAGCTGCAAAGCAGCACCCCTTTGTTGGGGGAGGAGGAGCGTCTCCGGCCCCAGAGAGAAAATGCAGCTCAGGCACCAGGTTCATCATTTATTATTTGTGTAGAACACAGATCAAGGAACATCAAACCCTACAGCATCGCTCTGAGCTCCTGCTACCACTGCTCTGTGGCAAGCCCAGCCTGCCCTCCCTCCCACAGAACAGCCCTTCACATTTTTCTGTTACAAGAACCTGCAGAATTTTTCTCCATGCAAATGACAAAGGGGAAAATCCAACTTTGCCCCCAAAAAACCTCACCCCCCTCCTTGCTCCTCCGCTTGTAACAGCATCCTCCAAAAGCAAAGTGCTTAACAAACCTTAGCCCATTGCTCCTCCCACGCCGGGGAGGTAGGCCATGGTGTGCTGAACTTTCCTCCTACCTGTACATACAGCTTCCTTGCTGTAGTCTACTAGGGACAAGTGCCCATTCTTTTAAGCAGAGGTTCCTCAAAGGATCAGAGCTCCAGCCCCCTTTCTGTGCCATTTCAGTCCTTGAGCCAGGAACCCGGATCAGCTAATTAAGTCCTGAGTTTCCAGAGCGGAGAGGAAAAAACCCAACAACCAGGCTTTTCTTTATTGCTTAGGAGAGATCTGGGCTGGTGCTGCGGTAACGTATGGCACTAAAACCCCAGTCACTCAGTAACACACTGGAAGGACTAGATCCTCTCCGGGCAGGCGTAAAGCAGGATCACAAAAGGCTACTGCCCCCTTGCCTTGTGCAAATCCACTTTCAAAGTGCGTTTGACCAAGGAGCCCCGTGAGGGGAAATACTGCAGCGAGCCTCTAGCAGCGTTAGTTCAGAGCCCCCAACCTGTGCTACGTGCGGCTTTGCAAAACAGAAAGAATCGAATGTAACAGAATGGTTTTAGCAGCGAGATCACAGCTAGGCCTACTCAACCATCTCCCACCGTGGACTTACACTAGTGCTTGGGGGGGGGGGGGAGGAGATATAGGGAGCCACAGGGCTTCCCCCCCATCCTCCCCAACTTTGATCACCTACTCTGACAATAACACTTTGCCTGAGCAAAGGGCTTCCTATATGAATTTGCACCCCACTGTGGGGGAGGAGTATAGCCCCTGTTTGCTGAGGAGGGGGGAATAGCCCCTGTTTGCTGTACAGCTAAGGAGAAGGGACTTGCCCACAGACCACACAGCATGGGAGCAGCAGAGCTGGAAGCAGAAGCCAGGAGGTCAGGTGTAGACTGCACCTGCCCACCCCCTGC
This sequence comes from Terrapene triunguis, assembly GCF_002925995.2. Taxonomy (NCBI): domain Eukaryota; kingdom Metazoa; phylum Chordata; order Testudines; family Emydidae; genus Terrapene; species Terrapene triunguis. The sequence goes on from NW_020664440.1 coordinate 28,868,620, forward strand.
ATGGGAAGTGACACGGCTGCAGTGGAGGCAGCATATAGGCTGGGCAAAAATGGTCTGACCCACCTGTTTTTCCTGCAGGAAATTACGTTTTCACCTAAAGGAATATTTTGTGAAAACTATCCGGTTTTGGTGGAAAAAATCTACATTTTTTTTGTTTCTGTGTCAAAAAAACCCCAAACACCCGGCAATCAAAATAGTTTGGCAATTAAATATTTCAGTTCCCACAGGCTACCACAATGCCACAGTGGAGTGTAGTTCAGTTGACTCATGTCCCTATTCTCCTATATGGATGGTGCTCCCCAGACTACATCTCCCATGATACACCACCTTTGCCTCCCCAAAAGGGGAGAGCACAGCGTACCATGGGAGGTTAGTCTGAGTAAGGATCCCAGCCTATAGAGGAGAATGGGCACAGGAAGCACCTAAACTACAACTCCCATGAGGCATTGGGGCTAGCCAGCAAGAGGGGAGACTATAATGCATCATGGGAGATGTAGTCTGACCAAGGAGCCCAGCTTGGCAGAATCAATTTTTTTTTTTTTTTTTCATTCTTTGAAAAAAAAAAAATCACATCTTTCAACTAAAAAAAAAAACAAATATTTTCTGACCAGCTCCAGAGAGGATATTAACGTCCCTGTCTGGGAGCCTGGGAAAGCCAGTTTGGCATTAAAGGATAGCTGGATTCTCATAGCTCAGAGACAAATTACAACACCAGAGTGGCTGAAAAATACAGAGCATGTGTGATGTGGGTGGACTACAACTCCCAGCATGCAGTGCTCCAAGCTGCCTTCCCCCAACCTCCCAGAGAACTGCTGCCTCCAAGAGAGCTTCCCTGGCTGGCCAGCCCTGCTCACATGTGAACTGGTGCCAGGGCTGAGCCCTGGAATATAAGGGAGCTTTTCTTCCGCTCTGCCCTGTAAGGGGAGCCCAGAGGGAGGACTGCCCACCTGGCAGTGTAAGGAGAGCCCATGGAGAGCCAGGGGAGGAAATCCCACCTAAACAGTAGCTGGCTGTACCCAGGGCTGGATTTAAGGGCAGGCAACTGCCTGGGGTGCTGGGCTTGGGGTGCTGTAAGGTCTTCAAAAGTTTAACAAATGGAGGGGGGTCACCGAAGCCGCTCCTCACCGGAGGCATCACTTGGTCTAGGGCTGAACCTGGCTGTATCCTGCAGTCTAGTCTCCGATCCTTCAAAGCAGCCTGCATTTCCCTGAAAGCCAGGAGAATCTGGGGCACCGCAATTCCTGTTTTCCAAAAGCCACATCTGGGCGGGGGTGTGACCCAAGGGCCTGCCCTTTGTAAACCCAGGCTCCTTCAAGCTCCCACCCCCAAAAGTGAAGCTTTGGAAACCCTTGCCCCAAGACATGAGATGGGAGCAAAAATGGTTTTGGGGGGGAGGGGTGCGGAATCTAGAGGCTGGTCAGTTTCATGGGCTTAATGCCCCATCTTTAGGCTAATCATTAGTGATTCCCTGTAATAGACCCAGCCAGGCAGGGTAGAAAAATGGAAACCAGCAGGCCCAGCCCCTGTTCCAGAGAGAAGCAGCAGCTCCAGCTAGGGGCAGCGTATCAGAATTAGGGCCAGGGATTGAAATTAGTGAAGTGCCCCCCCGGCCTGATGGGAACAGGCACAGCTGGCAGGGACTGTGTTGAATCCACCAACGGAAGCAAACCCGGGGGGTGGGATCGTTTCTCTGCCAGGAGACAGCGAGCTGCCTACGGAGTGTGGGTTGAAAAGCAGCCCTGGTGCTGGGAGCCAGGACCCCTGGTTCCAGCTCAGCGGGGCGGGGGAGGAACACGAGATGAGCAGCACGTCGTTCCAGGGTATTGCACAAACCCATGGCTGGAGGAGGCCCAAGGGACTGGAGCATAGATTGGGCAGCAGCTCCAGTGCCGCCAGCATCCCACTCTAGGTGGCCTTTCACCCCACGAAGTCTGTCCCACTGACCTCAGCTGGCGGGGGGAGCCAGGAGCCTCAGCAGTGGGAGATCTTGCAAAGATGCAGCCCTGGGAGATGGCCCATAAGGACAAATTCTGCAGCTCTTTCTGGGTGGCATTCTCCAGGGCAGGGGGCAGACCAGGGCTCCCTTTTGGGCTCAAAATGCATGCATGAGCGCCCCCTGCCGGCATGGCCCAGCCTCCCCCATCCTGCTGATCAGCCAGCCCCAAGTCAAGTCACTCCGCAGCCCCTTTGCGTTTCCACACTGTGGCATCTCCCCCAGCTTAGCCAGGGCCCTTCCCCCTTCTCAAGTCCCTCTCCCATGCTCTAGGGAAGCTAGCGGGCCCTAGCACGGCTGGTGCTGGGGGCCGGGGCAGTGTAGTGAGACACAGAGGAGGGGATTCACAGGGAGGTGGGGTGGGGGAGGTCCTGCAGTGTCTAGTCCACCACAGCTGAGCTGCACATGGTGTTCATCCCGCAGGCTCTGCTGCCCCGGTACAGGTAGTAGTAGCCCTGGAAAAGGAAAAAAAGAGGGGTCGATGGGTTCCCATCAGCTAGCAAGCCACTACTCCAGGCCTAATTCCCCCAGCACCTGCTCATTGCGGCTTAGCTTTGGGCACCCCCTTGTGGCGAGACTGGGAGGTGCAGGCTGGGAATCCCAGGAGAACCACAGGGATTGGTTTGTGTCCAGCAGCCCTGATGGAAGACCCCCTTTTCTACCCCCTGCTGCCCAGCCCTGGCTCTCTGCTGCCAGGGACAATACTGGGGAACTAGGCCAGGCTGGAAACGTGGGAGAAAACAGAGAGAGGCCAGCTTGAGCTGCTGCTGGGAGGATGCCTGGCCTCCCCGCCCTGGAGATGGGGCTGGGGGAAGGACGGGAAAGCCAGGCAGCCAGTGCAGGGGAGAGGGATTGGGAGGAGAGGAACAAAGCCAGGTGGCCAGAGCAGTCTCTATCCCAGCCCACACCCACAGCATGGGCACCAGCTGCTCCTCACTGGACTCACCTGCTCGCCCCAGTTCTTGCCCCAGCTGTTTTTGATGGCCCAGAAGGGGGTGCGGTCACCTGGAAGGTAGAAAGGGCCATCATGAAGGCTAAGCTTGAGGGGAGGGGGCTGGACAGTTCCTGATACATGGCTGGGGCAGAGCCCAGGCTGCCAGGGAGTGTTGCATCATTAGCCAGCACTGCCTGAGCCCCTGCTGTCAGCTTCCACTTTTATAGCAAGAGGGATTCTGTAGATGATAGAAACTGGTCATAGTAGTACCCAGACTCCTGGGTTCTATCCCCACCTCTGAGAGAGGAGTAGGGTCTAGTGGTTAGAGCAGAGCTGGGAGCCAGGACACCTGGGTTTCTCTCTGATTCTGCCAGACTCACTATGCCTTTGAGCTAGCCACCTCCCCTTTCTGTGTCCCTGGTCACTACAAATCCATGAGAGGGGGCTGGGAGCAGCAGGGACTTGGCTCAACAGTGACACATGCTGGTGGCAATGAGAACTACCTCCTCTAGGCTGGACAGTATGGAGGAAGGGCCAGCAAGGCCAGTCCTGGAGGGAAACAGGATGGTGCCCAAGGTGGCTCATTAGGTCTAAGGGAGCCTAGGGAATTGATGTCCCCGAGAGGTGGGAGGCCCTCCTGTGGATTCCAGACTAGCGTCACTTACGTGTCCCATACCCCACCAGCAGCACGGCATGATCAATCATCCAGGGGTTGCAAAAGAGCCTGAAGGGGTGGGAGACCCCCCTCCTGTAGAACTGAAGGGGAGGGAGATGAGGAACATAACATAAGCCAGCTAACTGCACAAAGTCCCTACAATGCCACCGAGATGCAGCTGCCCCTAGGGTGGAGCACAGGGCTCTTTATACAGGGATCCCTTGCCCGGTGCTGACCGTCTCTGGGATGGGAAGTGCCCCTTACTGAGCCCCTGCCCTGCATCACAGCACCACCTAGTGCCAAGCCTAGGTATTGGGGCAGCACTGAATGCAAAGGGAGAGCCCCCCTGCTGAATTTGAGCAGCAGCTCATTCTCTGGCATCCCACTGGACCCAATTCCACCTGGCTTCGGCTAGAACTCAGGTCCCAGGTTTTAACCCCTCATTCTGAGAGCCCCAGGGCCAGGGTAGGACATCTCAGCAGCCTCAGGGCCTTCACACAGCTCTTTATCTGAGGCACACGCCGCATCCCCGCTCGCCCGCCACACCAGGCTGTAATGAACCAGCGAGTCTGAACTCCACTGGAATCCCACCCAGTCTATAAGGACATGGGAGCAGGTGGCTCTGCCCCGAAGCGTCAGCTCACCTGCATGGCGAAAGCATTGAGTGCGATGGAGATGGGTCCGTTCTTCGCCAGCCACGCCGCGATCTCTGGAACGGACAGGATGGGTGAGTTTCGGCTGTGGCGGGGAGGGCGTTGGGTCTATCGCAGGGCTGACTGGGAAGGGGGCAGACAGGCACAACCCGCCAGGCATCAGCAGCCTCCAAGGGGTCTCGGCCTCACATGGCTCATGAGGTTCCCTGTGCTCCTTGCAGCCAGGACTCTCTGGGGCTCTGGCACGTGCATCTCAGCTAGCAGAGGCTTGGTGGTGGCTGCGCTGCCCGGGACAGGTATGGGGGAGCAGCGTGGTCTAGTGGAAAGGGCACTGGACTGGGACTCAGGAGACCTGGGCTGGACCCACAACAGGCTGCGTGACGTGACCCTGGGCAAGGCCCTTTCCCGCTCTGTGCCTGCCTTTCTCCTCCCACCCTCTTTAGGGCAGGGACTGTCTGTGCAGCGCCTGGCATGACGCGGGGGAAGATCTCGGCTGGGAGCTCTGGACAGCGCCTGGCACAACACAGGGTCCCAATCTACCCTAACACACACAGCTGTGTGGAAGGGCAGGTCTTTTCCACTGGCAGCTCCAAGTCTCCCTCCCTCCCCCTATCAGGCCCCAGTGACTGGAGTTAGGAGGAGGCAGGGCAGAGGCAGGAGGAGGAGCCCGGACTCACCGGTCTCGTCGCGGGAGATCTCCACAGAGCTGTTGATGTAGACGGCCACCTTGGTGGTGGAGAAGCTGCAGCTCTGCTTGTGGCCCTCGTAGCTATAATCACCCTCTGTCTCCAGGCCACCTGGAAGGAGCGATCCCCGGGTAGGGAGGGTTAATAATGCCAGGGGCTAAGAGACAGATCCTGCTGCAGAGAACTTGCCTGGGGCTTGTACAAGACTACAGGGATTTGGAAAAGCTCTGCGATGCCCCTCAATCCCGACCCGCAGCCCCCTGCTACCCCAGCCCTGGGCTCCCCAT
>NW_020664440.1:28873837-28934492 GCF_002925995.2 Terrapene triunguis
GCCACTGACCCCAATCCCGACCCGCAGCCCCCTGCTACCCCAGCCCTAGGTTTCCCCTGCATACAGCCCTGCCAATGCCCCTCAATCCCTACCCACAGCCCCTGCTATTCTATTTTACCTCAGCTAGTAATAGCTGAGGATCTTCCTTAACTGCCCAACCCTGGAGCTTCACCTGCTTGCCCCAGTCAGGGTGAGGCCTTGACCTCCCTGCATTGGGCCTGGATGGTCCTGAGCTCACCTAGCTGCTCAATGGCCTCGTACGCATTGGAAGGCAGCCCTCCTCCGCAGGCATGGTCCAGTCCATCACAATCCACCAGCTCTGCAGGGAGAGAGACTGGCTCTTACTGACCTGAGGCTCTCAGGCTCCCATCCCCCGATGAACAGCCTCCCAGCTGGGATGCTCGTGGCCAGCTGGAGCCACTCCTGAGGCTCCGTTAGGGTCTCCCAAAGCTTTGCTGGCCTCAAAGCTGTCCCCATCCCCGGTTGGCTGCTCCACATCTCTCCGCCACAGGTGTTCAGCAGGTAGTGTGGGCCACTGGACTAGGACACCTGGGTTCTATTCCCAGTCCTGACACTGACCTGGGGCAAGCTCCTTCCCCCTTCTGTGCACATTTTCTCCCCGACCCCTGGTCTAGTTAGAATGGAAGCTCTGCAGGGCAGGGACTGTCTCATGGTGTCTGTCCAGCACCGGGGGCATGGGGCGACCTCAGTCAGGGTCTTGTGTAGAGCTCAACACGACAGGGTGCCCTGGTCTTGACAGGGGCTGCCTGGCTCTACCACCAACCCAGGCCTGGTCAGGTTTGCTGACAGTGCTGAAATCAGAGTGGAAGCTGCAAACATCTCTGGGGAGATCAGGGCACTGAAGGGGGATTAGCTCCCACCTCCTGACCCCCACCTCAAATAAGGAGTGGGAGGGGGAACCCAGCAACCAACCCCCCTTCTCCTCAAAGCAAGTTTGGGTTCTTCACTCTAGTGCAGGGATCGACTCTTAACAGGGATTTCTGAAGAGCCATCGTCTCAGGGAAACCAGCTAGGTCCAGGGAGCCTGGGAATCCGTCAGGCTCTCTGGGGCACCAGCCATGCCATGCACTCCCGCTCCTGGCTAAACAGCCCAGGACTCAGGGAGCTCCCCGTGTGGCAAGATTGGGCAGTGCAGGCTGGGAGAGCCACAGGGTCCTGGATAAGGGATCCCTCTTATTCCTGTCACAGCCCAGTCCTGGCTCCTACGCCACAAGTGCCAGCCACATACCCTGCTCCGACAGCGAGACAAGAGACCCCCGGCGCAGGAACCACTGTCCTTCCACATTGCCGGTGACAGAGAAAGCCCAGCAGGAGCCGCACATACCCTGGAAACACAAGGCCAGACAGATGATGGCCCACGAGTGACATGTCAGTGTCCCAAACCCTCAGACTCTCCCAAACCCCATCAGGAAATGGTGCGGGAATGCTGGCTGCAAGGAAACTCCCAGCTACTCCAGTCCTGGCCTCTCACAGCAGAGGGCATTGCCTGTGCTCTTTGGGATGAGACAGCGACAGCTATATTAGCACTGGTGGCATGACATCCCTGGAAGGGTCGCACGCAGGGATCAAACCCGCAACCTCTGGATCTACCTCCCTGAGCCTCTACAGCTTGTGCTAAACCAGGTACATTAGCTCAGAGGCATTAGCAGCCTCAGCCACTATACCTGATCTAGCCACTAGCGGGGGACAGAGTGCCACAACAGGTTATGTTGGCCTAAGCCAGAGGTGGGCCAACTACAGCCCACGGGCCACATCCCAGTCAGGGGCAGGGGTTCCAGGAGCAGTCAGGGGACAGGGAGCAGGGGGTGGATGGGGCAGGGGTCCTGAGGGGGCCATCAGGGAACAGGGGGGGTTGGATGGGGCAGGGGTCCGGGGGGGGGTGCTGTCAGGGGGCGAGAAGCAGGGGGGGGTCGGATAGGGGGCAGGGGCCAGGCCATGCCTGGCTGTTTGGGGAGGCACAGCCTCCCCTAACCGGCCCTCCATACAATTTCCAAAACCTGATGCGGCCCTCAGGCCAAAAAGTTTGCCTACCCCTGGCCTAAGCTCTGCAGCTGCTGCTGTCAGGGGAGGCGGGTTAATGTAGCCATGGAAACCCACCTGGTCCTTGACATCAGTGACAGCTCCATGCTCCCGCCAGTCCCATTCGGCAGGAGGCGGGTCACTGGGGATGGCAGCCGGTTTCATGGGCCGGGCCGGGAGTTTAGCCAGCAGCGGATTCAGGTACAGGGAGCGAAATTCCTCCTCTGAAATGAGACAGAAAGCAGCTGTGGAGAAACGCCCAGGACTCAGGAGACACAGGGTACTTGTCTATGATCTCCCCTGGCAGGGGGCGCTGCAGAGAGTGGGGCAGGAGCGCTACCTGTGGGGAAAGCTCCCAGCTACTCCAGCCCTGGCCCCACGTGCAGAGAGCGGGGAGCTCCTAGCCCTTCCCTGTAGGGTGTGCTGCCACGACTCCATGGGCACACCGAGCCCAAACCCATCGCCCCTCTCACCCGTCAGGTCGCTGAACTTGGTGACTCCATACTCGGCCGTGCCCTGGTCCAGCTCCTGGATCGTCCGAGCCTTTTCCAGGTTCTCCGCGAAGATCTGCAAACGCCTCTCGGCTTCTAAACAGGGAAACAGACCCAGGGAGTCAGAGTCATTGTGAGACAGGGAGCGTGTCCGAGATACGGGGGGCTCCCTGAAGTGTTGCAGGAGCCAGTGCAAAGGATTCTTAGGTGGGAAGAGCTGAAAGGGTGACAGGAGCTGGCTCGCAGGATTCTGCAAAGGTGGTGGGATGGGGGCCCAAGAGATATGCCAGCACCTGGGGCTCACCTCTTTCATCCTTGTAGCTCTTCTTGTAGGTGGTCAGGAAGTCTTTGAACAGCGAGATCAGCTGGACGGAGGCATTCTAGGGACAGGGAGGCAAGCGGCTTAGAGACCTGGAAGGCTGGAGGCGGTAACTCAGTGACTGATGCTGGAAGACGTGCCATCTGCCAAGGCCAGGCGAGTGCCTGGCTGCAGGGGGTGCTATAGACCCATTCTCAGCCTCCTCCTGTAGCAGGTCTGTCTCTGGAGCATTGCAGGAGGTCGGCCTTAGGGCTGGTGACCAGAGGAGGTGCCACGCTGAGGCACAGCACAGGGGCAGAGTGGCAAGGGGATGGAGCCAGAGGCCAGGGCGGTGGCATGGGGGAAGATATGAAGCAGCGTATCATGGGAGGGGACTGGAGAAATGCAACCCAGAGACTCACCCCGCCCCACGTGACATACTCCCCTAATCCAGGCCACATCCCCCTGCCCGACCCTGGGAGCAAGCGGCCTCATGTGTTCTAGTTCCAGCCCCACACACTCTCCCTTCTGGGATAGAGCCATGAGTTATCATCGGTAGAAGGGAGACCGGGGCCCGTCAAGAGACAGGACAAACTGGGCTAGAGAGGAGGAGGAGCGAGGCAGCCAGCCACCCACCTGGGAAAGGGCCTCCAAGCTAACTGGCTCTTCTGGTGTCTTGGCATGAGCCAGCTCCTCTGGCTCCAGGGATGCCACGTTTTGGACCTTCTCTGATGGCTCTAAACATAAGAGGAGGCAGCCGAGAGTACTGCAGTTAGCCCCAGTGCAGTTACTGTATAGATCTCATACGCCATGGGAGAACGAGGGCCAATGCCCATCTTCTTCACACCCAACAGCCTCTACTGCTTGCGCTAAAGGAGATCTCCCTTGGCTAGCAGCAGTAGCAGGTCCCTTATCCTGTTGGTAGCCATTGGATGACACATTCACTCTTCTAGATTCCCAGATTGGAAGGCCAGATGGAACCATTGTGATCATCCACTCTGACCTCCTGCATAGCCTAGGCCAGAGAACCTCCCACGGCCCTTCCTGCCTGCAGCCCATATCTGGTGGCTGAGCTAGGGCATAGATTTAGAGATGCATCCAATCCCTAAAAACTCGCAGGGACAGGCTGGATTCTTCATCACTTGGACAGTTGTTCCAATAGTTAAACCCCTCCCTGTTAAAAATGTTACCTCATTGCTAGCCTGAACTTGTCCGGCTTCAGTTCTCAGCCTTTGGGTCTCAATCTGCCTTTCTCTGCTGAACTGAGTCCTCTGCCCTCCAAACTCTCCTCCCTGGGGACACACTTACAGCCTGAGTTCAACTCACATCTTCATCTTTAAGGCTCTAAGGAGCTCAGTCTATGCACAAAAATTGTATTGCTTGAACTATACCAGTCTAGTTAATGTGGTACAACCCCCTCTGTGTGCATGCAGTTATACTGGGATAGATACGCGTATGCCTGTACAGTAAGGGGAATAAGCTATTCTGGGAAAGGCACCTTTACCCCAGGAAACTGCATCCACACTAGGGCTGGGTGGATATCACTATGACAGTGAAACATTGTCTACGTTATAGAGAACCACTAACTGGCATAGCTATACCAGGACAAAACGGGATCTACAGCAGGCCTTAGTCTCTCACTCCAGACAGGTTTTCCAGAACGGGAATCATTCACACCAGAAGCTGAAGCTGGACAAATTCAGACTGGAAACGGGAATCACATTTTTACCCGTGAGGGGAATTAACCATCGGAACAACAGACCAAGGGCTGGGGTAGATTCTCCACCACTGGGAATGTTTAAATCAAGACGAGGTGTTTTTCTAAAAACTCTGCTCTAGTTCAGCCAGGAATTAATTCAGGGCCAGCCTATGGCCTCTGTTCTGCAGGAGGTCGGATGATCACAATGGTTCCGTAGAACAGATGAATATTGTAGATCTTCTCTGAACCCTTTCCAAAGCTGTCACCATCTTTTTCACAGTGTGTCTGCCAATCTTGATGCAGCATCCCAGGAGTGGTCTCACCAATGCAGGTATCGCTGACATGCAGCCACTTCTGGGATGAGACAAGGCAGCTCTGCAACAGTGCACAGCAATGCTACACAGCAGGTGGGGAGGGGAGGACAAGGGGGGAATTAAGGTCAACAGAGTGGAAACAGCCGAGCTGGAGCCTGGCCAGGAGATTGGATTAACAGACAGCTATTTGGGAAAGTGCCAAATGACTCTTTAATGGCCAGAAGTGGATTAAAGCTTCCATAACCAGTTCCTTCCACCCAGGAAATACACGGTAAGTGGCCCTATGCCAAGTGTGCAGGTGGTGGAGGGGTGTGGCTTTGATTCCAGACTTAATGCTCTTGTTTACATTCTAGTCAGGATCCTTTAAAGGGATGACACCCATGCAGACCCGCCATACCAGCTGGACGACACTCCTGCTTCACCAGCTTCTGTCTGTTCATCCAGGGCTGACTCCAGACCTCAAAGTGACAAGACTTCCAGGAGAGAGAGAAAAAAAACAGGCCTTGCGTCAAAATTTCAGAAATGAACATTAGAGAAACCTGCCTGGAGGCAGCAGGGACGAGTGGATTGGCAGGGCATGGTGATGGGAGAGGGGTTCTGTTCCTGGCTCTGAGAGGACAGTGGGGTCTGCTGGGTTAGAACGGAAGGGCTGGGAGAGTCAGGACTCCTGGGTTCTATTATTACTTCTGCTCCTAACATGCGATGCTGGGGAAGCCCCTCAGCTGTACTCTGTAAAATGGGGCCACTGTTTCTCTAACTCCTGGATGGGGTGCATGTGTCTTAGCTTATTTGTAAAATGCTCTGGGACCCTCAGCTGAAAGGGGCCAGAGAAGAGCAGAATCCTTCCAGTCAACAGGCTGAACCCGAGTTACTCAGCTGATCCTCCACTAATGAAAGCTATAAAAAGATCCCCTAGTTACAGTGTGTTTGGGCTAATGCCAGGTCACAAGACAACGAATGAGAGGATTCAGCAGACAGAGGCCTGGCTCATGGGACTATGACTGGAGAGTCTGACACAGGACAAATACAGACCAGCAGGTCGCTTACAATGTAACCAGACTCCTGGGTTCTGTGTTAGTAACGTCCCTGTTTAGTTACAAAGCCATCTCCCAGAGCCCCAGCTCCACTGCCTGCTTGTGATACCCCATTTTAATACTTTAAGAAACTTGCACTGGTGTGCGTGTACATACACACGTGCCCTTGCTTCTGATTTCAACCAGTAGAAGACAATCAGCTGTGTGTCTTAGCCCCCATACTGTAAACACCCAGGAGCAATTCTCCTGGAGCTCAAGTGGTAGCGATGCTGCTTCTGAAATAGGTAGATCCCAGCTCTATCCTGCCACTGCTATGAAGTCCCCATAGTTTCTCCAATTCTCCTACTCTGACCCTAAGGAATGTGTTTGCCTGTAAGAGTGGTGTGTGCACAGGACAGGGGTGGTGGTGGGGGGGGGTCGCCCACAGAGTTCTCCCCCCATCATGCTTTGGGAACAACATCCCCTTCTAGAATCCCAATCGGGAATTGGAAAAGTCCAATCCCCAAACATCACTCCACATCTTACTGCATCCCAGATGAGACCTCCCTATGTGTCCACTCACTGGGATCGTAACTGTCTGCCTTCTCTTAAAGCAGAGCCGTGGAAACTACAGATCCCAGGATGCCATGCTCAACAATAACTGGCCTCCATTTGAATCAAGATGAAACAAGATATGCTGGGAGCTGCAGTACCCTCGGCCATACCTTCATACCTGTTCCATTTAATGCAAATTAAGTGTATCCTTTGGGCTCCTACCCAGTTGGAGATGTGGCCCGCGCCAGGTGTCCACGATTTCAGAACTCCTAGAGTTACTGGGGGAAGGAGAAAGGCAGTGATTCATAATATCTCTGCCCAGATTCTGCTCTCTGTGATAGCTGTGTAAATCCAGAATCACCTCATTCAAATCAGTGAGATGAATCCACACTTATCTTGGTGCACAGAGAGCAGAATCTAGCCCTAATTCCATGGAGGTCAATGATGTGACACTAGAGTCACACCAGTTTAATTGACCTATTAAGAGTGGGAGGATCTGATTACGTGGACCCTGTGATGAAACAGGATTTTTCCGTAATATTTTTATGGCCCCTATGTGTGCCTCGGTTTCCTCTACATTTAGTATGGGGGCCCAGGGGGGGGGGGGGGGGGGGGGGGAAAGGACTGTCTGTCTGAGCCTGAATGGGTCATTAAAAAGGACTGGCCGAGGGTGACCCCGTATCAATGGAGAATCCGAGAAGCCAGTGGCAAATCCAGTCACCAGGACACTGACACCTAACAACCAATGACCCAGATGGAGATGGATTTCCCCACCTCTCAGCAGGGAAGCTGAGCAAGATCACCCAGCTCCAGAACAAAAGACTTGGCAGGTGGGAGGTGGGGGGATAGGAACTGGCTGCTGGATGGAGTCTGGCCTCTTACCTTGGAGCTGATCAAGGACATCAGACAGAGAGAGACAGCCTGAACCTGGCGTTCGCTACAGCTTGCTGGGCTCTGCGCTGGCCAGAATGGACCGGGACTAGGCTTTGACCTTCATTTCTCTGTGCTCACCTAAGGACGGCCTACGCGGTGTTCCAGCTGACTAATAAACCCGACTGTTTTGACAACACTGTTTGAGTGTCACTGCAAAGGCTGGGCTAGGTACATTAACAAGTCCCTACCAGGAGTCTCTCTCAGCTGGACTCACTGAAGAGAGCTCACAGCGTGAAGCAGGAGTGCTGGAACCCCACAGGTTCAGTCTACAGAGGCGGTGAGATCCCCCGTTGGGGATCTGGTGCACTGAGGGGGTTCCTCCAAGAGACTGTGCCAAAGCTGGGGGTGTTGCATCAAGAGGGTGGATCTGTGACAGACCCAAAACAAAACCACAACCCAGCACCTGGTCCTTACTATTTGCTCCGGCTCCACTGAATTTTCACAGATAGCAGCATCCTGGTTTGTGAATCGGTGCTGGCTACACGGTGGCTTCAGCAGGGTCACATCCAGATAGTACTTGATCCCATTCACCACCTGCAGACAGAGCACAGTTCTCGGGTAGGCAGAGCATGGCACCGTCTGCTCCAATACTGCAGACCCCAGCCTAGAACTTAACATTCAGTGACAATAAATGGGGAACTGGTGAAGACAGCACACCAGAGTTTGCCTGTGTCCAGCAGCCTGGATAAAGATTCCCCTCTATATTCATTACAGCCAAGTTCTGGCTCATCTCTACAGCAAAGGATGCTACAGGGATCTTGTTGGGACAAACTTGGGTTCAGATTTCATAGCTTATTTCTTATACAGGCGAATATAAAGCATTTATAAAGCATGACCATTAGATCATCTACTCTGACTTCCCGTATAGCACAATTCAGAGAATATCCCACAGTCACCCCTGTGTTAAGCCCAATAACTTGTGTTTGGCTAAAACACCTTCCAGAAAGGCAGCCAGGTCTGGATTCACAGACATCAAGAGATGGGGAACCCACCACTTCCCTTGAGAGTTTGTTCTGAGGGTTAATCCCTAATTGGTAAAAATGTGCATCTTATTTTTAATGGCAATGTGTCTGGTTTTAACTTCAGCCACTGGTTCTTGTTCTGCCTTTCTCCACTAAAGAGCCCTTTAGTACCTAGGATTTTCTCCCTGTGAGGGTACTTTCACACTAGGATCAAGTCACCTTTTGATAATTTTGAGAAGCTAAACAGGCAGCACTCCTTAAGTTTCTCACTGTCAGGCATTTTTTCCCAGCCCTCTTCTCAGCACCCTCTCCAATTTTTCAACATTCTTTCTAAAATGTGGCCCCCACAATTGGGCGATTTACTCCTGTACTGGTCTCATCGATGCTACATACAGAGGTAACATGCAATCAGAAAGTAATCTACCAGAAGCAGTTCTTTATAAAAACAAAGATCTCCCAGCACTAGTCTGAAGTTTGAGGGTAGATCTGTGCTAAATTTGCAGATTTTAAGCCAGGAGGGGACCACTATGATCAGGCAGGAGCCTGACACAGGACAGAGAATTTCACCCAGTGATTCCTGCATCTAGCCCAATAACGTGTGGTTGAATTGGAACGTAACTTTTAGACCAGCCTCCAATATGCTAGCCAAACTTGAAAAGCAAAATTGACTAGAAACAAGAGTGAAACTGCCTGGTCTATTCCTCATTGTTCCGACCAGTAATGCAAAGACGTAAGTAAAATGGAATGTACCAACACATAGGGATGTAAAGACAATAACTGGGTTATCTCGAGAAGACAGTCCTGTGCTGGCCTAGCTGTGACTAACAGGGGAACATGAAGGTCCATTAGCAAGTTCTCTCTAAGGGTGTGTCTATGCTGCAGCTGGGAGGTGTAATTCCCAGTGGGGGTAGGTGTACGTGCCCTAGCATGATAAAAATGGCTAGCCACCAGAATGCAAGCCCATCTGAGATCCTAGGAACGTACCCAAGTGGCTAGTCCAAGCCATCGCTTGAGTACATACCTAGGATCTCCAACAGGATTGGACTTGGGCAGCAAGCCCAAACCACTGCCCGTGCCCCCGCAGACTCGCTACTATTTATGGCACGCTTGTTCAAGCAGAGCTAGCCTGTGCACGTCTGCCTGGGCTGGGAGTTACACCTCCCGCTGCAGTGCAGACATACCCTAATAGGATTTCCTCGTCTCTCGAGTCTCCTGCTAGCTTAGAATGCTTTGCCCTATTTTGAGTTCCGATAACTGGTTTATTTGTAATGTGCGAAGTGTGTGGATTAATTATTACATCTTCTTATTTACCAGCATCTGGAAGGGTTAATCACGTACTTTTGTACAGGGCTTCGTAAGTGGAAAGATGCTACATATTGTTAATTATGTTAATTAATTCCTGCTGGTTACAAATCCGGAATAGCAGGTCTGAATCCTCAGTCACACCACTCTGGCACTGCAAAGGGATCTTAAAGTTAGTAGTTGTATTAGTGTAGCTCCTAGGAGCCCTGGCATAGAAGTAAACTGCCCCTTGAGAATATCTCCTGTGCCAGTCAGGGTAGAGCTGGAGTGAGGGCTCCGCACTGACTCTGCTTCCAGCCCCCAGAGCAAAGGACGAGGCTGGAGCTCTCTGCACGCTAGCTACTCTCAGCTTCCAGGACCCACAGGGGGCCATGGGAAGCAGAACATATGTTATACCTAGTGCCGGGCAGCCTCGTGCACAGCCCCAGGACACTATGCCCTCTCTGCTCTGGAATAGGAAACCTCTGGCGCTGAGGGATCTAGAATGGAGTGCAAGATTGCAGAGGATGGGAGGGGGGGAAGGGTGTCTTCCCAGGGCTACCCTGCAAGAGAAACTTGCACAGGAATCGCCAGACTGGATCAGACCCAAAGTCTGTCTAGTTAAAATCCTGTTTCTGACAGTGGCCAGATGCTTCAGAGGAAGGTACAAGAACCCCACAGTATGAAGATATGGGATAACCTCCCCTCCACTCCATTAGCTCTCACCCTGGTCTCTAACAGAGATCAGCTTAAGCCCTAAAGCACAGGGTTTTATACCCCTTCCAAAATTGTTATCATTATGTAGGACACCTGTGAATATTCCTGATATCCATATAAATGGCCAATCCCTTTTTGAATCTTGCTAAGTTCTTGACATCAATGACTTCCTGAGGCAAGTAGTTCCAAAGGGTCACGACAGAGTGTGTGAAACATGTATTTTCTTTTATCAGCTTTTAAGTCAATAGAAACGTAGGACTGGAAGGGACCTACTGGGTTATCAAGTCCAGTCCCCACTATCACAGGCAACGCCCCATCATAGAATCCAGTCCAAAACTTATCCAGCTCCATCCTCAAACTACAGCTCTACCTTGATAGAACGCTGTCCTCGGGAGCCAAAAAATCTTACCGCGTTAGAGGTGAAACCGTGTTATATTGAACTTGCTTTGATCCACCGGAGTGCGCAGCACCCCACCCCCCGGAGCACTGCTTTACCACGTTATATCCGAATTCGTGTTATATCGGTTCATGTTATATCGAGGTAGAGGTGTAGCTGGGTTGTTTGCCCCGCACTGCTCCTATGGGGAGGTATTCCAGACCCTCCCTCCTCGGATGGGCACAAACCTTCTTCTCATTTCCAGCCTCAGTTGATTCCTGGCCAGTTTATCCCCATTTATTCTTCTGCCAACATTGTCCTTTAGCTTCAATAGCTCTTCTCCCTCCGTGGGGTCTCCCCCACTGTACCTAGACAGAGCAACCAGATCCTCTCTCAGCCTTCGCCTGGCCAGGCTAAACTAATCCAGCTCTTTCAGTCTCCTCTCCTAAAATCAGCTCTCCATTCCCTGATCATCAGCCTGGGAGCCCTTCTCTGTACCGGGCCAATTTGAATTCATCTTTGTTGAACATGGGTGACCAGAACAGAATGGAACACGGCATTTCAGATGACGCCTTGCCAGTGCCTTGTACAATGGCATTCATACTTTCCTATCTCAACTGAAGACTTTGCCTGATGCATCAGATTAGCTCCCCCTCCATTAGAGTATCTGGGTTTCAGATTAATTTTTTCTCACGTGTTAGCTGCAGATCTCCATGAAAAAGCTCATTTTTCTAACATGAATGAGTGTTTTGTATTATTTCTGTTCTCAACAGTATTTCCAGCTGCTCCCACTATTAGAATCTTCTGCAAGTTTCGTTCATGTGCTATTTCTCCTGAATCATCAAGTTAAATAGAGCCAGGCCCTATGGTACTAATTAGGCACCTCCCCAACTCGAACACCTTCCTGTTTATCTCCTTAGTCTCTTAGAGAACGTCCAGCCCAAATGACTGCGCTCTGATCCAAGCCAAATTGAATTAATTTTTCAATTCGGATGTTGCGAGAAACTGCAGCAAGTGTTTTTTGTAACATTCCAACCTAGGGCAGGATTCTCCGGGTGTCCATTTGTTTAGCTATGGAAATGATCGCATTTATCCGGGCAGGATGATTCTTTATAAACCTTTTGCTCACAAATCTGTTACTCTACAGAGGTTCCAATTGTTTCCTTCCCGTTATTGTACTAGGAAGGAAAGTCAGATTCACAGGGTGGTAACTGCCCTTAGAAACATACATAAGTAATCATACAAATTAGTAATTCCTCCCAGTCCACATAACCCAGTTTACGGCCCCAGTTCACATAATCTAGTCCACAGCCCCTTATCTAGTCCATATAACCCAATCCCCATCTCCCACAGTCCTTTTGCCCTGTACACCTGTCTATAACCCCTCACTCAGTCCATAGAACTCAAATGACACCAGCAGCGCTTTTACTGTACATTCTAGTCTTTATCCCCAGACCATACCCTCGTATAGGCCAGGCTATACCCCAGCATATCAACTACAACCCCAAGGGTCCATTTACCTCAGGGCCTGTCTACATTTAAAACACGACAGCAGTACAGATGTGCCACTGTAGCGCTTCAGGGTAGACACTACCTATGCCGATGGGGTTCTCCCATCGGTGTAGGTAATCCACCTCCCTAAGAAGCGGTAACTAGGTTGATGGAAGAATTCTTCTGTCGACCTAGTGTGGGCTACACAGAAACTTAGGGCGTGGATTTGTCACACCCCTGATCCACGTAGTTAAGATGACCTAATTTTCTAGCTAGACCAGGCCCAGGCCTCAAGCTGCAATCCCTATTCCTTTTGTCATTGCCAAATCCATGTAACCCAGTCCATGCCCCCCAGCCCTTTGCCCTGTATCCCAGTCCATGTACCCCAATATACCCCTTTGCCCTGCATGATCAATGTGTAGACCTTCAAGTCTACAACTCAAGCCAGAGCCTTTAGCCGTATAACACACACTGTGCCCCCCACTGCAGTCCACATAACCCAGCCCAGACCCCACTAGCCCTTGTACACTATACTCCAGTCCATATGTCCCAGCCTGTCCCTACGCACCCCACCGTCACGCCCTGATCTATATAACTCAGTCCATACCCCATCCACCTCCATCACTAGAACCCAGTCCATGCCCCCAGCCCCTCTGCCCTGTACCCTGCCTAGTCCAAACCCCTACGCAGCCGAGGCCGTGGCCATATGATGCAGCTTGCCGTCCTTCTGCGCCGCAGCACAAACCAGATCACTCCCCTGCCTGGCTCATATCACCCGGTCCGTGACTGCAAACACGGACCCACAGTCCGTTCTCCCCATCCCCAGCC
Organism: Terrapene triunguis; assembly: GCF_002925995.2. Classification (NCBI taxonomy): domain Eukaryota; kingdom Metazoa; phylum Chordata; order Testudines; family Emydidae; genus Terrapene; species Terrapene triunguis. The sequence continues at coordinate 28,886,836 of NW_020664440.1, forward strand.
AGGCTGCCGGACGCCGGACACCCCCGGCCCGGTCCGGCCCTGGCCCTGCACGCGCACCGCGCTCAACCCGGCCCGGCCCAATCCCTACCCACAGCCCAGCCCCGTACCCCGGCCCCTCACCTGGGCCTGCGCCCGCCGGATAGCCCCCAGCCGGGCCGGCCCCCCGCGCTGCTCCGCTGCCCGGCTGTAGCTCTCCAGGGCGAAGCGAGCCGCCTCCAGGGCCGCAGGGTCCAGGCCGGCCTCCAGCTCCCGCGGCGCCCCGGCCCCCGGAGCGGCCACCAGCGCAGCGGGCAGCAGGAGCCCGACCAGCAGCAGCTGCAGCATCCCGGCCGCGGAATGAGCGCCGCCTCCGCGTGGGGCTCGCATATGGGCTGAAGGGCGGGGCGTCCTGTTGCCATAGAGACGGGCCCGCCTCCTCTAGGCCGCCAGGGGGACCCCACTCTAGGGGATTGAGCCCCACCCATCCCTTCCCCTCACGCGCTGCTGTCCCCCACCCTACCTGGGTCCCCTCAGGGCCTCTGTACCCCAGGTGCCTTAAGCACCCTACATACACCCCTAGAGCCCCCTGCAAGCTGCTTCCTTCTAGGGACCAGAATCAGCCCCACTTCACCCCATGTCATGAGCCCTACATAGCTACAGCTAGCTGAGATTCCCTGTGTGCTTGATTACAGTCCCCTGCTTCTTAAAACTAAATATGCCCAGTTTTTAAAATCTTTCCTCATAGGTTTTCTAAGACTTTGGACTCTCTCCAGTTTGTCCACATCGTTCCTAAGCTGTGGCACCCACAATTGAGTATGGTACTGCAGCTGAGGCCTCATCAGTGTGAAGTAGAGCAGGACAATTACCTCCCATACAACACTCCTGCTAACACCCCAGAATATTAAGACTTTTTTGCAGCTGCATCACATTGTTGACTCATGTCCAATTTGTAATCAGCTCTCATCTCCAGCTCCTTTTCAGCAGTACAACCACCTAGCCAGCTCTTCCCTGTCATGTATTGGTTCATTTGGTTTTTACTTCCTAAGCATACTTTGCACTTGCCTTTACTGAATTTTGTCTTGATTTCAGATGAATACTTTAATTTGCCAAGGTAGTTTTAAGTTCTAAGCCTGTCCCCTACGTGAGCTGCCTGAACTACCTTAGGTACCACGGCCCATCCTCACCACCTGAGGATTGAGCACCTGCAGAGTAGAAGTGATTATGTTGGCCAGTGCTTCTGCCAATCTTCCCAACACAATGAGTGGCTCTTGGCTGCCAAGACACTTTCTTGTGATAAGATTTTTCTGCCCCATGGAATTTGCCCATACGTGGAATGTGCATTTCCAGTGTAATATTCAGCCATAGGGAGATGTGACAGCTCCAAGCAGGCTTAGATAACAATGGTATGTGAGCCCTTTCAGTACTACTTTGGCTTCTACCATTGCTATCACCAGATGAAGTCTGGCAAGTTACTGGTTCACAGCCTGCCCCCCTCAAAAATGGGACAAGCCTTCTGTGATGGGGTATATAAACCCCATTGTCACAGCCACTAAGGGGCTAAGGGGCAGAATAGCTATCTCCCCAACTCCAGCTAAGTGGGTGACCAGCAACATTTGGATAATGGGCTGCATCCCAGGCAGGGGGCACAGCTGTCTGACAGGCTGAGGACTACCTTGTGTCAGGCAGCAAACTGGCAGGAAGTTGCCCAAGGTGCCGGAACAGAAACCCCAAGGACTAGGGTAACACAGCTGGGGGAAACCTGCCAGTCAAAACAGGTATCCCTTCTCTTGCACTCCACAAGCTGGAGGAAGACCTGACACCCTGGGGTCCTGCTACCAGGTGACATAAGGATTTAAGGAGAGTTGGAGCTGAACTGAAAGGCTAGAAACACAATGTCTTAAATGGCCAGTACCTCTAACAAGCTCAGGGAAATGTAAGCAGGACAGAGGTCCTTCACAGGCTCAGAGTAGATTTTCAACACCAGCTCCCAGCAGCCTGTTCTCCAGCCCAGATCTAAGCCTCCAAGAGCATGTGCCCCACCTTCATAGTGCTATGCCCTTCTGCAAACAACACCCCATCTACATCTGCTCCACCATCTCCCAGATCCCCTAGGAAACAGGTTAAACCAAGAGCAACTCTGGAATATTAACACAGCTGATTTTTATTGTTTTTAAAAAAAACTTTACAATGTTTTCTTCCACTGTTACTTTTCCAAAGAAAGCCAAGTGGCATAAAACAATCTGGAGGGTCCACAAATAACTGCTCCAGAAATAAGCCAGAATGAGCTTAAAACCACAACTTTTTTTTAAACTAACAGTGAGCAAGCTGCATATCAATGAGAGTTCGAATTAAGACAATAGAAGCGCTCCCCTTTACAAGCATGCGGATTATTAAGGCTTTAGGAGTTAGCTGGTCTGAAACAGTGAGGAACCTTGTATCTAGAAAATCCAAACACAGATCTAACAAAGGTGTAGAATAGAACATTACCCCCCCTTTCCCCAGAAGAAATCTTGTCAGTTACATTAACGGCAGGTTCTAGGAACAATTATTTTCTTTCTGGCTAGAAATCAGAGCCATGTAAATAGACATTCTAAATGCCACGGGGTTTCCATAAATTATTAATTTCATTCTGCCCTTTGGATTGGGTACAAAGTGGAAGGGTTTGGAAGATTTTTTTCCCCCCTGCTAACTATGAAAGCCATAATAGTGACTGCTGGTGCGGAGGCAACAATAGCCAATATTCACAAGAAGGCATCGCACCACTCCCGCAGGCAGCCAGAACAGTCTCTGGATTGCTTGGCGTTGGCTCCACACGTGTCTTTCAGCCATTCCCGGAAAAGTTCTTCATCTTTCTTCAGAACCAGGAATTGCCCAAGTACCACATATGCCTGAGCACAGAAAGGAAAGGGTATCACAACTGATAGTTAATATACACACAAAACCTGTTGCTAAATGGAGGAGAGGATAGGACAGCCCCAGGTTGTCCACTGATTGGTTTCTAAAGGGTACGTGATAGCTGAACAGCTTTTACACGGTCCCATAGAGCAGAGGCTCAAACTTTTTTACTGGTGACCCCTTTCACATAGCAAGTCTCTGAGTGCGACCCTCCCTCTTATAAATTAAAAACACTTTTTAATATATTTAACACCATTATAAATGCTGGAGGCAAAGCAGGGTTTGGGGTGGAGGCTGACAGCTCACGAACCCCCCCATGTAATAACCTCGTGACCCCCAGTTTGCTCTATGGCAGGGGTTTTCAATCTCGATACTAACATAACTTGCAATTGAGTACCTCACAGATCAATGGGCTTTAACCTCGCAGGAAAGTGAATGATGGGAACATTATCCCTGTTTTACAGACAGAGAACTGAGGCACAGGGCAAGTTAAGGCCTTATCTAAACTTAAGGTTTGACAACACAGCTATAACAGCAAACCCTCCCAGGATAGACTGCATACTGGCAGAACAGTCCTCTTGCAGGTGTAACAACCTCTACACTTATCCAACCTAGCTGTCAGCAAAAAAGTCACCCCTCACTGACATAGCTACGCCAAAGAAGCTTAAGTGTGGATTTGCCCAAGGTCACATAGGAAGTCTGTGGCTCAGGTGGAGTTGAACCCAGGCCTGAGTTCCGGGCAACTGCACTATCCTTCCAACCCCTACAAGCATGCAGTCTGGTGTTAGTTGTGAACATCTAGAGCCATTATTCAGGGTGACCTCTAGGGGGCATAGAAGTAAGGTAGAAATAAAAGTCTTGCATTCATGGGAACCACAGCAGCTGGGATCTCTGATCTCTACAACTCAAGCTGACAGTGCGTGAAAGGATTTCCTTCCACATACAAGGGATTCCACATCACAGGGCAGATGGATATTTTAAAACAAGGGTCTGGAGAATTGATTGCCTGGAGCTTTTGTATTTATGACAATTACGAGGCATATCAATTCTGGTGAAAGGGGAATTAAGGGCTTTAGAACCTCTGAAGAGGTAACAGGGATTAGGCTGTGGTCAGGCTTGCTCTTCCAACTCTGAGTGCCTGAGCAATCCTGTAAGTATGTGACAGTGATCTTTTAAGGAAGATGCTGGTTAAGGCAGATTGTCACTTGTCCTGTTTCTAACCTTGTTACTACAGCAGGACTTGCCCAATGTGGTTTTGGGCCCTGCCTCAGTTTCCCCTTCTCTAGTTCATCAGATCTCAGACAGCAGATGTTTTCTCACTAATCCTTTCCTTTTCAGGAGTCTACATTAATAAACCAGAGTTCAAACCACAGATCTCTCCCCCACCAAGCCTTCCTAATTGGCTCACACTCTTGATGCAGAGGTTCTTAGTCCAGGGGTGGGCAAACTTTTTGTCTCGAGGGCCACATCTAGGTGGGGAAATTGCATGCAGGGCCATGAATGTAGGGCTGGGGCAGTGGGTTGGGTGCAGGAAGGGGCTCAGGGCAAGGGGTTGGAGCAGAAGAGGGGTGCAGGATGTAGGAGGGGGCTCAGGGCAGGGGGTTGGGGTGCAGGAGAGGTGTGGGGTGCAGCAGGGGGCTTGGGTGCAGGCAGGAGGCTCTGGGCGGCGGGTGGGGGGGCAGGGTGCAGGAGGGGTTTGGGGTGCAGGCTCTGGCCCAGAACCGCTTACCTGGAGTGGGCCGGATCCAGCCCCTCGGGGCTTTGGATCCGGCTCACGGGATTGCTACTCCCGTGGCGCCGTGGACCCCGCACCGCTTCGGGAAGCAGCTGGCACCGCGGGCCCGGGGAAGAGGGCTGAGCGAGCTGTGGCCCCCGGGGAAGAGGGCTGAGCGAGTGGGTACCTCCCCCGAAGCTCCCATTGGCCGGGAATGGGGAACCGCGGCCAATGGGAGCTTCGGGGGAGGTACCCACAAGCAAGGGCAGTGCGCTCAGCCCTCTGTCCCCCCTCCCCCAGGGGCCACAGGGACGTGGTGCCAGCTGCTTTCTGAAGTGGCGCGGGGTCCGCGGCTCCACGGGAGTGGCAATCCTGCGGGCCGGATCCAAAGCCCTGAGGCACCGGATCCAGCCCGCAGCCTGTAGTTTGCCCACCCCTGTCTTAGTCCCATCCCTGCTGCAGTTCTTCTAGCAGGCCCTTCTCCCTGTCATCTACCCCAGGCCCACCTACAACCTTTGGAGAACAGCCTAGGCCTCCTCCTTGGCTGTTCTGTCTGCTCTTTAATGGAGCACTCAATCCCACATCTGCTCTCCCTGAATTCAGGCTGCCTTCCTACCCCCTCCCAACAAGTCTGGTTCTAAATCCCATGCTCCCCCAGCATGTAATTATCCTCTCTCTCCACTAGGGGAGGTGGGCTACACTTAGAAGAGCCATAATCCCCTCAAAGGGCCAGCTCCCCTTGTGACAGGAGCATCGCAGGGAGAAGGTGCCCTGTGTTGGCACATGATTTAAAAGGAACTTTTGCCCCTTGGAGTTATCCAAGATGCTCCAGAATTGCTGGTGGATCAATTTCAAGCCCCAATTTCCCACATGGTTTCACTCAAGCCACTGACCCAGCCAGAGCTGAGCTTTCTGAACTTCACCCCTCTAAAGATACAGAGAGCTGCGCAAAAAAAGGTTCCAGAGACCTTGTCAAAGCCTTTGTCCGCCAGTTTCTTTCCAAGAACATCCCCAATGCCGGCCAGAGTTCCCACGGGCTTCTCCCCCATGGGCTCAGCCACGAAGTCCCGGTGCTTCTGGGAGGTGGACGACATACTGGCTGGTGCTTGATCTAAAAGAAGAGAAGGTCAGACACTGTAATAAGAGACAACATGTGCCACAGAGCCCTGAATCCTGCTGGACCAGAGATCAATGTTAACTACACCCACTCAGTCAGGATTTGGGGACTTGAATGTGTGTGAAATATATTTTGGTGCAAAACAAAAGATCTTATCCACTCTAAGTTTTAAGTGAGGACAGAAACAAGTGCTGGTACTTACGATTTACAAGATCCTACTAATTGTGGAGGAATAATGGTCAGGGCCTAAACTTAGTTAAGCAGTGTGTAAAGTATGGCCTGAAGGTAGAAAGGGGGGGGGAGAGATAGAAAAGGTAGGGTAAAGAGAAATCATAAAAGCAGAACTGTAGAAACTATAAAAGCAGAACTAACTGCAGAAATTATAAAAGTAGAATTAACCTTTGTAACAGCTTATGATTATTTGCTGCCAGGTGACAGAGCAAGAAACCGCAAAGAGCAAAAGTAAGGAAAAACAGAAAAGGCTTGCTTTGCTTTATTCCTTATATGGATGTAAAACTTTAAGGAAGTATATGTAATTTTTGTGGTTTTATCCTATATAAACTCTCGCAGTTTATCGGGGGGGGGGGGGGGGATTGTTCGGCTGCCTTGGCTGATTTCCCCATGCATGCATGTTTGATTGATCAGTAAAGGAGCCTCAGGCTGTCTGATCCAAAATCAACCGTGTGGTCAATTTTCCACAACATAATCATAGTAAGATACCAGTGGTTCCGTTGTGGACAGATGCCCACAAAAGTCCCTTTTAGTTGTGATCTCAGATTCTAACAGGTCTTCCACAGATCAGAGAGACCACAATTCAGATTCATTAACAGCCATCAGCCAAACCTCTGAGAACACTGTTCAAGCACACAGATCACTTTCAGAATAGCTATAAACTGCATGGCTAGTGCCCAGCGCTATATATAGAAGAGGGGATGTATATACAAGTTCTATATATATCTCCTCTGTCATGCACGCCAGTCTGAATGTAACTGAGGGAAGTTATTGGGCTCAATATAGCGGTAACTGGTGAAATTCTACAGCTGGCATTATGCAGGAGGTCAAAATACATCTAATGGTCCCTTCTAGCTTTAAAAAAAAAAAACTAAGGAAGATTGGAATATGGGCCAAGAATTGTCTGTGTACAGAGCGTGCACAGCAGAGCCTTTGATCACTATTGTAATATAAAAATATTAATTAGTTGTAGGAAGCCTAACACCTTTATCATAGCTCTCAGCTGCAATAATGAGACTGGATGAAATATTTCAATTTTACCTCTGTACAGATGCCCAACTTCAGCTTTTAGTTTCCATTGTAGTTGTAGAAATTGTAAATTACTTAAAATAAACAAGGCCTGAATCACAGGAGCAGAGGAGAGAAATCTGTTTCGTACAGTGCGGAAGTTTTATTTTTCTGGGAAGAAGCCAATAAAAATAGCTTCCAAGAAACCTGGCGACTAGTGTCAAATTTTACCCAGGATTCTGAAATTAATATTTGAAATATTCGCCCACAGCGTTAGCTCACTGACTTGTCTGCACACACGGGTAAACAAGACACCTGCAGTCTAATGAGAACAAATGAAGCCACTGGAAATGGACTCATCTACCGAGATGCCAGGAGCAGAACACACGGTGCTAACACATAGCTAAGGCAGTAATAAAAGCTCACAGAGCTTTGGTACGTGGTCAACAAAAGTAGTCAAAAATACAAAAAATGGTTATTTGTACTTAAAACTGCCCCCCCGTTTTACATTTTCTGTCCACAGGAGAGGGAATTCCCAGATCAGGAATCAACCAACTTCCTAGTCTTGTAACTCAAGTCTATCACACTCTGATCTGTCAGGAGGAGAGAATGGTAGCCTTGGACTTTTCATGGAGCAAAGGTTTTTCTTGAGGCATTTTTCCTAGTCAGCTTCCTTATACACACCGCACAGGCAGAGGGAGGACTGGACACATCATGGTTTTAGTTAGAAGCTTTAAGGGTTGGGAAGGGAGACTGATGTCCCAGGACCAACCTCCTCCACCCAGGAGTCTCAGCCCACTTCCCTGCTCCCCCCTCCCAGTACTTCTGACCCCCTTCCAGGACTCTTGCCCCAAGCAACAAAACTTATCTAACACCTGAGTGCTTCCAGTCCTGTCCCCATGCATTTGTCCTACCCCCCAAGGCTCCCGAGATCACCTCTCCCTACCTCCAACAACCGCCCAAATTCTCCAGCATCATTCCCCTTCCAGATTTCCCGCCCACTAGCTCCCAGCCTCCTTCAGCAGACCCCTCCAACCTCCCATGCAGATATCCCCAACTCTTCCCTAACCTACTCCTGCAAAGGCCCCTCAATACTAAGCCCCATCCAGATACCTTCAACCTCATTCTCCTCCTCAGCCTTCCTAGAGACCCCCAGTGATGGAGTGGGAATTTTTCATAATATTTTGTGTGAATGTTGTGTGTGCCTCAGTTTCCCTATGTGGTACCTGGTTAAGTAGGTGGGGGGAAAGGGTTGTTTGCTTTTTGCAGAGGCCCAGAGATACAGGTATGACTGAGGCCTGGCTGTCTGGGTCCAGGGGGACCCATGCCCATGGAGAGTCCCAACAGACAATGGCCATTACAACTGCCTCACCATTTGGTACCTGGCAACTAATGACAGGGGGTCCCACCCTCAGCAGGAAACCAGCCAGTTGTGAGCAGCTGGAGAGCAAAGGCCTGAGGAGGAGACCAGATAACAATGTTTGCCCAGGAACAAGAACAAAAGACAAAGTGGGGCCATTGGGGTTTGTTCAGTGTGGACTGCTGGAAGCAAACTCTCAACTTCTGGACTGGGACTCAACGGGGGTCAGGGAGAGCTCTGGACTGACCCAGATGGACTTTCCTGTAACTTGCTATTCTCTATGCTAACCAAGGACTTTCTAAGCTGTGTTCCAGACATCTAATAGAAGCATAGGACTGGAAGGGACCTCGAGAGGTCATCTAGTCCAGTCCCCTGCACTCAAGGCAGGACTAAGTATCATCTAGGTGTCTGTCTAACCTGCTTTTAAAAATCTCCAATGATGGAGATTCCACAACCTCCCTAGGCAATTTATTCCAGTGTTTAACCACCCTGACAGTTAGGAATTTTTTCCTAGTGTCCAACCTAAACCGCCCTTGCTGCAATTTAAGCCCATTGATTCTTGTCCTATCCTCAGGGGTTAAGGAGAACAAATTTTCTCCCTCCTCCTTTTAACAACCTTTTATGTACTTGAAAACTGTTATGTCCCCTCTCAGTCTTCTCTTCTCCAGACTAAACAAACCCAATTTTTTCAATCTTCTCTCATAAGTCATGTTTTTGAGATCTCGAATCATTTTTGTTGTTCTTCTCTGGACTTTCTCCAATTTGTCCACATCTTTCCTGAAACGTGGTGCCCAGAACTGGATACAATACTCCAGTTGAGGCGTAATCAATGTGGAGTAGAGTGGAAGAATTACTTCTCATGTCTTGCTTACAATACTCCTGCTATTACATCCCAGAATGATGTTTGCTTTTTTTGGAACAGCGTTACACCGTTGACTCATATTTAGCTTGCGATCCATTATGAGCCCCCGATCCCTTTCTGGGGAACACCTTCCTAGATAGTCATTTCCCATTTTGTATGTATGCAACTGATTGTTCCTTCCTAAGTGGAGTATTTTACATTTGTCCTTATTGAATTACATCCTATTTACTTCAGACCATTTCTCCAGTTTGTTGAGATCATTTTGAATTTTAATCCTATCCTCCAAAGCACTTGCAACCCTTCCCAACTTAGTATCGTCCGCAAACTTTGTAAGTGTACTCTCTATGCCATTATGTAAATCACTGATGAAGATATTGAACAGAACTGGACCTGGAAGTGATCCCCGTGGGACCCGACTTGATATACCCTTCCAGTTTGACTGTGAACCACCGATAACTAGGGCTGTTGATTAATCGCAGTTAACTCACATGATTAACTCAAAAAAATTAATTGCGATTAATCACATTTTAGTCACAATATTAAAAAAATAGAATAGCAATTGAAATTTATTAAATATTTTTGGATTTTTTTCTACATTTTCAAATACATTGATTTCAATTACAACACAGAATACAAAGTGTACACTGCTCACTTTATATTTTTCATTACAAATATTTGCACTGTAAAAATGATAAATAGTATTTTTCAATTCACCTCATACGAGTACTGTAGTGCAGCCTCTATCGTGAAAGTGCAACTTACAAATGTAGTTTTTTGTTACATAACTGCACTCAAAAACAAAACAATGTAAAACTTTAGAGCCTACAAGTCCACTCAGTCCTACTTCTTGTTCAGCCAATCGCTAAAACAATCAAGTTTGTTTACATTTACGGGAGATAATGCTGCCCACTTCTTATCTACAATGTCACCTGAAAGTGAGAACAAGCGTTCGCATGGGACTTTTGTAGCCTGCATTGCAAGGTATTTACATGTCAAATATGATAAACATTCGTATGTCCCTTCATGCTCTGGCCACCATAAAACATTTGACATTGTTTTATTTTTGAATGCAGGGGTTTTTTGTACATAATTCGACATTTGTAAGTTAAACTTTCATGATAAAGACATTACACTACATTACATTCTAGAGGACATGCTTCCATGCTGATGACACTCATTAAAAAAATAAGGTGTTAATTAAATTTGTGACTGAACTCCTTGAAAGAGAATTGTATGTCTCTGGCTCTGTTTTACTCACATTCTGCCATATATTTCATCTTCTAGTAGTCTCAGATGATGACTCAGCACATGTTCATTTTAAGAACACTTTTGATGCAGATTTGACAAAATGCAAAGAAGGTACCAATGTGAGATATCTAAAGATAGCTACAGCACTCGATCCAAGGTTTAAGAATCTGAAGTGCCTTCCAAAATCTGAGAGGGACAAGGTGTGGAGCATGCTTTCAGAAGTCTTAAAAGAGCAACACTCCGATGCGGAAACTACAGAACCCAAACTACAAAAAAAGAAAATCAACCTTCTGCTGGTGGCATCTGACTCAGATGATGAAAATGAACATGCGCTGGCCTGGACTGCTTTGGATTGTTATAGAGCAGAACCTATCATCAGCATGGACGCATGTCCTCTGGAATGGTGGTTGAAGCATGAAGGGACATATGAATCTTTAATGCATCTGGCACATAAATATCTTGCGACGCTGGCTACAACAGGGCCATGTGAATGCCTGTTCTCATTTTCAGGTGACATTGTGAACAAGAAGCGGGCAGCATTATCTCCTGCAAATGTAAACAAACTTGTTTGTCTGAGTGATTGGCTGAACAACAAGAAATAAGACTGAGTGGACTTGTAGGCTATAAAGTTTGACGTTGTTTTATTTTTGAATGCAGGGTTTTTTTGTACATAATTCGACATTTGTAAGTTAAACTTTCATGATAAAGACATTACACTACAGTACTTGTATTAGGTGAATTGAAAAATACTATTTTTGTTTTTTACAGTGCAAATGTTTGTAATCAAAAACAAAGTTTTTTACAAATAAATGGTTTTCTATTAAGCACAATTGATTTGTTTAAGCGCAATTAATTTGTTTAAGCACTTGACAGCCCTACTGATAACTACTCTGGGAACAGTTTTCCAACCAGTTATGCACCCACTTTATAGTAGCTTCATGTAGGTTGTATTTCCCTAGTTTATTTATGAGACTGTCACGCGAGACAGTATCAAAAGCCTTAATAAAGTCAAGATATACCACATCTACGGCTTCCCCTCTATCCACAAGGCTTGTTACCCTGTCAAAGAAAGATATTAGGTTGGTTTGACTCAATATGTTCTTGACAAATCCATTCTGACTGTTACTTATCAGCTTATCATCATCATCTAGGTCAGTGGTGGGCAAACTTTTTGGCCCGAGGGCCACATCAGAGAATAGAAATTGCATGGGGGGGGCCATGAATGCTCATAAAATTGGAGTTGGGGTGCGGGAGGGGGTGAGGACGCCGGCTGGAGGTGTGGGCTCTAGGGTGGGGCTGGGGATGAGGAGTTTGGGGTGTTGGAGGGTGCTCCAGGCTGGGATCGAGGGGTTCAGAGGGCGGGAGGGGGATTAGGGCTGGGGCAGGGCTGTGGGAGGGTGAGGTCTCCGGGGTGGCGCTGGGGATGAGAGGTTTGGGGTACAAGAGGGAGTTCCGGGCTGGGATTGAGGGGTCTGGAGGGGGATCAGGGCTGGGGCACGGGGGTTGGGGCACGGGGAGAGGGTCAGGGGTGCAGGCCCCGGGCGACCCTTACCTCAAGCAGCTCCAGGGAACAGCGGCATATCCCCGCTCCGGCTCCTACGCGAGGCGCAGCCCGGCGGCTCTGCACATGGCCCCATCCGCAGGCATCGCCCCTGCAGCTCCCATTGGATGAGGTTCCCAGCCAATGGGAGCTGCAGGGGCGGCTCTTGGGGTGGGGGGAGCATGCAGAGGGGAGGCCCCTGGCTGCCCGTTATGTAAAGCCTCCGCTCAAATGTGATTGTAAGATCTGTAACTTGTATCATTACGTTCTGCAACCTTTTTGCAGACTTTGTAACTTCAGGTTTCAGAGTAGCAGCCGTGTTAGTCTGTACCTGCAAAAAGAACAGGAGTACTTGTGGCACCTTAGAGACTAACATTTATTTGAGCATAAGCTTTCGTGGGCTGGAGTCTCTAATTTGTTAGTCTCTAAAGTGCCACACATACTCCTGTTCTTTTTGTAACTTCAGTGATTGTTAGCAGAGCCTTTTAAGTTTTGTAACCTTTGTAAGCTCTGTAACCTTTTCAAGTTAGCACTTGTATGAACTTCCAAGCTTTGTAATATCCCATCCCTCAGAGAGAGTGTGAACAAGGGAGTGTATGTGGGACTGGGTGGAAAGGAACTACAAGGAGAAAAGAGCTCGGAGACAGGAGCCAAGTGTGTCTGATATAATCTGCCCTGAGAAGGCAATCATGGGGTGCTGTAAAGAAAAGAAGAACCTGGTATGCATGAAAGAAACTGATCTGGGAATGCTTCTCGGTGACAAACACAGAAGGAAACTCAGTGTACGTGACAGGAGCCACTCAGTTCCAGAAAAAGGAAGAAGGCATGCACACAAGCTGCTGCTCCTTGACCTGCTCACCAGCCTGGATTCATGACCGCAGGCGGACACACCAGATCTACCACACTTTGGCTTCTCAGCTTCCATGCTGTCTCCGGTAACTCTCCGCCTGTGTAAGTGTGTGGGTGCATGAGGGTATGAATGCGGTGAATGTGTGCGTGTGTGGATAAGCTCCATCTCTTTTCTATCGGATGCAACAGCGGCATCGTAATAAAACTAATACAAGTGTGACCCTGGGTTGGTTTTTAGGGGAACGGAGGTAACAGCCCCTATGTGTAGGAGCCAGAAGGGGGGCCATGCCTCTGCTTCTGGGAGCTGTGTGGCACAGCCCCCAACCCCTGCTCCATGGCTGGAGCACAGGAGGGGGCCAAGCTGCTGCTTCCAGGAGCCACATGGAGCGTCCCCAGCGGGAGCTCAAGGGCTGGATTAAAATGGCTAGCGGGCTGGATCCGGCCCGCAGTTTGCTCACCCCTGATCTAGGTGTTTACACAATGATTGCTTAATTATTTATGGGGGGAGGGATAGCTCAGTGGTTTGAGCATTGGCCTGCTAAACCCAGGGTTGTGAGTTCAATCCTTGAGGGGGCCACTTAAGGATCTGGGGCAAAAAATCAGTACTTGGTCCTGCTAGTGAAGGCAGGGGGCTGGACTCAATGACCTTTCAGGGTCCCTTCCAGTTCTATGAGATAAGTATATCTCCATATATTATTATTTGCTCCATTATCTTTCTGGGTACTGAAGTTAAGCTGACTGGTTTGTAATTCCCTGGGTTGTCCTTATTTCCCTTTTTATAGATGGGCAAATATAGCGCCATTATCCAGTCCTCTGGAATCTTTCCCATCTTCCACGACTTTTTGAAGATAATCACTAGCAGCTCAGATATCTCCTCAGTCAGCTCCTGGAGTATTCTAATAAATCCTTCTGTTTTAATACTGGCTTAGTCACTCTAGAGTCAGGAAGTCAGGGCTCCATTGCTCCCTTTGGGTGTGTGAGTCTTCCCCAGGTGTCCAATTCGAGTGGACTCACTGAGGGAAGCTCACAGAGTTAGCGGGGGTGCTAAAGGCTCTGAGGTTCAATCCCAGGAGGCGGTGAAGCCACGGGACTTACCCCAGCGAGAGAGCATGACCCTAAAGGGGTCGATACAGTAAAGGGGTCATTCCAGGGACTAGTCCAAGGCTGTAAAGAGCCCTGTGAATCTGTGACAGCCCCACCAAAGCCCCCTGAATTCCCCACTTTCTGCAGAGCACCCAACCTCAGGGATAACACCCTCCCTTCCACATGCACTCTCAGCCCCATCCTTGCCGCCAAATACCAACAAGCCCCTTGCTTTGACTCTGCACCCCCTTCCTCCCTCCCTCAAGACACCCTCAGCCCTTTTAGAGATCCTGCTCTTGGCCCATCCTCACCAGATGCATCTTCCCCTATGCACACCCTCACCCTTCCTTCACCAGAAAGACACCCTCCCTCCCCCAGACACCCTCATCCCCACCTCCCTCCCCTCAGATCCTCTCTCCACCCATTCAGAAACACCTTCCACCATCCGCTCCCAATCCAATCCTGCCCAGAGCCACTTTCAGCCCCAGCAGAGACCACCCATCACTACAGACACTCCTAGCCTTTCCAGACACACCCACCATAACCCAACCCCTCTCTCACCACTAAAGATCCTCCTCTCCCTAACTCAACCTGAGCACTGTCCTCTACAAAAAAAACTCCATAATTTCAGAAACCTGCACTCTACCCCTCCCTTCCCTAGAACATAGCCCAGTGGGTAGAGAACTGAACTAGACTCAAGAGACTTGGGTTCTATTCCCAGATCAGCTACTGACCCGGGGGCCTAACTTCAACTCTGTGCTTCAGTTTCCCCATCTGTAAGATGGGGGATGACACTGACCCTCCTTTACAAATCTCTTGAGAGCTACTAATGATAAGAACTAAGTAAGGATTAACATTAGCACTAACTCAACCCTCCCCCAGATACCATCAGCCCACCCACCCCCACAGAGCTCCCAGGCCTTACCCTCTATAGCAGAGGTCAACAATCAGTAGATTGCCATATCTGGCTGCTAAAAGTCCAGTGGCGCAGCAAGGCTAAGGAAGGCTTCCTACCTTCCCCAGCCCCACATTGCTCCTAGAAGTGGCAAGCATGTCCCTGTGGGGGGGAGGGGGGGGAGAGAGAGAGAAGAGGGTCAGGGGGTCTCCACACACTGCTCCTGCCTGCAAGCACTACCCCTGCAGCTCCCATTGGGCGGGAATGGGGAAATGCAGCCAATGGGAGCTGTTGCGACAGAGCCGCTTGCCATGCCCCCCCTCCAGGGGGCACAGTGCAGGGACGTGCGGGCAGCTTCCAGGAGAGGCGTGGGGCCAGCACCCTGTACTCCCTCCTACACCCCAACCCCCTGCCCCAGCCCTGAACCCAAACTACCTCCCAGAGCTCACACCCCTAACCCCCTCCTGCACTCCAACCGTCTGGCCCAAGCTCAGCCCAGAGCCCCCTCCCACACTGCAAACCCCTCCACCCCAGCCCAGAACTTGCATCCCCTGCCGCACCCCAATCCCTTGCCCCAGCACGGTGAAAGTGAGTGATGTGGGGGAGAGCGAGCAACAGAGGGAGGGGGATGGAGTGAGCAGGGTGGGGCCTTAGGGAAAGGGCAGGGTAGATCCTAGGTTGCACTTAAATTCAAAAAATGATCTTGTACTTTAAAAGGTCTGAAACCACTGCTCTATAGAGACCATCCTTCCCTCCCCCTATAGATAAGCCCTCCCTCCAGGAACCGTCAGCCCCACCAATCCTTACAGAGAAACCCTCCCCTCCCCCCCAGCCCCAAACACTCCAACCTGACCCCTCTTCTCCTTAACTCACCCCACCCCCATAGAGACAGCCAGCCCCACCATATACCCCACCCCTCAACACCACCCTCCTCCGCTCTACCCGCCGCCGCCATCCCTCCCGCCAGACCGCCCCCTCCCAGAGACATCCCCAGCCTCTACCCCTCCCTAAGCTCCTGCTTCCCGGCCCCTTCAGGCTCCCCCCTAGACACCGCCCCGCCCTCAGCCGCCTTCACCCTGCCCGAGGCCCCCGCCCGGCGCCGCAACGACTCACCAGCTCCACTCGCTGCTGCAGCACCTCAGCCACCGCCGCTCCCGCCCAACCGGCCACCCACCGCGCCTGCGCAAACACCACTTCCTCTTCCGGGCCACGCCGGGACGCGCGCCTCTTCGCGCCCCATATAACCATAGAGAGTAGGCGGCGCTATATACAGCCCTTCCAGGGGCGATCCATCCACATTTTTAACCATAGAGTACAGCGTCACTCTTTCTAGGCTACATCCGCTCTATGAGTCCTGACAGCCCTAGCGCCCTCCAAGGGACGCTCCAGCCACATTTGAACCACAGAGTTCAGAATCTACACTCTAGCCAGTTGAAAACTCGATGGTACCCACTAATCCTTCCGCCGGCAGTAACCAATGGGCGGAGGCCAGCCTCTGACGCCGCCTGTTGTCGTTGGGGCTGGCCCGTAACAACCCTTCCATCCCATAATAACGCCCCCGGGCTGCCCCGTGCGTTAGCTGGGGCCGAGAGGGCAGGGCGAGGAGGCGCCCGGAAGTGGGTCAGGAGCCGGAAGCGAGCGGAACACCCGGAAGTGGAGCGGGGAAGGGTTAGGGGAGCACAGGAGGCGGAAGCGGTTGACTCGACTCAGTCCCATGTGGAGAGAGGTAGGGACGGGAGGCTCCAGCGGAGGCGGCAGGGACACCCCCGTCCTGGGGAGAGGGGGAGGCGGCAGGGACACACACACCAGTTTTCTCCCCCCGGGTGTTAGGGCAACAGGAACCCCCCCCCCCCCCCCCCCCCCCGTGACATGGAATAGCCCTGGGAGGGACCTGGTCCTCGCGTCTGGGTGAGGAGATGGAGAATCAAATGGGACTAATCTCTGCGATGGGGGAGGGGGTAGGACTCCTGGGTTCCAGCCCAGCTCTGGGAGGTGTGTGTGTGGGAGGGGTCTAATGCTTAGGGCAGGGCTGGCATAAATCTCAGCACGGACTGATGATGCAGGCATTATCCCCATCTTTTTAAGTGAGGGAAACTGAGTCACGGAGGTGACTCATTCACTCGACCCCATTCGTCTGTCTCTGACTGCAAGGAAACCATAACAGGGTTATGGCACAAAGTGGCAGGATCAACCTCTTCTTGGTTTCCATGGTCTCTGTGGGGTCTTTGCTTCATTCTCTGATGTGGATGAGATTTTATCTGGGAAGCTGATTCAGCCCTGAAGAATTAATCTCTCTCATGCAATCATCAGCAGAATTGCTGGCAATCTTTCCACGGCCCAGTGGGATGGTGTACTCAATTGGCACTCAAAATGCCTGGGATCTATTCTGTGTTTTGCTCCATCTCTGCCTCAGCTTCACCTCCCACTGTTTGCCCTGTGTTGTCCCTTCCCCATCCTGTGCCCCAGTTCCCTATTGATGATCCTGACCTCCTCGTGTTAAAGCACTTTGAGATTCACGGCTAAAACATTCTCAGTGGAATTATTACTACGGGAGACAACGTGTGGAGCCTGGCCTGGAATTTTCCAGCAGAATGGAGGAATCTTGGAGCTGCCTCATTTCCTGAGTGAGGGAGTCTCAGTCCATTTCCATGACCCACAGAGTTGTCTTTGTTCCTCTTCCAGTGTGTCCAATGCTGGTGGATGCCTCGAGGACTGAATTCAGTGCTGGATCCTCAACTATCAGAGACGGACAGCCTCTTTTTATCCCCCAAACAGGTACCTTGCAGGTAGTGATGCTGCTGGCTTCCTGGGAGAGCAGGCAATCTCTGCCCCATCCTGGGGGGAGTAGAGAAAGTAGATGGGGCATCTCTAGTAACCTTTTCTGATAACCTAAGATCAAGGGGACATCCTTGATGGATAGGCAGTGTGGTGTAGTGGGCAGGGTGCTGGCCAGGGATCCAGGGCTGCCTGGGTTCTGTTCTGCCCCCTCCATAACCCTTCTCGCTGTGCCTCATTTTCTCCTGCCCTTTGTCTATTTAGACTGCAAGCTCCTCAGGGCAGGGACTGTCTCTCACTGTGTGTCTATGCAGTGCCTGACACAATGGGGCCTTGATCTCAGTTAAGGGGCTGGCAGGCACTCTGTGCCTACATGGTACTGGGTGCTGTACAGACCCTGATGCCATCATGCCTGGCGGTACACAGACACTTAGTGAGAAGCAGTCCCTGCCCCCAAAGAGCTTGTACTCTATCTAGACAAAGGGTCTGTGGGGGGGAGGGAAAACTGAGGCACTGAGTGGCAAAAGGACTTGCCCAAAGTCAGCAGCAGAGCTTGCAACAGAACCCAGATTTCCTGGCTCCCAGCCCAGTGCCCTTCTCACTGGGGGACTCTTTGCCTTTAGAAGCTTATTTGATCTTGGGAAGACGCAACAAGACTCTTCTCCCTCTACTGTTCCTTCTCTCCTTATAGCCTTCCAGAGCACGTGTGCCTTCCAGCCATTCAGCACTTCACCCGCCCAGCAGGGATCCTGTCCCTGAGGGCTAACGCACCAGGATGTCCCAAGCAACCAAACGCAAGCATGTGGTGAAAGAGGTGTTGGAGGAATACGTGGTGCCATCTCCTCAACAGCAGATTGTCCGGGTGAGAGAGGGAGCAACCCTGCTTAGCTGGGCTCCACTGGGACCTTGGGAGTTTTCACTTTCCTTTGCAGCATGGGGTGTGGGTTGCTTGCGAGGAGCATCTGGGCATGTCTCATCTCAGCACTTTCCTGCCATCATATCCCTTGAGCACTGGTGAGCTCCTTGCTTCAGAGGAAGGCAAGAAAACCCCCGAATATATCTGTCCAATTGTGCATTGGGGAAGAAAATCCCTTCCTGCTCGCTGAAGGCGACTGCAGTCCAATCTCATGCTTCAGGGCTTCAGCCAGTCATTGTCTTGCTGGGTAAGCAGACCAGGTGGAGTGTGAGCCATCTGAAAGCCCTACATGGGCAGAAGATTTCAAGGCCAAAATTGGAGCCTGATCATCTAGTCTGAACTCCTGCATAAGTCAAGCCATGGAATACCCCCCCACAGCCATTCCTGCATCCAGCCCAGCTCTGGTGGTTGAGCTAGAGCATCACTTTGAGACAGGCCCTAATCTGTAGGTGCCAAGTGCTGGAAAATCCACTCCCTCGGGAAGCAGCTCCTGTGGTTAATCCCCCTTGTTCCTTCTGCCAGGTCCTGGGGACCCCAGGAAACAACCTCCATGAGGTGGAAACAGCCGAGGGGACTAGATTCTTAGTGAGCATGCCCACAAAATTCCGCAAGAACATCTGGATCAAACGAGGTGAGTACAGTGCAGCTGGGTTTATGGCACCTCTTGAGGGGAAAGGCCCCATATCCCACCTCCCCTGGGCACAGATTGGAATCCCCACCCCAAAAGAGGAAGAAGCTCTGTGTCCCATTCCCTGCCCACCAGTCCCCCCACTCTGGGGCTAGATGAGAGCTGGCACTCCCTAGAGGGGAAAGGCCCTGTATCCCATTCCCCATCTCCTAAACCAGCCAAACTCCCCACTCTGTCCCTCTATCATTGCAGGTGACTTTCTGCTAGTGGACCCCATCGAAGAGGGCGAGAAGGTGAAGGCTGAGATCAACTTTGTGTTGTACAAGGACCATGTGCGGTACCTAAAGAAAGAAGGGCTCTGGTAGGAGTTGGAGGCGTGGGGGAGGATGCGTGCGTGTGTGATGAGCCTGAGCTCCCAGACTCCCTGCTCTTGCCCCTCTGGCACCAAGGTGCTGGAGAAAAGAGTTAGTGAGGATTGGCCCAGGCCTGAGTGTCCCTCCTGAGGCTGAGATTTCATCAGTTGGTCCCTTCTGCTCTTTATATCCCTCCCTGAGCCTTGCTGCTTCCCCCCAGTGGTGCCCATGTGTCACCAGCCCTGCCTGGGCTGTCAGGAGCAAGGTCCATCTTGTAGGAAGAGGAGCCTGCAGGACATCTTTCCCCCTCTGAAGCAAGTGGGCCAGTCTTGGGGAATCTAGAAAGCTCCCAGCCTCCCTGGCATAGATTTACTCATGACACTCAGCATGGAATCCCAGCGCCTCTTGCTGTGGGATTTCTCCTCACAGCCCTGCCCAGTAAGGAAGGATTAGCCCCTTTTTACAGATGAGGAAACTGAGGCACAAGATACACAAAGCAACTCGCCCAAGGGCAGTAGCAGAACCAGGAACTGAACCCTGCTCTGCCCCATGCTGGGCTAGTGGCCCTAGACCACCCTAACGGAGAATCCACCCCAGCCCTGGATAAGCTGTTCCAAGGACTAGTTTCCTTCACTGCTCAATTTGGGCTTCAGTTCTGAGCCTAGGGCTGAGGGTTGATTCCCACCACTCGTGAGCTGTAGGAATAGAAGCAGAGCAGTTAGCTCCATGGGCATTGGATGCAGATGGGGTGGTAGTTCTCCAGCAGGGGGCCCATTGCTTTGGCAGCAGATGCTGTTTATAATCAGTTTGGGGCTGCTGTGACTGTTGCTGGGATCTTGTCTCAAGAAGAATGTTGATAAATTGGAGGGGGCAGAGAAGAGCCACAAGAATATAAGGATTGGTGACAGACTCCAGAGCTCAATCTTAGCTTAAGGGGTGATTTGAGCCCACTCTATATGTACTTGCATGGGGAACAGAAATTTGACAATAGGCTCTACAATCTAACAGACAAACATTGAACAAGAGCCAATGGTTGGAAATTGAAGTTAGACACATTCAGATTGGAAAGCAGAGGGTTCATTGGAACAACTGACCAAAGGCTGTGGTGGATTCATCAGTGCTGGCAATTTTTAAATCCAGCTCAGAGGTGATTTGGAAAGACTTGATGTAGTTTGAATAGAAATTAATTCAGAGCAGTCCTAGAGCCTGTTGTACAGGAGTCAGATTAGATGATCCCTTTTCTAGCCACCTGATCTAGGACTCCTTAACATGAGGGAGGCAGGGATGGAGTAAAGGAAGTTTCCCTCTACAAAACTTTTGAAAACTAACTTGGCCAAAACCAAGTCTCAGGTTCTAGTTTAACTGAAAAACTGTCAAATGAGGTTTTGCCACAAGTTTGGGTTTTGGTGCAAAGTAGTTTGTCTGTCGATTGTGTTGGTGGGAAAAATCGGTCTGTGCTGGGGTTACTAGTGGCCCCTTTTGCACAGCAGCGGCTGTGTTGGCTGAAGCAGTCCCATGCCCTGGGCAGGGGCTGGAGTGGAGAGGAAAGGCCCCATATCCCATTCTCGGCAGCCCTCCCTAGAAGGGAAATGTCAGAGCCATTGTCTCAAAGCCAGGGCTGTTCTATCATCTCATGCCTTTTCCTCCCACAGGCCTGAGGCCTTCTCTGACACTGCAGAAAGTCAGCCCAGCTCTGAGGCCAGGTGAGTGGGGAAAGGAGGGGGATGGCTGCTTAACTGTCCAGGAATAAATTAGACTGGAAATTACATTTCAGCCCCTCTGAGGGAGGTTCTGGAATGGGGATGGGGGCAAACAGCCCAATGAGTTTACAGAGGGAGCTGGATATGGGTCTGACTGGGATTCTACGACGGGGTGGCTGCGATAGCAGGGATGGGGCTCACTGGTCCAGAAGGTCCCTTCCAGTCCTAGGTAACCCAGGTCTCCAGT
The DNA here is from genome assembly GCF_002925995.2 of Terrapene triunguis. Lineage (NCBI taxonomy): Eukaryota > Metazoa > Chordata > Testudines > Emydidae > Terrapene > Terrapene triunguis. The sequence continues at coordinate 28,908,236 of NW_020664440.1, forward strand.
CTTAGGCTAGTGCCCCGATCAGGGGGCCGCTGCCCCAAGGAGGAAGCCAGGTGATGGCTAGGGCCACAGGCCTAGAACTGACAGCCACCCCTTTCTGCAGCAGGGAAGGGGAGCAAACGGCTGCCCGCTCCTCTGGGGAAGAGGACTCAGACGACGACAGTGACCTGTTTGTGAACACGAACAGACTGCGCTACGGCTGCACAGAGAGCGAGGACGACAGTGAGGAGGAGGCAGCGGTGGCCAGTGACCAGGATGAGAAAGAAAAATAGTGACCCAGAGCAGGAAAGCTGATCTAGCCTCCTAAACACCTCATGCAGGAGGAGCCTGATCCAGCAGGAAGAAGACTGCTTTCTGGGGCCTGAACTCACATCCACCAGCCTGGGGAATGCTCCAGCTGGCTTGGAACTGCCTCAGTGCTGCCCCCTGCTGGGGACACATTTCTTCCCTCCATCACCTCTGCTGTCTGAGCCATGAGTTGCTGCAGCATCCAGCTCACTAGAGATGAAGGTGCTGGGCCTGTTGTGCCCAATGCATGGTTATTTCACTGTTCACCCAGCCCACTCTGGGGGAAAGAGTGGCACTGCTCCTTGGGGCAGAGGGAAATGGGGTTCTAGGCAGCAGTGCTGCTTGAAGCTGTAAAGAGGGGGCTGGGGAGGAGTAAAGTTATAGCAGCTGGGAGGCCTCATCTAAGATGGAGCAGCCCAGCATCAGCATCCCTTATCAGCCCCTTTTAATGGGGGACTGGACTGTGCCCTCTGCTCTAATGCAAAGCACTGGGTGCTGTCTGTCCTAGACACTATTGCTGTGTAATAAGCTGTCTCCCCTCTGCCTTATTCAATAAAGACTTTCCTACAGGCAGCCAGTTGGGTTGATTTGAAACTGCACAAGAATGAGCAGCCTGGTCCCGGGCCAGCTGGTACGCAGGGGCAGGTTCTGGGCTGCGGGGGGTGGCAGGTCGAACTCACTGCTATCCACACTGATCTGTGCAGAGGGAGGATATAGGCCAGCTACCAGCCCATGGCTGCTCCTCCAGCCGAGACACGCCTCCCCCCACTGCAGTGCTGGTGAGCAGTACAGCACGGTCACCCTGTTCAATAGAACTAGATGTTTTGCAGAGACAGGTCAGGCCTCCCTGGGACTAGGAAGTTGGTCTGGATAGTACTTGGGAGCCTCAGTCATGGGGCAGGGTGCTGTACAAACACAGCAAGAGCCAGGCCCTGTCCCCCAGGCTAACAGATCCACACCCTAGGAACTAGCATCTCCAGACAGGCAAGAACAGGGCCCAGCTCCCAGACAGGAATTGGTGCTTTTAATGAGTGATTTGGTTTGACATCAATACAAAAACAAGGTTTTGGTGCCAAGAGTCACAGCTTCTCAACTATATACACAGCCCTGCCCCTGCCTGTGGGGGTGAGGGCAGATCAGCCTGTTTTGCATCCAAGACATCAAGAGTTGAAGGGAGAGTTTAACAAACTGCACCCCAGCATCTTACTTGGGCACAGGCAGGAGTCCCCTCTGTGGCACAGGGCAGAGTGACACTACTCCAGCAGATGCTGAGAGGTGGAAGCCACTAGAGGGAGCACTACCATGGGAGGTCCTCCCCCCTTGACTTCACAACTTGTAGGTACATGGTGAGGGTGGGGCAAGACTGGACCATTTCCCCCAGGAGATTAGAGACTCTCCACCCTCAGAACCCAGGATGCACATGGTCAGACCAGATGGGAACTGACAGGCAGGTGGCATCTGCTTCCAGGATCAGTGCTGGCAGCTCACTTGGTGATGGTGTTTCTGTTGAAGCAAAGAGAGAGGGGACATGAGTGAAGGACCAGGACCCAGGAGCACTCAGGGCAGGGGGAAGGGATCATCCCTAACAGGGGTCCTGGCTACAAAAGAGGCCGTGCACTCCTATATTAGCCCCATTAGACTTGGGAGAACCATGCCCTATGCTCCCTTCCCGACCACCTGCCTGGGGATTTTAGGCCCCAGGCCCTGGCTTCCCAGCACCAGGGAGGTCAGACAGACCAACCCCATGACGGGATACTTACGCATTCATGCTCTTGCCGCTGCCGCTCAGCACAATGTAAGGCGTCTTCTGGGCCTTCTGCTTCTCCTGCAGCAGTGCCACCGTGCCCAGGGGTGTGTCGCTGGAGCTCATCTTCTTCAGCAGCTGGGGGGGAGAAGAGAGCCTGAGTCAGTATAGCCCCCTGCAGACTTTCACCAGCTCAACTGTGAGCCCAGGCTAACAGCCCATCCCATCCCACCTGCACCCAGGGATCCGCACCCGGTGCTGGGACACAGCCACCAGGGAGGTGTAGGGGCTGTTCCCAGTCCATCACACAGCAAAGGAAGAACTCCCCTATTCCAGTTTAATGCCCCCTGCTTTTAGAGGAGACAGTTAACCTAAAGAGGGATTTGGCCAGGACCCCAGGCTTAACAGCCTGAGTCTAAGGCTGGAACAAAACTATTGATGAGTGCAAATAATCTGCACTTTTCTGATGCAGAAGCAGCAGCACAGCGCCCCCCTAGTGAGGCACTGGAGCCAGCACTGACCACAATGGGACAGCACCCCACCCTATGCTGCTCCTGTGTCCCCCTGGGCTCTCCTCCGGTTTCCCATCCATGCCTGACTGCTTGGCCAACAGGATGAAGCTAGACCTGCCCCCACCGCCACCCTCCTTGCAGCATCCTGCAGCCTCTGTCCATGGGAAGCTCCAGCCATGTCACCCACTCACCGCCTCCTCATCCAGCTTCTTCATCCTCCTCTCTGTCTTCATCTTCCCGGAGCCCTTCCCATGGAAGCGGTGAGAGAGCTGCCGGAAGGCCTGGGGAGAAAGCACACAGAGTAGGGGTCAGCACTGACTGTCAGCCCCACCCAGGGGCCTCCTGCCACCCGCTCAACACAGCACCAGGGATGGAAAACCCCCAACGCCCTTCCCCATCTGTCTGTGGCAGCAGGGAGAGCAGGGGATCCCCGCCACAGAACTCCCCCTTCACCATCACAGCTCCCAACCAACCTTCCCACCCCCTGAGAAACAGCATCCTTTCACCATCACAGCCGCTCCCCATGGGGGGGAATGGAGGGAAGAAACATGGCTGCATCACTACTGCCCCGCCCCTCCCCTCCCCCAGCTCTGGGCGCCCCACATGTCCCTTCCCACTACCTCCTTTGGGGTCAGCTTGCGACCCGTCTCGTCCACATATTCAATCTTGACATCAGGCTTGTAGCCATCCTTCTCCTTGAAGTCCTGGGTGAAGCCCCGGTACTCCTCCCGCCGGCTGTACTTGTCATCAATGGCCCTGCGGGAGCCCAACCCAGAAGGTTAGTTCGGTGGGGGGTGTTCTCCCTGCAGTCACTGCTGATCCCAGTATGGTGCTAGGGGGTGCTGTCTTGAATGAGATGCCAAAATCAGGGCTCTTAGCCCTCGGCCATTAATGATCCCCTGGCACTCAGGGGCCTTTCAATGGCATGAGACCTGGGCCCAGGCCTACGATAAAGGGGGGGGGATGGGTGTTACTGGGGGTGCATGACCAGTGTCCACATCACCCAAACCACCAGCACAACTGCCCCCTTGCTGCCAGTCTCCACTGTGAGACCATGGGCATTCTTCTGGGGTTGGGGGAACCAACCATGGGGCAGGGCACTGACAGCACCTATTCTGGCAACAGATCTTGTGGCACCCACTCCAGGCCGCTCTTGTGGTGGCAAGTGCTACAGCCATGGCTAGCACAGTGGGGCTTTAGCTCAGGCAAGAGGCCCAGGCGCCAAGACCCAGAGGTGACAGATCCGATTCCAGCTACTGATGATCTACCCTGGGGCTTTGCCTGCCCCACAAGACCACTTACATCTTATCCTCGATGCAGTACACAGCTGAGGGCAGCGACTTGTTGGGGGCCTTCACCCTGGCCACCTTCTGCACTGTTGTCTCCAGCAGGCCTGCAGTGAACAGAAGAGGCATGGATCAGGCCCTGCCCAAGGGCAGTGAGTGCTCTGGGAAGCTCCCTCCCACAAACACCAGCCCCAGAGATCTCAGAGCTGCTGGATCACACTGGGAGAAAGGGGCTTTCAGGGGCAGCATGGCCTAGTAGGCAGGGCAGTAGACTGGGACTCAGGACTCTAGGCTCTGTTCCTAGCTATGACACACCTTGGGCACATCAGTTCCCCTCTCAAGGGCTCTGTCCCACTCCCACCCTTTGTTGGGACTGCCTCACTGACTGTTCAGTGCCCAGCATGACAGGGGCTGCAATCTCTGTAGATCCTGCCTTACTACAAATTAAACAAAGTTCACTCCAGTCACTGAGTACCAGGGATGGTTTTCAGAGAGGCAATGAGGAGTTGGGCCCTGTCGTGAACAGGGAGCCAGGACTGGGAGCACAACAGGTAAGCATGGGAACCCAAGAGGATTCTGGGACAGGGGGCTCATCCTGAGTTCCCCACTTACCTTTGTTCTGGCAAAGCAAGAGGGCAGCAGCTAGGCCCCGGTTCACTATGGGCTCCTCATCTAGGATGGTGGTGGAGGATGCTGAGAACTGCAAAGGGAGGAGACAGGTTCAGGGCTTTGGACCCATCTGTTTAGAGTCCCCTGCTATGCCAGCCTTGGACTCCCCTCCCACAGCTCTGCCAGTACCCCTCAATCCTGACTTGCAGCCCCTCAGGGTTCATTGTGTTATACTGGGGGGTCTGTGGGGGGAAGCTATGAATGCAGTGACTCCTATCCCCACCCACACACCCCTTCCCCAATTGTACTCACATCCTGCTGCTGTTTCTCCTCATCTAGATTGACCGTGCTCCAGCCGATGTTCTCTTCGCCATCGGAGTCTGAGCCTCCATTTCCTGACCTCTCATCATCCCGTTCAAAGTCCTGAAAGGAGAAGAGAGGCCACTCGGGGCATCAGCATGGGGGCCCCCCAGCTGGGTGGCTTAGTGGGGCTAGGATCACTGCAGAACATGTGCCCCAATGTCCACTGCAGCCCCATGCTCCCAGCTAGAGCCCAGAGCCCCAAAACAGAAGCACTTCTGCCACCGCAGTGCCTCCTGGGAGTGGTAGTTTGGTTGCTTCACATGCCCATTTTCCTTTATGGGCCAGACTACATCTCCCAGGATGCTCCATGGCCAAAGACTCCCATGATGTAGTGCTGTTCTGCACCAGAGGAAAGACCATGGTGTAGGATGGAAACTTTAGTCTGTCCAGGAAGCCCAGCCCATAAAGGAAAATGGGAGCATGAGGCACCTGGACCAAAACTTCCGTAAGGCACCATGGCAACATATCTGAATCAACCCCCAACCCACTACTATCCCAGCCCTGGACTCTCCCCAAACCCACCCAGCTGTGCTGATGCCGATCAGTCTCAACCCACAGCCCGCTGCTATTGCAGTCCTGGGCTCTTCTCCCCCGCCCCACTCTGCCAGCGTCCCATAATTCTGACCCACAGCCCTCTGCTCCTGCTAGTTCTGCTGATGCCCCTCCATCTGGGGCAAGTGTCTTCCAGCCCAGCCCACTCAGGGGAAGGGTGGGGGGGGGGGAAGAATCCCCAGGAAGCCACACCATGAGCTCCTCCTGGTCTTCACGGTTGCCGGCCAGCCCATAAGTGGGGATCTCGCCCAGTGTGCGGCAGAACTCCGAGGTGGCATTGAAGACTATTGCTCCTTTCCTCTCTAGCTCCTCGTCGTCCTCCCGGCTACGGCGCGTCTCCAGTTTCTTGACGATCTCAATGACCTGCTTTGGGAGCAAGAGGGCTGGGTTAGACAGCAGCTGGGCGCTAACAAGGCTGGGGGCTCACGCGCTGAATCAAGGATCACTAGGAGCCCCCAGAATCAGGGCAGCCCCAGCAGGGCAGCTGGACCTGTGTTCAGGGGAAGGGTGTGACTGGGCATCACATGCTCTGGGGTGGAGGGTTCAGTCAAGGAGCAGTGGAGTCCAAATGCATCCATCCATAGAACAGGGTGACCCCAGGATCCTCTCCCTGGCTCTGGGAGGAAAGTGGGGTCTAGGGGTTAATGATTCCTGGGTTCCCACACTAGGAGCCAGGATTCCTGGGCTCTCTCTCTGATTCCATTCTATTCCATATGGTTATGAGGCTCAGACGGCCTCCCAGACCAATATCAAAACCCCCACCCTGATTCCCCCCCAGAGACCAGGCCTCCTCACCTTCTCCCCACTCTCCTTCAGTTGCTGCATCTGCCGGAGTTTACGGCCCTTCTCCAGCTGCTTCTGCAGCTCCTGCTCCGCCTCGTCCTCCTCCAGGGCAACTGGGGATTTGGACACCTTCTCAGCCTCCTCTGCAGGGAAAGAAACATGGGGAGGGAATCAGCAACAGCAACAAGTATCCCAAGGGGCCTTTGCTTCAACAGGGTGGGGGGGTCCTGGAAGGAGCATTAGGCCAGACACTGGAAGCTTTGGGTAAGAAGTCAGGCTCCCAGGGCCCCTGATACACTAACCAATGCTTCTCAACTTTTTTGATACCAGGGACCGGCTTTGCTGCCTTCCTAAACTGTCAGGGGGATCTCAGGGACCAGCATTGGTCCACAGACTGGTTGTTGAGAAACACTCCTGTAACCCACTAGACCCCACTCTCCTCCTAGAGTAGTGGAAAGAACCCTGGAATCCTGGCTCCCAGCCCCTCACCATCGCTGCTGATTTCCATGTTCTCTACCCGGGTGTCATCTGACTGGGATGGCAGGTCTGCAGACTGGTTCACATTCTGTTCCATGTCCCCTTCCTCCTCTTCCTCCTCCTCCTTCTTCCTGTGAGCCCTCCTCCCTCGGCCCCGTAACCTGTGGTGAGAGAGAAATTGGTTAGCACATGAGCCAATCCCCCACAACCTTCTTGGTCTCTCCACCCACAGGACTAGACTCCCATGGCGGCCCCCGGTTACCGGGAGCCAAAGTCGCTCTGCTTTGTCTCATTGCCCAGGGGCAGCAGATCATCAGCTTTCACTGGCTTCTCCTTCTTCCGCAGCTTCTTCACCCGCCGTTTGGTCTTCTTGAAGGTGATGTTCTGCAGGGAGAGACCAGATGGGTCAATGAGGCGCAGCCCCAGCAGGGTCCTGGCCTAGTGTGTGGCACCTTGTCCCCAATCCCCATGAGCACCCAGAGCCCAGCACCTTGCCAACCACCCCCTCACACATCTACCCAGAAGCACCTGGGGCTCTGCACCACACCAACCCCCCGCCCCCGCATCTGTAACTAGAACCACAAGTGCAGGCGCATGCCCCGCAGCGCCACCCCCTAACACACACACGAGCAACTGGGACAAGGAACTGCCTTTAACCCACCAGGCCAGGGGGTGGCTAGAGCCCAGCACTCCACTCCAGTCCCCACCAAGCCACAGGGAGTCTGGTCTTGTGAGACGAGGTCAGTATCCAACCCCCCATTGCAAATGTTCTCCGTGTATGGGAGGCAGCACCATCTTGGGATTGGGAGCCAGGACTCCTGGGTTCTATTCCCAGCTCTCCCGCTAACCTTGGGGTCAGTCCCATCTCCTCTATGCCTCAGCCCCATCTTTTGTCTAATCAGACTAAGCTCTCTGGGGCAGGGACTGTCTCTCTGTGCATGAGAGGGGGTCCTGATCTCAGTTTAGGGGCTCTGTGCGTTGCCTGGTGCACAGTGGGGTCCTGATCTCAGTCAGGTGCTTTGCAGCACCCAGGATACAATCCCCCTCCAGGTGCTACTGTAACAGACATAACAGCATTAGACACAGCTTCACAGAGTTTAAAGATTATCTAGTCTGGGCTTTGTACAGCACCGCCAGGGAATTTCACCCAGTTCCCCCAAATTAAACCAAAAGACTTTAGACTATAACATTTCATCCCTCAGGAGACTAATCTGTTGTGAACCCCACACAGAGTAGGAGAGACCAAGGGGCTCCCACTGCCCAAGGCCCCTGCAGCATCAGGGAATAGATGAGGTAAGACATGCGCAGCAGATGACCCCTGCCCCATGCTGCAGAGGGAGGTGAAAACCCCTAAGGTCCCTGCCAATCTGACCTTGGTCTAATTCCTTCCCAATCCCAAATCTGGCCACCAGCTGGACCCTGAGCGTCTGGGCAAAGCCCATCAGCCTAGCAACTAGAGAGGATTCTGTGGACCAAGTTAGAGCCTGGCTCGCCCCGCATCCCACTACTGCAGTAGGGAGCTGGATCCTGGAATAAACGAGGAGCAGGTGCTAGTGTATGAGGTCTTCTTACCATCTCCTCTGGGGTGAAGTACTCCGAGGCCAGGTGCAGACCGGGCATGTCTAGGCTCTGGGCCTGGCTGCGCAGACTATCGCGGACTTGCTGCAGCTCCCGCTCCCATGAGCCATCTGCCATGCCGCTCGAGTCCAGCTTGAAGGATTTCTTCTTCTCCCCTTCGATCTCCTCATCATACTTGGACAGGACATTCTTGTGCTTGTACTGGGGTGGGGAGAGACAGCCCGTGAGCCTCCAGCACAGAGACACCCCCCCCTCAGCAGCCAACCCTCCAGGGTCAGGCAGCACAAGGCATTCCAGCAGGAACGCAAGAGGGGAATCAGAATGCCAGGGTTTGCGGCTCATGAGATGCCCAGGTCTTCCCCACCACTGCTCATTCTGGCTTCCACTCTGTATGTCCTGTCCTCTGCTGATTGGCCGTTTCCTCTAACTCCCTCCCACGCCCCCAATTCATGTCCTCTGCCTTCCTTGGTCTGGTTAGCTATACTGCCTCCAATCCCACAAGCAACCCACCCCCGCTTAAACAAACCATGGCACCTCTCCGCTTTTCATACATCCATAGAGTTTAAGTCCAGAAGGGACCATTAGAGCATCTACTCTGACTTCCTGTCTATCACAGGCCAGACAGTTTCATCCAGTTCCCCCTGGATTGAGCCCAATATCTGGAGTTTGGCGAAAGCCTCTCCCAGTAAGGCCTCCAGTCTGGATTTGAAGCCATTAAGAGAGCACTATTTAGATTATTCCATGTTTGGAGCATTACCTGTCACCACCGGGGGCCCCCGCCCCCTGATCTCAGCCATGAGGCAGATCACAGAGCCTGCAGTGGGAGCCCCCACGCCCGACTGTTGGGCAAAGAGACTAGTCACAGCACCAACTACAATGCCCTTCCCCACCCCATACAGATGCTCCACACCTCTCAGGATCAGGGTTTGAACGGCAATCCCTATGGACAAAGCTAGTCCATAATCCTGGCCTCCATTGCCAGCCAGGAATGCACCCACTGAGTAGGTCAGTGCTCAGACTAACCTACATGAAGGACTCTTCCCAGGCAGGCCAGGAAATGCTCTGCACGCTAATGGCATGGCCCTTTAAAGCCACCGTACTGCTGTAACCCAAGAACCCTGATGCCCATGGGCCTGGATTGAAGGAGGTTAGAGAACAGTGTTAAGTCACAGCCACCAATCACGGAGGGGGGGGGGGTTGCTAGTAGCTTGATTACAGGAGGTGGCTTTGGGGATTTAGGTCACCTACGACCACATTTCATGGCTACCTTTAGCCCAATGACTCCAGGCACGGGGCACAGACAGATGGACACACACACACATATCGAGGAACCTGGGCCCATTTTAAACTTCAGGAGGAGGCCTGAGAACCAGTGTAGCCTGCCCTTATACCCCGTGCTGCCCTTACAATGGCCATGTCATCCACGCTCTCCTCCTCCTCATAGGGCCTGTACTCCGGCTTCTTCTTCCGCAGCTCCACGTTCTTCTTAGCTTTCTCCTTGTCCACTATATTGACGTTCACCAGGACATCGTCCTCCTCCTGCAGGACGCCTGGGAGACAAGACACCATGACCATCACTGTACAGCCCTGGCTAGGCCCCAGCCGCAGTGCTCTCAGCGCTATAGCTAATGATCATGGCCCGTCACTGGCCAGCAGGAACAAGAGTCTGTAACAACATCACCACTTCCCTCTCCTCTAGCCTTGCAAGGTGCTTTACATCTGGCATTTAATCCTGCACCACGCCCCAGAGAGGCTCCAAAGAGGGAAACTGAGGCCCAACACATCTAAGCGACTTGCCAGAGTTCAGTCAGTGGCAGCACCCATGGTAGTGTCCAGGAGCTCTAGTCACTGATCAGGACCCCTTGTGCTAAGAACTGTACAAACAGAGAGCTGCCTGTCTAAGTATCTCCTGACTTTCCGGTCATCCTGCTCTAGCCACTGGGCCTCGCTCCCTCCCACTTCTAGTATGATTATGGGAAACTGCAGCAAATCGTTACTGGCTCAGCACCTGCTGTACTGGGGGCAAGAGTAGTATGCTGATAAATGCATTCCCCAGCCAAAGGGCTTCTTGCACAGTGGGTGTAACACAGAGTTTGATGGAGTCCTGCCTTCTGAAACCTGTACAAAACCTGCCCCTTGCTGCCCAGACTCCAGAATATCCACCATTATCTCCATTCAGTGAATAGAGGCAGTGCGGCCTAGCGGGCAGGGCACTGGATTGAGAGTTGGATATTTGGGTTCTAATCCCCGCCAGGTGACCTTGGCCAAGGCCCTTTCCCTCTCCGTGCCTGTTTCCCCTCCCACCCTTTGCCTGTTTACACTGTGAGCTCTGAAGCAGGGACTACTTGAGGGCAGGGTCTATGCAGCACCCGGTATAACTGTACTGGTTGATATCACACCCACTCACCCAATTCTACCAGTACATAATCTGAGTGGAATTGCTCACAGGTTCTACACAAACAGTTCTTTTTTCAGGGATTTGTACAGGCAGGCCAGAAAACAAACTCAGATCTTATAGCAGGGAGTGGGGAAGGCCCTAGTGGTAGCCATGTCATCCCAGTACAGACAACATGATCATTACCCCACTTCCACGCCGAGGAGTGCAAGGGAAGTCCCTTTGGTTACCTTTGTCTTTGAGGGTCAGAATAACGGTCTTTCCTTCCTCGAAGGAATCGATGGTGTGTTCCACTGTCAGGCCCTGCAGATCCCGGGAGCTGTAGTGATCCTGGAGATAGAGGAAGATCCAACAGGAGAGCATCAGGCTGCAGGAAGTCAGCTTGAGAGGAGAAGGCGCAAATGGTCCCCCAAGCCAGAACTCAGGCACAGCCACCCGTCCCCCAGTGGACAGTAGAGTCGTAGATTACAGAGCCAGAAGAGACCACTGTGATCATCTCGTCTGACCTCCCGTAAAACACAGGCCATATGACAGCCCTGAGTTAATTCCAGGTTGAACCAGAGCAGATCTGCTAGAAAAACATCCAACCTTGGTATAAAAATTGCCAGTGATGGAGAATCCACCACAGCCCTTGGAAAGTTCTTCCAACAGTTAACTGGGGAAAAAATTGCTTATTTCTAGTCTGAATTTGTCTAGCTTCAGCTTCCAGCCATTGGCTCTTGTCAAATCTTTGATAATGGAGGGCTCTTCAACCTAGCAGACAAATTTCTGTCCCCTTCTTAGGTCTTTATAGACTGGGATCAAACTGCTACTTTGTTAATTTTTTTGTTAAGTTAACTAGACTGAGCTCCTGGTGTGTCTCACTCTAAGACAACAGAGGGTCCTGTGGCACCTTTAAGACTAACAGAAGTATTGGGAGCATAAGCTTTCATGGGTAAGAACCTCACTTGCATCTGAAGAAGTGAGGTTCTTACCCACGAAAGCTTATGCTCCCAATACTTCTGTTAGTCTTAAAGGTGCCACAGGACCCTCTGTTGCTTTTCACAGTTTCAGACTAACACGGCTACCCCTCTGATACTCTAAGACAACGTTTCCAATCCTTTAATAAAGCTCGTGGCTCTTCTCTGCACCATCTCTGGTTTATCAATGTCCTTCTGGATCCATGCACACCAGAACTGGACACAGGATCCAGCAGCCAAGCACTGTATGGCTTCAGCTTTGTACAGAGGCTAGAGAAGCAGGTTTCAGATCAGATGCCTGGGATTGGGGGACTTGCAGTTTCTACCCTAGAGCAATGCTAGGCTGCATGGGGAAGCCACCGCTGCAGCACTCACAGTCCAGTTCACTCTAGAGTAACTGCAACACTAGTGAAATTGACAGAGTTGCACTGAGGTAAGGGAGCGACTCTGGCATGGATCAGGGCCATAGCACACGGAGTCTGGATAGTCTCCAGAAAAGCCATTGTGAGAATGGAGACATCAATACTACTGCATCTTCAATAAGCAAACATGGCCAGACCTCCATCCCAGCACGCTCCAGATGTGTGCAGGGGAGACCCCTTCTTTCTCTGGGGGCACTAGGATCCATGCAGCACTCCCCACCCATCAGCCATGTATGCTACAGGGAGAGAAACTGCAGGGAGAAGCCAGCCAGAGACAAACTGGAAGGAGCAGAATCAGCTGACGCTCGGACCATAAGACACTATTTTGTACTGATTTGAAGGAACTTCTCTGCTCTGCACTGACAGGGGTTTGCTCCACCCTGCTCCCTTCTGTCTCTTCACTTCAGACTTGCTCCACAGCTTCCCCTCATACCCTCCCTACCCTGCCCCCCTCTCCCCATTTCCTTTCCCCTCCCAGGAACAGAGATCATTCTCTTTGTGGCCATGGCATGGTTCACTCTGCTTCTGCATTCTACCCCTTTCCCCCAGCTGTGTCTGTCCCCACCATTTAGGGTATAAGCTCCTCGGGGCAGAGACTCTGTTTGTACAAGGTCTAGTACAATGGGGCCTGCTCATGGTTGGTCCCTAGGCACTGCTGAGGCATTTGCACTCTGCCAGCACCTCCAGGTTGGTCTCACCTTCTTCTTCTGCCCAAACTCCTCTTCGACAAGACTGCTGATGCCGAATTCCTGGTCCATCTCTTCAAGGAGTCTGGCCTGAAATTAACAAAATAGAAACAATTCTGATGCTTTTAAAATTAATCGCAGTCACAAAGGACATATTAAGATATAGGGTCTAGTGCAGAGGTCCTCAAAGAGAGGGCACAGCTGGACGTGGGCCAGCCTCCACAAGGGCGAGGAGGGAACGCCATTCAGCCCCTCCCCACTCTGCTTCAGTGCCGCCCCCAGCCGCACCCCCGGCTCCGGTCCCCAGCCTCGGCGCAGCTCCAATCCCAGCCCCACGACAGCCCCCAGCCTCGGCCATGGCTCAGTTCCCAGGGCCAAGGCTGGGGGCAAGGCCGGAAGCGGAGCCACACCTGGCCACAGGCCCAGCTGCTGGCCCCCACAACAGCCCAGCTGCGGCTCCGCTCCCACCCCCAGCTCAGTCTTATTCCTGGCCCCAGACCCACCCCCAGCCTTGGCTCCCTTTACCCCTGTCTGCCCCCCAACCCCTGAGCCGTGGCCCTGCTCCCAGCCCCAGCAGGGTGCGACCCTCAAAAGTTTGGGGACTGCTGGTCTAGTGGCCAAAAGTTGGGGGGAGGGCTGGGAGCCAGGACATATACGTTCCTTCCCGAGCACTAGGAGGGAGGGTATAGAGTCTAGCGGTTAGAGCTAGAGGGCGGGACATTAGGACTCCTGGTTTCTATTACCCACTGAGAATGGGTAATAGTGGTCAGAACAGAGGCATGTGTGGGGGACAGAACCAGAACTCCTGGCCCAAACTTGCCATTTAATCCATTTGTACCCGTATCACTTTCTCTATGTCTAGTTCCTTGATATTGGTTGGGGACCTGCACAGTGCCTGGCATGATGCCCCCCTTCTGGCTGGGGTCTGTAGGCACTACCATAATACACCTAAACAACACAAGGGCTAAGTCTGGCTGCTGTGTACACCTTCCGATCTCTGTAGCAAGCTCATAGCTCAATAGGAGCTGGCTAAGCTGAAGAGTATTACTTCCAAAGCATACAGCAAGCCATCAGCACAGGCCCAGTCCAACACAACACCCCCTTGTATGCAGTACCAGGCCAGCAAATGTCTGCTCTCGCATCAGCCGGCCCAGAATACCAGCCACCATGCAACGCTCTGCCACACGCGGCGAATTACAGCCTTAGTTCCTTATTGCAGAGGCAACCAGAGAGCTGGCACAGCTGAGAGCAGGGCAGATGGCACCAACTGCTGGGATAAGGATGGAACATGCTTTACTACTGGACTGAAGACAAGGGCAGCTGGGTACATGTTACACATGGCGCTAGTGTTCCCAATGAGGCGCCCATGCAGACCAGATGTTCCGGAGACTCCAGGACTATACTAACTCTCTTCTCAGCCAGCTCCTTCTCAACCTGCAGCTTCCGGCTCCTCTCGATCCAGGCAGCTGTGTCATCCAGCCAGGGGTCATCCTCTCCCAGAGACTTGATTTTCCTGAAAGGGGGGGGGAACAGAGGCAGAAGCTAGCAGGAAAGAAGGCTGTTCTGCCTTGGAGAGCTCCCCACCACCTCCTCCTCCTCCCTGGAGCCCTTTGGATACTTGAAATGACCAGAAGCTCAAATGTCTTCCCTGTCCTCAGGAAAAGCATTGGTAGTTCAGTGGTAGAATTCTTGTGTCTGCCCCGTGGGAGACCTGGATTCAAATTCTGGTCAATGCAGAGCCATGTTTTAGAGAGGGATGGAAGAGGGAGAGGAGGGAAGGATGGTTCAGTTGTCAGGGTACTAGCCCAGGACTTGGGAGACCCAAGTTCCTTTCCCAACTCTATCAGACTACACTGAATACTCTTCTCCATTGAAACGTCCAATTCCTCTTGGAATCCAGCTAAATTCTCAACCTTAATATCCTGTGTCAATGAGTTCTGCAGGCTACTTCTGGCCAGAAGGGCCCAGGTCTGACCACAGTATAACACAGGCCATAGGACTGCCCTGAAGTAATTCCTAGTTGAACTAGAGCAGATCTCTTAGAAAAATACCTAATCTTGATTTAAACACGACCAGTGACAGAGAACCCACCACAGCCCTTGGTCAGTTGTTCCAAGGGTTAATTAGCCTCACTAGTAAAAATGTGTGCCTTACTCAATGACACATCTTGAGCAAAGCGGTCATTAGCCCAGGCTGTTAGATCCAGACATCCCAGGTTCAACTCCTGTTGCCAAACAGTTACATCCTTATATTTGTATAAAGCTTGAGGTCAGAGCAAGGGGCAGTGGGTGCAGACACTGCATCACACTCAAAAGTAATGGGGCCAAGCACGGACAAAGCAAACAGGGTAGGGGGTTACCCTAATTTCTGGTTGAGAAGCCGCTTCTCCTTAGCTGCTGCTAGCTTCTCCCGGATCTCCTCCCTCTGCTTCAGCACAATGGGGTTGATCACCTCAGCTGCCACAGGATCCTCCTTACTGCCCACTTCTGCAGAGGAAAACACATAAGACAGAGGAGCTGCAGCTGAAGGAGCCAGACAAGTACAGTATATACTCGTTCATAAGCCAAATATTTTTGGTAAAAAAATGACGCATCAAAGAGCAGGGGTCGGCTTATAAACGGGTCTACACCAAAATTTGATGATTTTAAACTCTATGGAATCATTGAATTGAATATCTAATACATTGTCATTTTGTTTACCTGGAGCATCTGCAGGCATGGAGCCCCCCAGCCCCATTGGCTGGGAATAACGAACTGCAGCCACAGGGAAGTGAGGGGCTCCATGCCTGCAGACGCTCCAAGTAAACAAAACGTCCCAACCCGCCAGCAGCTTACCCTGACGGCCGGGAGCCAAAGTTGGCCAACCCCTGAAATATAGGGTCGGCTTATAAACGAACAGGCTAATGAATGAGTATATACGGATATGTTACTGCCCCCCTCGCCACTTGCATTCCTCCAGTTAGTGCTTGGCTGGAGAACAGAATAGCACAGGCATCAACTGAGTGCCTTGATCAGCTGGGAGAGGGCATGGGGGGAGTCTTATCACATCTGATCATGGGATGGGCCTGATGTCTTTTCCCCTTGGCCAGAGCCAGAGCCCTGCTCCCTGTGGAGGGAGCAGCAGTGGGAACTGGCAGACGTTGGGTCCGAGGAGGAAGGAGACCACCACACTCTAAAGGGCTGCTCAGCAGGGAGTCGGCAGCTTAGCCCAGGACAGTCCGTACACAGACACTGTGTGGTGACGCTACACAGCACAACCTAGGCGTCAGAGAGGCCAGGAGAACCATGGGATCTGTCTGTGTCCAGCAGCCTTGATAAACACCACTGCCAAGACCTGCTCTTCTCTACCAGGAAGGGGCGCTATAGCCAGTGAGCCCTCCTACATCCTCCAGTTCTGCTTGTCCTGCCACCATGCCTAGTGCAGAAATGCATGCTGGGATGGAGTCCCCAGGGCCCTCAGCTGGCAGAGGGCAGAATTTTCAGAATCATGGAGCACTGCCTTAATCCTGCTCCTACGGGCTTCCACAGGGGTTTGCCAGGCCAACACTGAGTGCTCTAGAACAACCCACCCAGAGCATCTTGCTGCCTGATGAAGAGGAGAATTCAGATGGAAGCTGTGGAGAGTTCCAGCCAGACCTCATCTTGAAGGACAGACCCGGGTTCGAGTCCCTGCTGTGTCACAGACTCCTTGTGTGACCTCAGGCAAGTCACTTAGGCCATGTCTACACTACAGACTTCTGTCAGCCAGGGGTCAGATTAGGTGTGACTTGTGACTGACAAGAGCTGTGCAGGCAACCACCTCTAGTGTAGGTGTAGCTATACAGACAAATCTGCACTTTGAGGTGTTTCGTTTTGGGGAGATAGGGTTACTAGACCGGAGCAATGCCAGTACTGCTCAGTCACATGCTTCACCGGCATAGCATACTGATAATTTTATGGTGGTATAGCGCTCCTAGCACAGACATGGCCTCTGTCTTTCATTTCTTCATCTGTACAACAGGGTATTAGCATTCTCTACCTCTCCAGGGAGCTGTGTGGATAAATACATTAAAGCCTGAGGGGCTCAAATGCTACAGAGATAGGGGCCAGGTAAGTACACACAAAAACAGTGTTATTTGTACAGCGCCCAGCACAATGGGGTCTTGGTCCATGACTGGGGCTTCTTGGGTGCTACTGCAATGAGAAAAATACTTAATGGGATCAGAAAGTTTAAGGCCAGAAGGGACCATTCGTCATCTAGCCTGGCCGCCTGTAAGGCACATGTCAGAGAATTTCAGCCAAATACCCCTATATTGAACCCAATAACTTGCTAGACCAAAACATTTCAGTCCTCAGGAGACACTTATGTGCCCCATGCAGGGAACAGGAGAGACTTGGGCGACCCCAATACCCACGGGCCCTGCAATGGCAGGAAACCGATGAGAGATGAAGGGTGGGGCACAGGAACAAGGACCCTCCAGCAAAGACCCCCACTGCAATACATCAAAGAGGGGGAACACTAAGATGGCAAAATACCAGAGACCCCACATTTTTGTGCCATTCCTACAAAGGGATGTTAAAGCCTTAAGTACAAAGTGGTTTGGGTTTTTGTTTTAATTAACGTGAAAGCCAAACTTACCCTTTTTGATGGCATTGACTTCCAAAGGCTTCAGCCCAAGTTTAGCTCGGAGTTTACTGCAGATAGGAAGAAACATGGGGTTATGTGGCATAAGCATCAGAAATACACAGGCTACAAGAGCAGGACTCATTTAGAACACAGAGGAAAGATTCTCCAGTGGTACAGGCATTAGTGTGGGACTCAGGACACCTGGATTCAGGGGATAAAAGTGTCGTCCAACCTCAGAGGGTGGAATAAATGCATTTGGTGCTCGGACACAATGGGAAGTGGTGGGGAGGGAGGGCACATAATTACATTAGATATAGCATCTCACTTACTTGGTCTCTTCAATGCTGAGAGAAGCATCCCCCGAGCTGGCCTTTGAGCTGGCAGCTGTTTAGTGATAAGTCAGGGAGATGTTTGTAAACAAGACAAAAGTAGCAGAGTCCTTGTTTTCATAGATTTTAAGGCCAGAAGGATCCACTCTGATCAACTGGTTTGATTTCCTGCTTAGCACATGCCAGAGACCACCACCCAGCTAAGATATGCTTTTTATAACGAACAGTGCTATGAACACACACACACACACCTTACAGGGACCTGAAAATTTAGCTTGGTTCCTTTGGCCTTGCCCATCAGCTGGAATAAAGATCCCGCAGATGGAGCCAAGCTAGTTATTCTGTTGACAAGACAGAACAGGTTCCAGCTCACACTACTGTGGAGTGTCAGTGAGGTCAATGGCTAGATACCATATCATGACAGAATATGGTACCATAAAACAGGATGTGCTAGACAGATGCAGCCAGAAAGTGACTCTATGCAAATCACAGGCCACAACCGTTATTGTATAGAGTTATATATTAAGACACCTTTTCAGGGTACTTTATACATAGATGTCTCATGATCAACAAAGGAAGCCCCTTCACAACAGGTCTGTCCTGACCTCATCTGCTCCAAAAAAACCTTTCATGACCCCTTTATGAGCAATTACAAGCACATGCATGCTCACTCCCCAGGATGGGCCATGAGCTTACTTCCTTGCTTTACTCTGATCTCTCACTCCCCTTATCCATCAAACTCCCCCCCCCCCCCCCCCCCAATAAGTCAGCAAGTCATACCTTCCCTAAACCTCATGCCCCCGCCTCCTCCAGGACAGCACCTGCAGCTTCCTCTTCTTCCAACCCATGAGACATGTCACATCCCTCTCACCCATCAGAGATTATAACTCCTCATCTCTAGCCCATAACAAATTCATGCCCTCTGACCTCCAAAGTTAATGACCCAATGCCAGAACATAGAAGGACCCACACGCTCTCTAATCCCTCACCGAGTCCCTTCCCAACACGTGGCTCCCATAACTTCTCCCCTAGCAGCCAGTCCCCCCCATAAACCTTCATAGCCAACCCAACACCCCCCATAGCCAGCTCTAAACCTCCAAAGCACTGTAAAGCACTGCTCACCAAGGCTAATAAACTCTGTCCTTTCCCTTAGCTCATTAGCCACATCAATCCCTCCCCCACCCCACAGCTCCTCTCTCCAAATCTCATAGCCACACCCCACTCTGACCTATACCCCTCCTGCACCCCACAGGGCACCCCCTATTTCTTTCCCTCTGACCTCTTCAGCCCTTCCACTCTTAGCCACCAGTGGCTCCCCAATCCTCTCAGACCACCACCTCTACCCTTTAGGCCCCTTCCCCGAAACCCCCCGGGCTCTGACCTGCCTCGTATCCCTCGTCGCGCTTCTCCCGCTTGATCCGCCTGGTCCCCTCGGACTCCTGGGTGCCCCTGTCCCCGGCCCGGCCATGACTGCCCCGTGCCGCCGCGGCCGCCTCCTCTCCCCCACTCCTCCGGCTGCTCCGCTCCCCGCGGCTCCGGCTGCGCTTCCCTCGCCGCTCGCCGGACCCGCCGCTCCGGTGCTTGTGCTTCTTGTGCTCCCGGTGCCGGGAGGAGGAAGAGGGGACGGCGGGGGGCGGAGGCGGCTGCAGCTGTTGTTGTTGTTGTTGCTGCTGCTGTTGCTCCTCGGAGCCCCCGGGGCTCCCGGTCTCCCCCCGCTCCCGGTGCTTCTTCGAAGAGCCCATGGAGACGCAAAATGGCACCGACGCAACACGAAACTTCCGGGGTTGGCGCCACTGAGCTTCCGGGTCATTCCGCTAGTTCGGGGTCATTCCGCACTACTTCCGGATACTTTATACGCCATTTCCTGTTTCTCTACACGCTACATCTGGTTTGGCATGTAGCCTGTTTCCCAATAATCGAATTCCTGGTTACCCACGCGTCACTTCCTGTTTACAAGGCTACCACCTCCGGGTTAACCCTACACACTTCCTGTTTGCCTGGAGCTGCCGCAGCTAGTTGCTCTTTGCCCCTAGCCTGGCGGATGTGCCGTTACGATTGGAGCGGGAGGCGGCGGCGGCATATTTCTTACCAGGGGAGCCGAGTGACACGGGCTGTGGTGGCCGCCCCGCGGCGCAGAGCTGCCATTTGCAGACATTGCCGATTGGGGCAGGCGTCAAAGTGTCGACGAATTAAAACAATGAGCCATCAAACAAAGGCTGTCGGTTGGGGTGGGGGGCAGCGCACCGCCAGCGGCTGTACACAGCCAGAGCGAGGACACCTTGGGCAGCGGTGCCCCATGCAGCCCAGGCTCAACCATCTCATCCACCTCATGGTTTCTAATGGCTCTGTGAGCTGCTTCAGACGTGCCTTTGGACCCTGTACAGCTGGCTACTTATTGTGTTGTTTAGTAAGCCCAGCAAGTCCAAACCAAACTATGGCAATGCCATTGCAAGGAGAGAATTTAACCTGGCTTGGGAAGACCCGTTCTTGTTTATAGAAGGGAAAGAGTCTAGACCTAGAGTGGTGGTATGCAACACTGCAGCCGTGTGGAAAATGTTTGATTTTCAGTGGCATTTTACATAAACCTCTGCAGAAATTAACAGAAAATATCCCACTGGATCGGCTTTGCAGGGGGAGTTAGTGCTCCACTGGAATGTTCATTGGCTGTCAAAGGGAAAGGATCTCAAAAGGTTTGGGAAACAAAGAGGACCAGTGCTAACGTTTTTGGAAAAGAGGAATGAACTCGTTGACAATTGCAAGCTTATTAAAGGCAAGGACTAGATAAGTGATCTAGCTTTCCTTATCGATATTGTGTTTAATCTCAACACATGTACAGGGAATCATTTGCCTTTTTGCTACACTGTTCAATTGAGTTGCCTCTTTTATATAAAAACTGTGACTCTTTCAAAACAGTTTGTCCAAATAATTTGGACCACTTCATTCATTTGCATCAGTTAAAAATTGAGAATGACAGGGGTATAAATTATGAGAAACTCCACCATGCAGTGTCTTCACTGTTAAGAGTCATTTGAGAAGATTTTTAAGGTTGATAAGTACACCATGGCCCTTCTTACTACTTCTTTCACTGTTTTGTACGCTGATGTTGATAATTACCCTCCAAATTTACAGAAATTCTTAAACTAATATATTAATTCTGGACTTGAGAATAAATTCAAAGAATTCTGTACATCTCCAGTGAACCAAGATGTGACACCATGCTGGAAATTTTTCCCTAAAGGAGATTTTCCTCTGATAGATGACCTGGCCCTTCGATATGTGGGCAGGCTTGGATCAACATATCAAAACTTCCATTTTCAGAGAGGAAGTTTATTAAAAGCAAATATCACGCCTAGATCACCAATTCCTAACTCACTGACTTACATGTACTAGCATCAACAAAGCTGAACCCAGGGATTGATGACATTGTGGACAAGAAGGGACATTCAGAAACCCCTTTAGACTGCTACCATGACACCCAGATCATGGTTAGTTTTATTCTGCATTAATTACATTATAGAAAATATGTAATTAAGTGTCATTTTTTAGACCAGTGGTTTTCAATCTTTTTTTATTTGCGGACCTCTAAAAAAATTTCAAACACAGGTGCAGACCCCTTTGGAAATCTTAGACATATTCTGCAGACCCCAAGGGATCCATAGATCACAAGCTGAAATTCACTGTTTTAGACATGTTAGTAATAAAGTGATATTTTGGTATGTTATAAATTCATATTGTGCCACGGCTGGCAAAAAAAGTTGGCCACCAATGATATAAACCATGAAGGTCCTGCCCTCCTAACAGGGGAACATACTATCGTGCTGGGGGTGGTGTTAGTTATACAATTTCTTCTCCACACCTCGGCAAGAGTTGGGAATGGTTTGTTCTAAATACCCCTTCTCTGCTTTATAAATATATCTATACCCAGGGAGAAACCCCATTGGGAGTGGGGGAAAGAACCATCACCCTCCCCGTGGAAGGGAAAGTATAAGCCATATACCCTTTTGTATATACAAGGGGAAATACCATTGGGAGTGGTGGGGAGAACACTCATTCCCTCCCCTCCTATGTGGAAGGGATGCTATGACCCATACACGCTTCTGTATCAGGGGCCATATCATAAGGGGAAATCAGTTCATCCCCCATTGGGGCCAGCAGACTGAGAGGAGAGTGTCCCTGCTGAGTCATCAACACC
This sequence comes from Terrapene triunguis, assembly GCF_002925995.2. Taxonomy (NCBI): domain Eukaryota; kingdom Metazoa; phylum Chordata; order Testudines; family Emydidae; genus Terrapene; species Terrapene triunguis. Next base: position 28,930,013 of record NW_020664440.1, read on the forward strand.
CTAGCTTGTGAAAACAGACACAATCCTAGCTTGGTGCAACATCTCTGCAGATTCCCTCCTACTTACACTTGTGCCTTAGGATAGTAACCAATATCAACATTTTACTTTAGGGCCTGGTTTGTTTCTTTAAATACTGCCAGCCAAAGCAGCCCTATATCAATATTTGAAATAAGCCCCTGGCTATCTCTTAAATCATTCTGATCCCTAAAAAAAAAAAAAAAAAAAGATACATCTTTCTTGGGCGTGTTAGGGGTTTTCTATGCAAAAAGCTGGCATCCTGGTGGAGATGGAGCCAGCCATGCAGAGCTGTAGATCCTGGTGGCAGTTAATAGGAGTAAGGGCTGAGCCGTTGGAAAAACTGACAAGAGGAAGAATAGGAATACAACAGGCCCCAAGGACTGTGCAGATATTCGGTAACTGCATCACATTCTCCCTTCCTCTGCTGCCTGTGAGAAAAGGAAATATCTCCATGCCACAGGAAAATGGAGGCACAGGGAGGTGCAGATCCAATTATGATGGGGGCCAGATAACTAAGAGGGACTTGCCTCGAGATCACACAGAAAATCAGGGCCAAAGAAACAGGGATACAAGTGTTCTGGCAGCCAGCCCCCTACCCCCACTCTGCCCTTCTCTAGCCACTAGACCACACTCCTATCCCAGAGCTGAGAATAAAACCCAGGAGCGCTAACTCCCAGTCCTGAGCTGTTCTTGCCCCTATACCTCCCTCCTCCCTCAGCTGGAAATAGAAGTCCTGGTACCTAATATACCCTGCACTAACCCAGTGTCCCAATCAGTGGGTTGTGAGAAGGTTGTAGATGAGTCATGGGCCTGGTGTGGATGGGAGGTCCCAGCAGGCTAAGGGGGTTAGAAAGAGAGCCTGCCTTGCACTCACCCCCCAACAGCAGCTCCTGTCCTGCAGGGCTGGGCCCAACTCCCATCTCTGGCCATTCTGGGCCAAAGCTGAGTGGCGCTGCAACCCCACGCGCCAGGTTGGGGAACTGGGCCCAGCACCATGGGACAGGAGCTGCTGCTGCAGGGTGAGTGCAGAGCAGACTTGCTCTCCAGCCCCCTTTCCCTGCAACCTCCCCTCTGCACTGGGCTGGGATTAGGGTTGCGGTGCTGGTCAGAGGGTGCTGCTGCAAGTGGTTGGTCCCCTGTCTGTGGAGGAGGAGAAGAATGCTGACCTATGATTGGGGAGGGGGTGGCATGAATTTGGACCTACACTAAAAAAAGAAAATGCAGTTGGTGGGTCACTTGAGTAGAAGGTTTGGGAACCCCTGCTCTAATCTACTAAACCCTACTCCTCTCCCACAGTTGGGGAAGAACCCAAGTGTCCTGAGTCCCAGCTCCCCCACTGCTCTAGCACACTAGACCCCACTCCCTTCCCAGAGCTGGGGATAGAATCCAGGAGTCCTGACCATCACCCCTAGCCTCCCCTTCTCTAACCATTAGACCCCACTGCCACAGCAATGCAAGGGGCAGGGAGTGGAGATAGCATTTCCCCAAGGGTCCCCTACACCTCATCTTGTATTTCCAGTTCAGCTTCTTTTTCCCCCCGCTATACAGAGGGTTATTTCAGGGCATTACCTTGGCTCCTGGCCAGGTATGAAGGAGCTGCTCTCAACTGGTTCATAACCAGAGTGCAATGGGAGAGATGTAAACAGGAGCTTAGGGGGTGAAATTGCAGCTCTCAGCATGATCAGATAACATTCCTGTGACTGCCCAGGGCTCTGCTGCTTGTTCTGCTCCCCTTCTCCGGCCTCTTGCTGCCAAGGAAGCTCAAAGCTTGTTCATAAATTAACCCTTGGTACAGGCAAAATGAGGCAGAGAGGAAGCAAGCTGGCTACGGTCGTAATGGCAGGAGTAGGTACGGAAACCGGGAGTCCTGACTCAGGGCCCCCCCGTCATGCCAGGCCTCGAGACAATCACAGAGACAGCCCTTGCCCTGAAGAACTCACAGTCTAAGTAGACAAAGAAAGGGTTTGTAGATGGTTAAACTGAAACCCAGAGAGATGAAGTGACTTGCACGAGATCACACAGGGAGGCTGTAGCAGAGCTGGGAATGGAAGCCAGATCTCCTGGGTCCCAGCTCTGTGCCTTAAAGACAAGGCCAGCCTTCCTGTCTCTTACAATGATCAGGGACTGCATCTTTGGTGTTGCTATAGAACAGCATAGCTCAGGCAATAGCAGGGTGAGAGAAAACACTCCCCAGCAGCCCGATTCTGTCCAGCAGGAGGCAACGACACACAGAGACACGCAATACATTGCAGCCAGCACAATTCATGGACAACGCTGTAGTTATTGTGTAGCATAATTTACCTGCTGCAAGAAGCACCGTGTACAGTTTGTGTTGCGGCCCATTTTCGACCTAAGCAGCTAGTCAAATTTCAGGACTCCGGGAATGTTCCAGTGAAGAGGAGAAATTGCTGATACTCAGGTATTTCTTTGATGCACTCTTGTTTATTTATAAGAAATGTACACAAAGCCCTGATTCTCTGAATGCAGGAGGAACCAAGAACAAAATGAGAGGATTTCTGCACGTTACCAATTAACTGCATAAAAAATGACCCTTTCAGTTGCAACTCAATAGTCTAAATCCAAATTTTACAGCTGAGAGAGCCGTCTCCTTCTGATACACCCCTGGGATAAGTCTGTGCACCACAGCCCCTAGTTCCATGCTGGGGTCAGCACTGACTGCGACAGGAGAGCACCCTCTACTGACCCCCCATCCTGCTCCCTGCAGCAAAGAACCCCCTAGTGTCACACTGGGGCATTGGGGGGAGCACTTACTGTGAGGGGAGTGCCCCCTACTGAGCCGTTCATCCCTCAGGCATGGCGGCAGCAGCAGCTTCCCTAGCCTTCTCTGGATATGTATCTGGGCTGCATGAGAAACTCAATCTCTGCTTAGTCAGCAGGAGGCACTGTGGGGTGGTCACCCCTGGGCTAAGCAGCAGCACTGTAGCCAGCTGTCAAGGACTAAGATGGCAGCCTCGGATTCAGAGCCGAGCCTCCAGAGTAGCAGCAGTTCTTGAAGTCTGCATGAGGGAGATGTAGCCACACCTCAACGGGGAAATATCCTCCAGGAGGCAAAGATGGCCTCCAAAGAACACTGGCCAACCAGTCAGCCAAGATGTTCACTAAGGAAAGCTAGAAAACCAAGATGGCCACAAAGAAAAGTAGACAAACCAACATGGCCACCACCATGGGGTCTAGCAGGCCAAAGCAGGGTCATGCAGGCCTCGCCACAGCCGGATGATATCCTGGGGTGTCCTGTGATCCACCATGATGAGTTCCTTGTAAGCACACAAGTCCTCCTGTCCCTCAGCCTCCATGTTGAAGGTCCAAAAACCAGGGTGGTTCTGTGGTACCAGCGCCAGTTCTCTCAGGCAGATCCCCAGGTAGATGTTGTCGATGGGGAAGAGGGGCAAGTGGCACGAGGCCTCGTGGAGCCGGGTGGCCACATCCCGTGAGCAAAGGATCCCTCCACCCCCCACATAGGGTGGGTAGGTGCCCTGATAGAAGGACTCAGGGACATAGTACTTGTGTTTGCAGTCATGGACTGGGGCAGCATCCTGGATGACATGGCCAGCAAAGAGGCCCCGGCGAGTGACAGCGTCAAAGCTCCCAGCGTAAGCCATCAGGGTGTCCACCCTAACAAAGACATCATCATCCCCCAGGAAGATCAACTCCACACTGGGGCAGTGGCCCCGCAGCCACCCTAGGAACAGGATGTCCTTTAGGCTGAGATTGTAGAAGGTATCCTGGAAGTCCCAAAGCAGGAGATCCCTGTTTTTCCATCTCTCCAGCTCTAGAAGCGCCTCCAGATCTGGATGCCCGTCCCCTGAGCCCTGCCTGCCCAACAGGAAGAGCGTCTGCACTGTCACATTCCTCACTAGCCCCGTTCGGCCCCATGTCTGCCGGATGGCTTGACGTCGGTCAAAGTTGGCCATCTGGGACCTAACAGCCACTAGCAGTTGGGTCCCATTTGGGCAGGCCTCATCATCTGCTGGCCCAACTAGCAGCGGGTAGTCCCTGCAGTGCATGGAGAGGACGAAAGCCTGAAGGTGGCTAGGGTAGGAGGAGAAATCTACCAGCCTCTGGGAGGCTTCATGGAAGCTCTCTCCACACGTCCCTGGCAGTGTGAGGTTGAACTGGGCTGTGGCGTTCCTCAGTATGGGGTTTTCCAGCCGGTCCATGTAGAGCAGCAACAGGTCCCAGAGGGGAAGGCCATGGAGGTCCCTGTGCTGCCACAGCCTCAAATGGCCCCCAATGAAAGCTGATCTCCCTGAAGCCTGCAGACTGAGCGGCCTCCTTGAGAGCGTCACTACAGTGTAGACTATCACATTGGCGACAAAAACGCAGGACAGCCAGACATAAGCTTTGATGTAGCGGAGCTTCATGGTGTGTATGCGGGGGTGCTGTGGAGCAGGGAAGGGAAGGGGTTAGAGGGTACATCCCAATTGCATTTGAGGCACCTCCC